>NC_064921.1:374565451-374899201 GCF_023897955.1 Schistocerca gregaria | reverse complement strand
AATTATTCCACGAAAGCGTAGACACAAAATATCTTAGGTAAGTGAAAGATCTAGAGACAATCTTCGGCCGTGTACGTATCTTTCCCGTGATGATCACGTAGACACGATCGGACTGATTACAGTACGCACAGAGGCGTTTAAGTGGTCATTCTTCGCACAACCATATCCTACTTATACGGGAAGAAATTTCACCATGTGGTACCACGTTAAGTACCCTCTGTTATGTACTTTACAGTTGTTGATACGTATGTAGTTGTAAACAGGGAGCACCGAGACATGGCGAGATAGGCATCCCCCAAGGGCGCCAGCAGGATGGGACGCAAAAAACGATCACAAAAAAAAAAGAAAAACGACTTAAGAATTAACCGAAATAGATAAATGAGTTTTGCCACTCGTGTTCCTGTCCTCTACCTGCTGGAAGAAGCCATTCCCTTGGCCCGAGACAGTAAAGGCATCCTGCTGTCGCACTGTCTTTTCGTCCATTAATTACCTGAAGTTTTTTTTTTATGTACGCCCATTGGTGAGATTTGGGGGAACCCTCTGAGGTTTATCCCGTAGCTAGGTAAATACGTGAAAATTATTTTTTATTTATTTTAAACATTGAGAAGGATTATTATAGAGCTTTTTTAACATGTGATTAAAAACACTATTTTAAACATGCCAGCTCTGAGTTGTATTCGGACAAACAGAGACAGACGGACGAAATGGCTCCACGAAGACAGTATTAATCGTCTTGGCGGGCCCCTAAAAGTTATTGGTATATTATATACAAGGGCCTTTCAGTAATTAAAGGGACAAACTGGTCTGGTGAAAAAAGCGTTTATTTTTACAAAATAATACTTTTTATACTTTTCAACACAATTCCCTAGAACAGATGTGCACTTTTTTCCAATAGGCTACAATCTTTTTTATTCCGTCTGCAAAGAACTCTTTATCTTGATGTTTGAACAAATATCTAACCAACTTTTTTCACGTCCTCATTTTGTTCTGGAACCTCTTCCCATGTAATGCCTCCTTCAGTGCATCAAACAAATGCAAATCACTAGGAGCTAAGTCAGGAGTGTAAGTGGAATGAGGCAGTACTTCCCAGCCCATTTTGTCGATGTTCCCACAGATGAGTTGAGAAATATGAGGACGTGCGTTGTCTTGCTTGAAAATACACCTCTCCTCCTTCACCTTGTTTAAAAGCAAATCCGAATACTATTGGCCGTTCATTGTACGCTGCTCTTTGAGATAATCACAAAAAACTGGACCTTCATCATCCCAAAACACCATCAACATGACTTTTCCTGGTGGTGCTAAGGTTTTGAATTTTTTTGTTGACAGGTGAGTTGTGGTGCTTCCACTCCGTGCTTTGTTCTATTGATTCTGGCTCGTAATAGTGAACCCAAGTTTCATCACAGTTTTCTTGAGGAAGTGCTGACCTTCTCTTTCATAACGTTCCTTTAGCTCTGTGCACACTCTCAACCTTGTGTCCATGTGTAGCTGCGTCAACTCCTTTGGGACCCATCTTGCACATGACGTGCAGTACTTCAGCTTGTTACAGATAATGTTATGAACTGTACCAGTAGTAACTTGAACCTTATCAACTATCATTTCCACAGTCACACACTGGTCGGCACGAATAATGTCATCAGTTCGATTTTGAAATGAGGAAGCTGAAACTGTAACTGGTCGGCCAGAACGGTGAGTCGCGACCGTTTTGGAACTGCTCTACCCACTTGTAAAAATTTACACGATTCATACATCCTTCACCATAAACTTTAGACATTCTATAGTATGTATTCACCGGTTTCTGGCCTTCGGCAAGTGAAAAACGAATAACAGAACATTGTTCAACTAATGTGGGCATTTCAAGCGGAGTCGCCATCTTGAAATGTATTTTTGAGGCTATAAACAAAACAATGTTGATACATCAGCTGATCAAGGCTCAGCCGGCTGCTGTGGCCGAGCGCTTCTAGGCGCTTCAGTCCGGAACCACGCTGCTGTTACGGTCGCAGGTTCGAATCCTGCCTCGGGCATGGATATGTGTGATGTCCTTATGTTAGTTAGGTTTAAGTAGTTCTAAGTCTAGGGGAATGATTACCTCAGCAGTCCCATAGTGCTTAGAACAATTTGGATCAAGGCTCATCCCAGTGATGCCAACTTAAAGCCATAAAAGTACCAAACTTGCCCTACTGACAGTTTTTTCCCGAGACCAATTTGTCTCTTTTTATTTATGAATGATCCTCATACAATGATATGTCTTTGAGCATTTTCTTACTTTGCAGATGAAAGACAACATAATTTGTATAACGTAGCTTTTCAGTCTCTTGATTTACACCATCACTGAGGGTGTTCTTGCCAGTAGTCTTTCAACGTCTTCACTTGTATGATCAGTAACAGAATTCTTTCCGGTGAACTTCAGCTTTGCTTCCTTCCACAAACATACAAGACTTTTTGTTCGCACGTGTGCTTTGACTTGTTAGCATCCCATTTAACATAAGCATTGTAAAAGTTTTCATACAAACTCATGTTGAACACAATAACATAGGCTTTATATGCGTTGCAGAACATCACGACTGACTCATCGACAGAAACGTAGGATTTCGACTGGCGTGGCAGAGATCTCCCTGGATGAAATCTGACACTTGTGAGGCTCCTGTTTCAGACCGAGGAATCCCAGATATGCAAACGTGTAAAACAGTCAGTTCAGTTCAGAGGCCATAAAGACTGGTGGGCACTTTAATACTGCCCGTTCTAATAATGTATATTCTCAGAATTAAAAGAGTTGACGTGAGATTTTCACTCCGCCATCCCCTACTTTTAAACGAGATTTTCCTGGACCCATCAACCCCCATTTTGAGCTCACGTAATTAATGGACGTTCCCCAAGTGACATTATAAAGGATAGGCGTCAGAAGGGGTATTCTGTCAACAGTGTCCTTGATTCACACAGCTGTCGCCAACGCAGTTAACTTATATACTTATATGGATATGGTGTCTGGTCTTTCGGACATGTCCCGGAGAACAGACACCATTGTTGACCTGCAGCCGTCTAGAACGAAATTAGAATTATATTAATACCATCAGCTGCTAACAGGCGTTGATATATATCAACGGGGACAGGTGAAAATGTGTGCTCCGACCGGGACTCGAACCCGGGATCTCCTGCTTACATGGGGTGGGACACTGCGAATGTAGTGTGTGGACATCAAAGGTGAGAATGTTGGTCTCGCGGGAGGCGTGCGCGAGATAGTCCGTGCACTCGCGCTATCCTCTGTGCCCTCTGTGGCTCAGATGGATGATTAGACATCAAAACGTCCTCGGTCCTGGATTCGAAATCCGCCACCGCTTAATTTTAGCCGGCACGGTAACTCAGCGTGTTCGGTCAGAAGGTTAGCTATCCTACGTAAAAATAAATAAATAAATAAATAATGAATAGAGGGTCTGCCACGTAGGCAGAAGATCCCGGGGTTCGATATCAACGCCTGTTAGCAGCTAGCTGAAGGTATTACTATAATTCTTATTCAGTCAACTTATGGTAAACAATCGAGTTTTTGTGCTACTAGCTACGGTATTGGTGAGCGGCTGCTGGAGCAAATACGCTGTTTGACCACAGGCTTCCGATTTTAGCCAGTTTACTGTCTACTAAGGACTGGAGTGAAATGGTCGAAGCTAGAACGCTTATACAATAGCAAGTGAACAGGGAAACATAACTCACATATAACGAACCATTTAATATCATTATATATATGAGTGGTGTCTTTTCTGTCGGACGTGTTCAACACAACAGGCAACAGACATCTGTCATATTTATAATTCCGCGGACGCGATGGCTGTTTGATGAGAAAGTTTCAGTGCGGATGCACAACTGACGCCCGAACTGCTACATGAGTCTAATCTGCGAGCAGGGGTTAACTGGGGGACGTCGCGGTGCGGCGAGCGGGAATTACGGTCTGACGAAAAAGCGTGTACGGATGCTCGAGGTGGCTGCCGGCACGGTAGCTCAGCGTGTTCTGCCAGAGACCTATTCATTATACTTCTTGCATCTCATGTATACACGTGTCAAAAACGAACAACAAATATTATTATCTTCCTGTCGTGTCCTGACTATTTTACAACACAAGAAAAAGGCTTGATGTGTGTGTATAAAGATCCAGCGCAAATTTTCAACTCTCGCCGCTGCATTGTTGCAATGCCCGTTGTGGCTGGAAATCATTATTTCTTTCCTATCTCTTTCCCAACCCGATTCCTTTCCACTCCTCTCACCCTAGTTATTTATGCAGTTAATCTCAATTTAATTACTGCTGGGGACACCGCAAATGAGAGCTCTGTATCTTATTCGGAAAAATATAAAGCAGGTCTTGGTGCTTAATATAACACAAACATCGATACAACTGAGGTAATTAAAAAAAATAGTGGCTTCCAAATTCCAGTGACAAAACCTGATAAAGATCACTGACACAGCAACCCATCTGGATATATTGAAGTTCGGTTGCGAGATGCTTATAGAAACATCGGAGTGGCTTTGAGAATATTTGTGAAAATTCCATTAAGTGCTGCATCTTGTCAACACAGTTCCACCGAATTCAAAATGAAAAACTACTTAAAGTCTACCACATGTGAAGCAGACTGCCAAATTCAGTTATCTTCTCAACAGTATACAACACAGCTACTAAATTTGACTTGAATGACATAATCAGGCGTTTGATTCGCTGAAAATCAATGGAAAATACGATTATATTAAAAACTTAATTCTTGGAAAGGATATACTCAAAATGGTTCAAATGGCTCTGAGCACTATGGGATTTCACAGCTGAGGTAATCAATCCCCTAGAACTTAGAACTAATTAAACCTAACTAACCTAAGGACACCACACACGTCCATGCCCGAGGCAGGATTCGAACCTGCGACCGTAGCAGTCGCGCGGTTCTAGACTGAAGCGCCTAGAACCGCTCGGCCACTTAGGCCAGCCAAAGGAAATATTGACTCAACACTTAATTATAACTCTTTCTCTTTTATTTCGAATTAATAATTTGTAAGGAGTAAATAAAATCTGTTCTTTAATATACATCGTACTAAAATCAGTGGCTGCGATGAACATTAAGAAATAGATTTTTACTTTCATTTTTATTAGAAAGTTTATGAAATTTGTAATTTATTTATTAGAATAATGTAGCTAATTTTTTGTGATCAGTATATTTCATTTATGTTGTTCTTGTTGTTGTGGTCTTCAGTCTGAAGATTGGTTTGATGCAGCTCTCCATGCTACTCTATTCCTTGCAAGCCTCTTCATCTGCACATAACTACTGCAACTTACATCCTTCTAAATCTGCTTACTACATTCATCTCTTGATCTCTCTCTACGATTTTTACCCCCCTTCCCCCCAATCTCCCTCCAGTATTAAATTGGTGATCCCTTGATGTCTTAGAATGTGTCCCATCAGCCTATCGCTTCTTCTAGTACCGAGCGAGACCGCACAATGGTTAGCAGACTGGACTTGCATTTGGGAGAATGACGGTTCAAAGCCGCATCAGGCCATCGACATTTAGGTTTCCCGTGATTTCCCTAAATCGTTCCACACAAATTCTGCGATGGTTGCTTTGAAAAGGCACTGCCGATTTCCTTCTCTAACCTTGACACAATCCGAGCTTGTGCTCCGTCTCTAATGATCTCAATTTCGACAGGACGTTAACTCAATCTTCCTTTCTTCTTATAATCAGGTTGTGCCACAAATTTCTTTTCTCTCCAATTCTGATTCATACCTTCTCATTTAATCTTCAGCATTCGTCTCTAGCATCACATTTCAAAAGCTTCTATTCCTTTCTTCTCTACACTGTTTACCGTCCGTGTTTCACTTCCTCACAAGATTACATTACACACAAATACTTCCAGAAAAGACTTCCCAGGACTGAAATCTTAATTCTCTGCTAATAAATTACTCTTCTTCACAAACGCTTTTCTTACCATGGTCAGTCTGCATTTTATATCCTCTCTAAATCGGCCATCATCATCTATTTTGCTCCCAAACAGCAAAACCTATCTCCCACTTTAATTGTCTCGTTTCCTAATCTGATTCCCTCAGCATCGCCTGATTTAATTCGACTACATTCCATTATTCTTGTTTTGCTGTTGTTAATGTTCATCTTATACTCACCTTTCAAGACACTGTCCATTCCGTTCAACTGCTGTTCCAAGTCCTTTGATATCTCTGACAAATTACAATGTAAGCAGCGCACCCGAAAGTTTTTATTTCTTCTCCCTGAACATTAATTCCTTCTGCAGATTTTTCTTTGGTTGTTCAACGTACTGGTTGAATAAGACCAGGGATAGGCTACAACACTGTCTCATTCCCTTTTCAACCACTGCTTCCTTTTCATGCCTATCGAGTCTTATACTTCAGTCTTATTTTATCCTTGCTACCTTCAGAATTTCAAATTGAGCATTCCAGTCAACACTGTCAAAAATTTTATCAAAGTCTAAAAATGCTATAAACGTAGGTTTGCCTATCCTTCACTTATCTTCTAACACAAGTCGTAGGGTCAATATTGCCTCGCGTGTGTCGACATTTGTCCGAAATCCTAACTGATCTTCTCCAAGGTAGGCTTCTAGCAATTTTTCCATTCTTCGAGTAAGTATTTCGCTACCGTGACTTACTAAACGGATAGGTCGATAGTATTCACGCTTCTTTTGGATTGGAATTAACTACGTTCTTCAGGTTTCCATTTATATGGTTCATTTAACTAGTATTTTCCAGTAACGCTTCATTTTTATTATACTTAGCTTACAAATTACAAAATTTCCTAAGTGTGTATAGAAATACACGTTTTGTAGATTTTTCTTGGTGGGAGGGGGTGATGAGGTTGGGGTGTGTGTGCAGGCCTTGGCAGTTCTGACAAGGGCGCAGGATAACCTCGTTACGGCTCTGGATGTGGGTACGACGAACAGAGTTTGCGACGCTCTTGAGAAGCGAATACAAGGGCGCCTATACCCGGGGCAAGGGGTGCCGTGTGACCTCCCCTCTCCTTTCTCTTTCTTGCTCCGTCGTCGTCGTTTCCTTCTTTTATCCTCGGTTGTCTAAACCCTCTTCCTTCTTCCTTTGTCGCACCGCGGCTATATCTCAGAGCTTTCAACAAAAAGGAGGGAGAAGGGGCACATATGTGGTTGATCACGATGACGTAGTGCTGAGCGTGAGTGTCAACCTTATCTCCGTTTTGTGAAGATTGATGACTAAAGCTGAAACATTTCTCTAAAAAGGTAACTGCTCTTTTTTTCAAAAGGTGAAAATTGTAAGGTAAGCTATAATTTTTATCGAGCTATTAAATTGAGGGAACACGACACAGTTTATAATAAAGTTCCAACTTCGGATGAAGTTTACTGATCCCAAGGAGCTGGAACAAAACTCATCCGTTCCAAATGTTATTCACAACGAGAGTAGTTAGTTTTCTGGTGTGCGTTGTAGTGGTCACCAATGATTGGAATGATCGCTCCGGTAATTCCATTACAATCTGTTTGTTGGTTGCTACGCAACGTATCAATCAATCGACTATTCCGTGACCAATAGTTCTTTAATAATTATTACCAAGTTAGTGTCAAGAAATTACGGGGAGTATCAGTTATTCCTCCACGCGACTATAACGCGCGATGGTCTCCCGCGTATTTCAAACTTCGCGCCATTATTTCAAAGTCCGCTCGCGATCGGTTTACAACAAAGTTTGGCCGTGGCTCTCTAGAATGTTTCCCAAACCAGCTCCGGATTATGGATTATCAGTTTTAGGTCAATTCTTTATAATTAAAGAGGACCCGCACTCGATTACAACTTGACCGCGTACTTGAGCAACACAGAACTTACTATCATTTTCAAAGAAAAAAAATCACAAATAATGGAGCATTATGAACTGCTAAGTCAAAAAAAAAAACTCATTACCTATTGATTGTTATACAGTGTCAATCGCTCAGCAAAGGTCGCAATACAAAAAAAAATCTCGATTCGAGATAACGTCACGCGTTACTACATGTTTTGACTCTCCTACTCTCACGTGACGCAAAGTATATCTGACTTTAATGGACATCTTGACGAGATTATTGCTTAAAGATTTCGTGGGCTACTCGGACGATTACCCATGTAATGCTGCACCCGCATTCCCTGGCCCCCTAGCTCTCAGAGAAAGGGAAATATATAGTGAAGTCAGGAATTTTTCTTCCAAGAAAGTGATTTAAAAGTCGGCATTACGTAGGTTTTTAACAGACTCAGGCCTGGAACCTTTAATGCAACTTAGGAGTCGCCATTCGTCTTCCACACACACACACACACACACACACACACACACACACACACACACACACACATGAACTATTGCATGGGCGCCCTTGAGCGGATAACATCCTTCATAGGACAGAACGACCAAGTCGTGTAACTAACGCACGGTCTTATTTGTTCTGAGAATGTCAGCGTGATAGCGGCGCGTGAAATCGGTCTAGGGGAGAGGTGGCCGTGCATGTAGGCAGGCAGGCTGTCAGAACGTGACGCTGCACACGTCGCAGGCGTGTTCAGGCCGCGGGTGATGAAACAGCTTGCAACGTTCCAGCTCCGTCCTTCATCTCTCTCTTTTCCGGGAAAGAAGTATGGAAGAGTATATTAGCGACAGCCAACATCTTTCACTAATGTCGTCATCACGGAGACTTGTAGGAAGATGAGGGCGACAGCCTAGAATTCAGGAGCAGGCGCGTTACTATATAGAAAATGTGCCAAGTCCGAAGTCCTTTCGTGCCTACCCTGGCTACACAAAACGAAGAGATTGATCATTTTCCAAGGTTGATTTAAGAATCGTGTGCAGACGAGGTATTTAATCCGCCGTCTTTTCGATTTGTTAGAAATACTTTCCCAAGGTTCACGATATTTGTATGACACTGCAGAGAAGCATGCTGAACACTTCCTGTTCTTCTTCCTCTTGTCAGGGATATTCATCCCCTCGTTCGTTACAATAAAAAAAGATTCTCTGAATCAGCCACACTATTCCATTCGTTTTCAGAATAAGGCAACGTGTGATGCCGAATGTCAGCAAATGCCCTAAACAATTTCTCAAATAAAAGAGACACACTTTTAATTTCGATAGTAGTATTAGCAGTTTAGTAGCTCTCTTCATCCGTAGATCACGTTTACAAAGAATTTTACATGTCGTGGTATTCAATTTAAGAACAAAAAAATAACATAATTCACATTATACAGGCCCTTTACATACTTAGAGGTCTAGTTTGATAAAGGTGTGATAGATAATCGACCGCAGCATTAAAGTAGGAGGCATCTGGCATTCGCCTGATACAATTAGGGAACCACGGAAAATCGAAATCAGGATGATCGAATGAAGACTGGAGCTACCGCCGTCCCGAATGCAAGGCTAATCTGTTTTTTTTTTTTTTTTTTTTTTATGTGCTACTTCATTTGGTTTATCCCTCATCTACAATATTGTTTCGCAAATGAGTTATTTGTGAGGCAATACTGACCCTACGACTGCTCTTAGAAAATACATTAAGGAAAGGCAAACCTACATTTCTGGCATTTGTAGACTTAGAGAAAGCTTTTGACAATCTTGACTGGAATACTCGCTTTCAAATTCTGAAGGTGGTAGGGGTAAAATACAGAGAACAAAAGGCTATTTACAATTTGTACAGAAACCAGATGGCAGTTATATGAGTCGAGGGACATGAAAGGGAAGCAGTGGTTGGGAAGGGAGTGAGTCAGGGTTGTAGTCTCTCCCCGATGTTATTCAATCTGTATATTGAGCAAGCAGTGAAGGAATCAAAAGAAAAATTCGGAGTAGGTATGAAAATCCATGGAAAAGAAATAAAAACTTTGAGGTTCGCCGATGACATTGTAATTCTGTCAGAGACAGCAATGGTCTTGGAAGAGCTGTTGAACGGAATGGGCAGTGTCTTGAAAGGAGGATATAAGATGAACATCAACAAAAGCAAAACGGGGATAATGGAATATAGTCGAATTAAGTCAGGTGATGCTGAGGGAATTAGATTAGGAAATGAGACACTTAAAGTAGTAAAAGAGTTTTGCTATTTGGGGAGCAAAATAACTAATGATGGTCGAAGTAGAGAGGATATAAAATGTAGACTGGCAATGACAAGGAAAGCGTTTCTGAAGAAGATAAATTTGTTAACATAGAGTATAGATTTAAGTATCACGAAGTCGTTTCTGAAAGTATTTGTATGGAAGTGAAACATGGATGATAAATAGTTTGGGCATGAAGAGAATAGAAGCTTTTAGAATGTGGTGCTACAGAAAACTGCTGAAGATTATATGGGTAGATCACATAACTAATGAGGAGGTATTGAATAGAATTGGGGAGAAGAGGAGTTTATGGCACAGCTTGACTAGAAGAAGGGATCAGTTGGTAGGACATGTTCTGAGGCATCAAGGGATCATCAGTTTAGTATTGGAGGGCAGCATGGAGGGTAAAAATCGTAGAGGGAGAACAAGAGATGAATACGCTAAGCAGATTCAGAAAGATGTAGGTTGCAGTAGGTACTGGGAGATGAAGGACCTTGCCTAGGACAGAGTTGCATGGAGAGTTGCATCAAACCAGTCTCAGGACTGAAGACCACAACAACAACAACAACAATATTGTAAAATGATTGTGCTAAACTGCTCATTCATTTCTCACTCCTAGTCACTCCACACACTACGCACACTATACAATCATTATTTCATTCTGTGATACTACACACACTATGAGCTGACGTCAGGATGATAGCGCCGATGTTTGGTTTCCATTTTGTGTACGGTACCGCAAGTTCCCATTTGTTACCCTATAAAAACTAAGTCGGCATCTCTCTATAAGGAGAGAATGTTGAGATCAGAAGGAGAATAAGGTGTTGGTATTATACATTTCCTATCTTTGGGTGTAAAGTTTTCCAGATAAGAAACGAAAGAATATAAAAGGAAAAAAGACATAGCATCAAAGTGTTATGCGAAATGATAGATGTTTTAGTATTGTTATCACTATTACTGGTACGTTTTTTTACCAAACCCTTGCTTGCTCTGTGTTCTCTGAGTAATCCTTTGCGGGATGGAATAAACCAATATTGCTTAACAAGTACTTTTTAACTGCTTAAACGAATGTAGGCATAGACGGTGACTGTTTCGTGTTCTTCGCAGATGACTGACAGCATATTAAACAAGAATTAAAATTCTTCTGTACTGCACACTGTCTTCTTTAAAACGTTTTCGGCAAAATGTAACTGACAGTATTCCTTAAGAACTAGCTGACATCAGAAAATCAGATTTTCTTGTGTAAATGGTAATTATTCCGAGAGAAGGAAATAAAGTTTGAAAGTGGTTGGCCTATGAGGTATTATAGGAACTTTTTATATTTACTGCTGTAAGACTGCGGATTTCAACTACGCGCAAATGCCAATAACAAAATGTCCTCGCACAGGCTATTTCTTTGAACTCCCGCGGCGATCGATTGCTCACACACCACACCCTCTGACGTCACGGGTGTCTGCGCAGCTATAACTGCGCGCGGTGTCGGCCGTTTGCCCCTGATCGCCCTTGACGACTTGACTCATTCGAGAGCGGGAGTTCGTAGGAAGAGGAATAGTGTCAGTGTTCGGTTCATCCAATTGTTAACAGGTAAGATAATTGACGGCCAACACGTCTGAAACTTCTTTGTTATAAGTGAATATCACCGTATTCCTCCCACGAGTATGCAGGAATATTGGAGCGGAAAGCAGTAGTTTGTTGGTTCAGTACCGGCAGCAGAAAACTGACATCTAGTAGTTTCGTCATCCTCCCAAATTGTAAAATTTTCCTTCACCAAAATATTGATACTGTGTGTTGTTAAATAAATGTAAAACATAATTGTATTTACTGTCTAAAGAGGCTTTGACCTTCAATGACCTTCAGTTTTGTCAGTGTTCGATACATGTCGTGTTCGGAACAAGCGATGTACTACGTGGCTACAGTAACTGATTTGAACAGCAAAATAGGTAACACTCGTTTTACTGTTAGAATAAACAGGGGAACGTGGCTCTCAACTGTCTCTGTAGCTTTACTCAGTCTTTTTGCGCGATAAATAGTGTCCAATGCACTAACGTATAGCGACCCCCTGGCGTGCGGGAGCGATAAAAAAAAGTTTCTGCAGTACCAGTAATACCGGCTGATGAGAACACTAGACTTCCCAGTCAATCGCACCGTATTGTGCATCAGTTATCTTACCCCACAATCAGCTTCTTCACCGATGCTTTTAATAGTATTTTGAGCAACAATATTTTATATATATTTACATATCTATAAATACTGCAAAAGTTTTGTGTATGTTTAGGGCTGCGTAAAAGTCGTTAAAGTAATTATTTTCTGGTTTTCTTAGGAAAATGTCGAAGATCGGTATCAACGGTTTTGGCCGTATTGGACGTCTGGTGCTGCGAGCAGCCCTTGACAAGGGTGCCCAGGTGAGTTGTTACAGCCATTGTGTGAGGGAAATTGTTATAGTGACAAACCTATTTAAACAGAAAAAAATGGAATAAATTGCAGGTCGTGGCTGTTAATGATCCATTCATTGGGCTAGATTACATGGTTTACCTCTTTAAATATGACTCAACCCATGGAAAGTTCAAGGGTGAAGTGAAGGCAGATGGTGATAGTCTTGTTGTTAACGGTGAGTATCTCTAATATTATAGTAAAATACTGTCATATTGTGGTTTAGGATGATATGTAGCAGAGTAGTCTGTTGTAATATTGTATGTATATCAAAATATAAATTTCATTACAGGCCACAAGATTGCAGTGTTCTCTGAACGGGACCCAAAAGATATTCCCTGGGGAAAAGCAGGTGCTGAATATATTGTAGAGTCCACTGGAGTCTTCACCACAATTGAGAAGGCCTCGGTAATAAACCATACTGCTTTGTTTGCAGGATTACTGCATGGCTAATTGTTACACTGACTACCACAGATTTACACAATGGCATTGTGCTGATTGAAAAGTTGATGTTTCGTAAACTTTAATGAAGTTTTCATCAAAACGTTATTATTCACCTTCAGTTGTTGATCATAAGATATCCTTTCACAGAACAAGTTAAAAGGATTTGTCTGAAGGCTCTGTGGTATTTAGTTTCATGGTGCCATTGCCTAGGTTAGCTATTTTTGTACTTCACTAATGTTACTTCCTCAAGCATTTGATGTATAGAGCTAATTTGCACAGATATTATTAAATTGGTGAGAGGGTGTTATCGGGTCACTGCATGGTGCATACCAATACCTTAGTTTTCTTCTGTGTAATGTTGAAACCTTTTACAGGCTCACTTGGCAGGCGGTGCAAAGAAGGTTGTAATTTCTGCTCCAAGTGCAGATGCCCCAATGTATGTTGTTGGTGTAAATTTGGAAGCATATGACCCAAGTGCTAAGGTTGTTTCAAATGCTTCCTGCACTACAAATTGCCTGGCACCACTGGCAAAAGTTATCCATGACAATTTTGAAATTGTTGAAGGTCTGATGACAACAGTGCATGCTGTTACTGCTACACAGAAGACTGTGGATGGGCCATCTGGAAAGGTAAATCTGTTCAAATTGTGGTTGTAATAATTCTAAATATTTCTGGTGCAGATTTCATTATTAGGTGTGCGGCACGCAATTTAACAAAATATTGTTTTTAGTTGTGGCGTGATGGACGTGGTGCTGGCCAGAACATTATTCCAGCATCAACTGGAGCTGCAAAAGCTGTTGGAAAGGTCATTCCTTCATTGAATGGGAAACTCACTGGAATGGCTTTTAGAGTCCCAGTGCCAAATGTTTCAGTTGTTGACCTCACTGTCAGGTAAGAGGTTACTTAAAACACTGTCATAACCATCTATCAACATTACTCTGTGACCTTCGTTTGACCCAATGGTAGATGCATCAAGGTGCAGTTACATTGAAGGGTTTTATTCAATCAGCTGTTATTCCACATGTGAAATGTTCTCTAAAATCCCATAACACAAGACACTAATGATTTTTTAGCATTGGAATCCTTGGTATTATCAGAAAATATAAAGGCATAAAGATAATGCCAATCATTACTTGAGTTCCATGGCCTTCAGTTATCTGTATTGCCTCTTGTGAAACTGTGTAGCCTCTATAAAAGAGAGAATTGCTGAACTAAACTAAGATTTAGTCATGTGACAGGGTCATAGGGAATTTGTGTAAACATCTTGACAAAGAGGATAAGGTGATCATAGTATGCAGAGCAGAGAACAGTCTTGCTAGACAGCAATTCCAATGTTAGGGAGTGACAGGGTGGAATAGGAGTAGAAACTCTGGGTTAACACTGCTGTTAGCCATGGGAATCAGTTTTGCAGGCTGCTGACAGGTGAAATGAAACCTCAAAGGAGTATTGTGCAGGTTTCCACAATTGGGAGATGGAGGATGATTTTTCCCGTTAGTAATATATAGACCTCTGAAATGATATCCTGTACCTATCTCAACACCACATAATCAAAAAGGCTGGGGTAATTAGATGTAAGGGTCTCAAAAAGAAAAAGTTCAAAGCAACACTGTAGACTTAGTTGATATTCATTCAAAAGTAATGACCAGAGGCCTGAGAACAGCTATCCCACTGGTTTCAAGAGCTGAAGGATCCCCTGTTCCTCAACTGTGTTGGAAGTTGCAGGATGACAGGTGCACAATGTATGATGGATGCGCAAAATGTTTCTTTGCTCACATGATTCTATCGGACCTCAGACTTCAGAAAACAGTGAGCATCACCATGCCTGCTGAAGACACAGCTTTGAGTTTTTCAGGGGTAGGTGATGGTGTGTGCTTCCATTGTCTAGATGCTCACTGTTTCTCAGTGGCATGTGCAAATTTAAACAAGATTTGGTTCTTGCAATGTCATACCTTTTAATTGAAATCTTATTTTGCACTCTAGCATCTTATTCATGTAGAACTAGTACTGTGTGTGTTTTAGATACAACGCACTCAAGCATTGGATCTAATAAATTTTGAGATCAGTGTGTAAAAATATTTGCTTGTGAATGTGCATGTATTTACAAAACAAATTTAAAGTTTTGAATATAATGAAATAAGACATTCAGCCACACAAGATATCTTTATTAATTTAATTGGTAGAGCGTTAAATAATGTCACAGGTAAGAATGTTTAATAATCATTCCTTGGATGTTGTAGAAAATATAAGGATGAGCAGTTAAAGGGAAAGCAAAGCACTATGCTAGAAAAGAAATTTTCATAAAATGAAACTGTGTGGTAGTCTCACTAACTTAATCCGTGTAAATTAAAAAAAAAATTGTTCTGTCGAAAATAAAAGCTCGTCTGAATTTAGTGTTTCCATCAGAATACTAAATACTTGTTCCCAGGTAATAAGCACTGTCTTTTATGAAATATGCTATTGTTAAACTTTTCTTTAAGAAAACTAATCAGTGTTAACTGCAGAGCCATTTCAGTTCTGACATTTACCTATAATTTTGAAGTTTGGTGTTCTAAATATTCTCATGTCAGCAGCAGAAATTCTCAGTAAATCAGTATGAATTCCTGAAGAGTTGCTTGTCTGAGAATGCCATTTACATGTTCTCACCAAATAAACAAAACATTAAATAACAAAAGTGCCAACACAATGGAAAATCCATGATGTAATGTAGCAATATTATAGAAGGTAGTTGCTACTCGCCATATAGTGGAGATGCCAAGTCACAGATAGGCACAACAAAAAAGATGTCAGAAAGTGAGCTTTCGGTCAACAAGACCTATCAATAACGTTTAGATTCAACCTTACATCCTTTGCTGTTCCTCAAGTATGGGACATTCTCCCATCTATTGTACGAGAGTGGTTTGAAAAGTTCTCGGAATCACCACGAAAGGTCAGCACTAGCACAAGTTGTTAACATGATATTCATTGGACTGTTGCCTGTAAACACGTCCTATGTCAGTGCTGTTGGAAGAGAGCTATGGCGGTAATGTCACTCTGTTGTTTCCATAAAGTGATTTACGAATATTGAAAATAGATTCGAGCAAAAGGTATGAAAGCAAAGGACACTCGTGGCAATTTCCAGAATTAGCTTAGGTGATCCGTGCAGTGGCTGGCCAAAATGTCACTACTCCAGAAATAATTGCAAAAGTGCACAAAATGGTCATGGAGGATTGCTGATTGAAAGAGCATGAAAGTGCTCATGCTTGCCAGATGTCGTCTGAAAGGGTGTATCACAATTTAACTGAAGAATCAGAAATGGAAAAAATTATCTGCAAGATGGGTGCTAAGACTCTTGATACTGGATCATAAACATCTGAGAATGGACATATCGGAACAATGTGCGGCCCGTTTTAGAAGAGATGAAAAAGATTTTTTTGCACTGGCTTGTGACCACAGATGAAACTTGAGACAAAAGTCAAAACAGTGGAAACCTCATGATTCTCTGCCACCAAAGAAAGCAAAGAATTCCTTTGGCGGTAAAGATCATGGCATCTGTGTTATTGGATGTGAAGGGGATTCTGTTTCTAGATTATCTCCCCACTGAGCCAACAATTACTGGAGAATACTATGACAACCTCCTGGAAAAATGACAACAAAAGATATGCAAAAGTCAGGTTTGGCATGGAAGTCATCTTCCATCAAGACCATGCACATCTGTACCATGCTGTCACCATGGCAAAATTACATGAACTAAGATATGAATTGTTGCCACACCCACATTATTCACCTGATATGGCTCCGTCAGACTTCCATCTCTTCCCAAAACTGAAAATTTTTCGTGATGGGCGAAGATTCATTTAAAACAAAGAATTGAAGCCAGTGTTGACAACTATTTTGCAGGCCTGGAGGAAAATCATTTTCAAGATGGTATGGAGGCACTGGAATATCGCTGGACCAAGTGCATTAATTTACAAGCAGACTACATTGAAAAATAGTTTCAGCGATGTAAAAATTTTTTTTCCTCCTGTTCCGAAACTTTTCAAACTTCCCTCGTACGCAAATAAGTAGGTTGAAAACTTCAAAATATAAATGTCGATCCTGACAAGAAATTAAACTGGAGAAAGTGCAGCTTAGTTCATCTGGATTTGCACTTGAAATCATTGCAAATCTTGGCAAGACAAATAAGTAAGTTGATAAAGTTTGCATATTTTCAAAAAACCTTGCTAGTTTTTATAATAATCCTTTCTTGAACTAGTGAAAAAAGCATTCTATGGTTTCCCATTCACAACTCCTCTTTCATAGAAAAGTTTAATGTGTAGAATGTGGTGGGTAGGAATCACAACTACATTTTTTAACAAAAAAGAAAAGCTGGTAAATGACTGTCATATTTACTTACAGCCATAAAAGATAAAGCTGCTTGAGGATGAAATATTGCAAGTTGGATTTTCCAGTACAAGCTGTAAACTGATTTATTTATTTATTTAGGTTGGGCAAGGGTGCCAGCTACGATGATATCAAGGCCAAGGTGAAGGAAGCTGCTGAAGGTCCTTTGAAAGGAATCTTGGCATATACTGAGGATGACGTTGTGTCTTCAGATTTCATTGGTGATTGCCATTCTTCAATCTTTGATGCTAAGGCAGGCATCCCACTCAACAATAACTTTGTTAAGCTTGTTTCCTGGTAAGTACAGTGCAGTTTTGGTAATGATTTATTTGGTTTAGTACCTAAATCTGTAAAAGTATTCAGTTTTAGAAACTGGTGGTGTGTAAATTAGTTAAAACAATCTTTTGGGTAATGATGTGGTTTCCTTTGTTATAAGAATACCAGAACACTAATGCTTGTCTGTGTATCATTCTAGCATTATTTCTTTGATTTCAGGTATGACAATGAATTTGGTTACTCAAACCGTGTTGTGGACCTGATAAAGTTCATGCAGTCAAAGGACTAAATTGTTCCATGTGCTACAGTTCATAATGTTGGTGTGATCAGCAGTCCTATGACCCCCCACAAAACTGAATGTGTCAGATCAGTATTGCAGTGATCAGTGGTGTTATTCCATAATTGTGACTGATTCATGGCAGTGTTTCTGCTTAATGGCTAGGCTCTAGGAATTTGATAGAAAGTTGAAAAATATTGATTTAGAATTAATATAATCAAAAGCTTTGTTAAATTGTAAACATACTCATGTCATGAGTCTTCAGTTCAAAAGTTGAATAAATGCTGATGATATTGCTGTTGATATCCTCTTTGCTTAAAATTTCCCATCCTCCTTATTTTTATGTTGTGAAAAGTATTGAACATGGCTCGTTAATGCAGTATGTGATAATGAAAATTCTGTTCAGAGTATATGGAGGAGCAGTTACTGTCATGTTTTGCCTTGTGCTATTATAGAGCTGAAAGTGATAAATTTTGTTTGAAAGAGATACTTCTTACCTTTATTACCAATTCTGTCATTCACTAGCCACAGCTGGACAGTCAGTGTCAAGATACATTATCAAAATACGTGAATACAACTGTACTATGATAGTAATTTAATAGATTACAACAATATCACAACTATAAAACAGATAAAAGTATATAATGAAATTGCTGTTGGAGTCGTGGAACTGAGCTGCATCTCAGGTAAACACTATGCTATTACTAAAAAAGAATTCTTCGATATTATAGAAGGGTTGCTCTTTTAGCTTAAACAAAATAGTAGTTTTAAACTGCTCCCATGGTGAAGACTGAATCTGATCAGGTAGAGCATTAAACAATTTTTTCTTTGCTAATTGACACCTTGGCTTGTTGATACTTTGTTGTGAGTGCTGTATTTGTGAACTTCATTTGTTGTCAGAACTTGGACAGTGAAAGCTTATACAAACTAGAAACAATTTGTACTTTTATAAAGGTTGTCAAAAACTTCTATATTCTTTGAAGTAATAATTGAACAATTTTGTCCTTGAGGTTTCAAAGAAAAAGGAAGCATGTGCACAAACATAGGTTATGGTACATCAAAAACTACCAAGAAACACTCTTCAATTGGAGAAAATACTGTCATTTGACAGAGGACATTTACACCCTGCACATTAAATGGTTGAGTCTGAATAACTTACACAGATGATCACAGCTTCCACACTTGGTTTTTTGTGATATCTCTGGCTGCCTGGTTTGTTGTGTTAAAGTTTGTGTAGCATCTTGCTTTCCTAGTTGGCTCTTCATTTTGAGTAATCTTGTCTAGTTTCTTTCTGGGGATATCCCCTATAGTGTATAGATAAGCAAATAGTCCTTTAAAGTCCTTGTAGCTTCTACATATGGTTTTGAAAGTGAAAGGCCCAGTGCACGGGAAATGCAATTTCCCATCATATGATTTACACACAATAGTCTTGAACATTGTGCAAGATTTTTATTGCAGCTCTATTAAGTAGGCTGTAGACTGTTGATTTATTTTAGTATCACCTAACTGTTTGGTCTATGGAACTGTAGGTTTATGTGGTTTTCTTTATTGGTGCAGTGATTTCTACAGCTGCATCAAAATATGTAGAAAACTAAAATTTTTATTCAGTTTTCCTTTGTTACATGAGAACCGTTAACTGAAGGCTTCTTAATCAACAGAGCTGTGAATGCAAATTTGAAGGGATACTGTATGCTTTCATCCAAATTCTTGATTGTTTCTTCTCCTGAATTTGTGTAACACAGCCAAGGTAAGTTTGTAATTTGCATACATTGTTCATAATTTCCAGGAAGTATATAGATGGTCAGATGGGATGTATTTCCATCAGTCTCAGATATTAGTAACTTCGTTCACGGGCAGGTATGTTTTTCTTTCTGAAAGACACTGGTAAACTCACCTTTAAGATTCTTAACAAAGTATAAATTTCAGTGTAGCTAGCAGGAGGTACATTTTTCAACTTCATTTTGTATGGTTGACAGTTTGCTAACAACTTCAGGAGTCAAAAATTTTTGAATGATTCACATATATTGGTTACTTCCCAGCAGTAGCTATTACGAGGTTCATGGACTGTTGGCAAAACCACTTGAAGACTTGAAGCTTCTGCAAGGTAATCTCTATCACAACTTGTTATGTATTTGGAATGTCACCTGTGTGGTTTTTCATTCCTCTGTTTTTCATCTGTAAGTTAAGCAAATATTTCTGCCTCATTCATGCCTCTGTAGCTAATAGAAATATTCTTTACAAGAAACTCGTTTGCTCTGACAGACTGCTTACAATAATGTGTAGTATATAAATCGGCTATGAAAGTTAAGCACTCTCATTGAGGTACCGTGAAACAATCATTAAAGATTGCGAAATGAAATTTAGGTAGCACAATTAGAATTATGGTCACAGGTAGTACCAGCCTGGGAGGGGGGGGGGGGGGATATGCCCTTGAGCATGAGTTGCATTTTTTTATTTCCAGTTTTTAAAATTTTAGCAGATAAATTTATGGTATGGTACTTTATGTGGTGAATGACAAACAGAAAAGTCCCATGATCATAAAGTATCTTGATTTTTTTTAATAAAAGGAAAATTTTGGGTAATTTTTGCTTTCTAGGGTGTAATTGACTAGTAGCTTCTTGCTTGGAGGCAGAATGTTCTTGATTATATTTTGTAACTGTAGATCTGGGAGTTAGCTTTGTTGTTTTCCACATTTTTTACATAAGTTGTAATGTTGAAATTGTTGTACTTGTGTTTAAATTTGCAGCATTGTTTGTTTGTGGAACCAGTAGTAGCGTGAAAAAGTCTTGAACTGGTTTATTTAAACTACTAACTGCAATGGAAGACTGGAAGCACTCAGTGATAGGAAAATATTTTTTGAAGATATTTTTGACAGCCCACTAGTATTACATTAATCATGTTGGTAGATAGTACCCACAAAGTTATTTTAATCAATGACATTGTTTAAATTGATGCCACCTCAGTTATGGTGCATATTAAACTGATAAAGTAGTTAGTAGTTGCATTTTACATCGAAAGTTAATATCAGAATGCACAGTGTTTTGTATTTGAACTTGATACTGAAATCTCTTAGAAAACTAATTTTGGTTCAGAGGATTGTTTACATATCTAAAGATTTGATGACTGAATTATGGCACATGTTTCCTTAAACTACTATGCTTTATTTCATGTCATACATTTCATGAATGGGAAACTTAGTTGAAGTGGAATTTTGATGGAGCAGTTATGTGCAGAGAATACGTAGGTAAGTGCAACAAGACTGATTAAAAAGTAGCCAGAAACTAAAGTCTGTGTTCGCTAAAGTTAATGAACATTGAGCCAGTGTTTTGGCCATGGTGTGTAAAATGGAAATTGTTGCCATAAACAATAGCTTCAAACTCCATTTGAAGCCAACAATGTGTAAGATCATTCAAATCATTTTGTGCACTGTAATAAAAAAATAGAGCTTAAAATGTGTGTGCGGTTAAATGGGTAATCACTGTGCATTGAAAACTGAGTCTGTTTTGGGTAGTTTCCACTTTTAAATGTCCACAATGCCGAAACTTCACTTCCGAAGCCAATGGTTTGTTAGCTTGAAAAACCTGTTGCTTTATGATTCATGGATAGTGGGGTTACTATCTGAACTGTGACAGTGTTGCCTTTCATTATACTGTGATGGAAGTATGACTGGGGATTTATATAACTGGCTTTGAATGATTTCCATAAAGATATAAACAGACTGGATTCTGGATCCCATGCTTCACAGAAACCATCTTCCCTGTTTAATAGATACGGACAGGCTGATATTAATAACTTTTGTTTACTATGTCTTCTGAAGAAGGCTCAGTTATTTGAGCTGAAACCTAGGTAAAAGTTGGTTTCATTACTGCAATCGAAGCTGTTAGTTTCTAATATACTGCTCTTATTCATGTTTATATAAATTATTTGCTGTCAAATATCCCTGAAGCAGAAATAGTTAACTTTTCTGAGGTTGAAAGTATAATAATCAAACCTAATGGAGAAATTTCAACATTTGAAAATGTAAATAACATTTTACTGGAAATTAATAACGGGTTCTCTACAAATAGATTCACTGTAAAACACAAAAATGAAATTCTGTTCTGCATAAGGCCTGTCCGTACCATTAGAAATATTGCATGAGGGTGAATCAACAAATTAAACAGAATATTTTGAGTTGTTAGGTGTTCATGTTGACAAGAATCTGGTTTACATGCATATCTAAAGAGCCACTGTTGATGATTCACAGCAGTATGAAATAATTTGAAATTAATTTGCAGAACCTGAATTCCTTGACATCAGCTGTGTTAGGTGTTGATCTACTACCCAATAGTGACATAAGAAAATTTGTGCCGGACCAGGACTCAAACCCAGATTTCCTGCTTATGAGTTGTTGCCTTAACCACTTTGGCTATCTGTACACACTTCTCAGACTGACCCAAACTTCCACATATCACGCAGTTTACATCTTTATATCATCCGTTAGTCTCAATTCCTCGTTGTCTTACTTTCCCTTATACGGGAATCCGTCATGTTGGGAGCATAGGTGGTGAATTCAGTGGACTGTGATATGAGGATGTAGACAATGCAACTTATGGAAGTTGCAGACAAGGGGCTATTTGCATCAAGAGCAAGAAATTGTCGTGGAACTCAAACATTTTGCTTGACAGATATGGAGGGGCAATTGTTGCAACAAGTGTGTAACATACTACAGAAGTGCTATTTCCTTTTTGTCCTTTGTCAAATTGATCGAAAATGCCAGATGACTTATGATGGGCAGCAAGAGTGGTGGGAGTGATGCAGACACTGCGAACACACGATTCCTGGCAGCAGATGAGGCCTCGCTGCCTGATGTCAGAGAGCTAGTATGGTCCTAGGTAAGTACAGCAATGACACACTGGATTTTACTGAAGAATCAGTCACAGACACTGTGATGCTTGAAGGGGTAAACCAGATGAAAATATGGTTGGCCAACTAGATGGCGCTGCCATAGGTCAAACGGATATCAACTGTTTTTTTTAAATTGGAGCCCCCATTTTTTATTACATATCTGTGTAGCACGTAAAGAAATATGAATGTTTTAGTTGGACCACTTTTTTCGCTTTGTGATAGATGGTACTGTAATAGTCACAAACATATGACTCACAATTTTAGACGAACAGTTGGTACCAAGTAGGTTTTTAAATTAAAATATAGAGCGTCGGTGCGTTTGAACATTTATTTGGGTTGTTCCAATGTGATACACGTACCTTTGTGAACTTATCATATCTTCGAATGTATGCTTTTACAGCGTGATTACCTGTAAACACCACACTAATGCAGTAAATGCTCAAAACGGTGTCCATAGATTTCAATACATTTGGAAATATGTGTAATGACATTCCTCTCAACAGCAAGTAGTTGGCCTTCTGTAATGTTCGCGCGTGCACTGACAATGCGCTGACGCATATTGTCAGGTGTTGTCGGTGGATCATGACAGCACCTGTAGTGAAATTTGCTATTCAATACCACTTCAACTGCATGCGAGCAATGTGCCGGACATCCATCATGTTGGAAGTACATCGCCATTCTGTCATGCAGTGAAACATCTTGCTGTAACATCGGTAGAGCATTACGTAGGAAATCAGCATACATTGCACCATTTAGATTGCCATAGATAAAATGGGACCAATTATCCTTCCTCCCATAATGCCGCACCATACATTAACCCGAAAAAGTCGCTGATGTTCCACTTGTCGCAGCCATCATGGATTTTCCGTTGCCCAATAGTGCATATTATGCCAGTTTACGTTACCGCTGTTGGTGAATGGTGGTTCGTCGCTAAATAGAATGCTTGCAAAAACTGTCATCATCCCATAATTTCTCTTGTGCCCAGTGACAGAACTGTACACAACATTCAAAGTTGTCACCATGCAATTCCTGGTGCATAGTAATATGGTACGGGTGCAATCGATGTTGATGTAGTATTCTCAACATCGACGTTTTTGAGATTCCCATTTTCGCGCAATTTGTCTGCTGCTGATGTTCGGATTAGCCGCGACAGCAGCTAAAACACCTACTTGGGCATCATTTGTTGCAGGTTGTGGTTGACGTTTCACATGTGGCTGAATACTTCCTGTTTCCTTAAATAATGTAAGTATTCGGCGAACTTTCTGGGCACTTGGCTGATGAAGTCCAGGATACTGAGCAGTATACATAGCACACGCCTGTTGGGCATTTTGATCACAATAGCCATACATCAACATGATATCAACCTTTTCCGAAATTGGTAAACGGTCCATTTTTAACATGGGTAATGTATCACAAAGCAAATACCGTCCGCACTGGCGGAATGTTACATGATACCATGTACTTATACATTTGTGACTATTACAGCGCCTTCTATCATGAAGCGAAAAACATGGTCCAACTAAAACATTCATATTTCTACACGAATATGAAATAGAAATGGGGGGCCATACAGGATGATTCATTATAATTAAAAAAAACATTAATATAAGCCAAACAAATGATCATTTTATTAATTTGAAAAATACATTTCTGTTTATTCACGATTAATGAAATACCAGGTGTCAGTCCTTGAGCTGCTGCAAGACGCAGCATACTCTAGAAGTGTTGGGTCATGCAGCTGGGACCTTTCTGCAGTTTTTACTCTCTTGGTTATAGAAAAGTCACAATCACATATTGAGCCAAACAGATATGTCAGCCACATTCCTGTGTATCTTGGGAAAGTCCTGTGCATAAAGATCACAATTCCATTAAGGGAGACACAAATATATACGTGCAGTTAAAATCTTGCTCTTCAGAGAATCTAAGAAGACCGTTCCACTCTTAATAATATCAGTATTACGTACCTGGATCCAACCCATCACAACATGGCCACTCCCTTACCACACACTTATAGGTACAATAGCAACAAAGAGGATAGATTCACACCAGTGAGACTTCTGCTCCAGGACTTTCTCCTCCGGGGGGCCAAACTGACAATAACCTGGGATTCAGTGTGGGGCGGTGGTAGTGTGATTGGACTGCTGTAGCCTGTTGTGGGGTTGTGAACCACTGAGGGCTAAGGTGGGGATGAAGCCACTCCATCGTTTCTAGGTCCCCAGTTCCATACAATACAAAGGCACTTGATTACCTTTGCTGCAATACAGGCCGCAACATGGTCCAGTATCAAGTTGAATAGACGTCCGAAATTAACTTGAGGCAAATACATCACAAATCTTGAGCAGCCACCTCCACATCATGTACAGAGTCAAATGGCAGCGTCTGGCATTCCAGCTGGTCACACACATATGCCATAGGGCCAAGTTCGGACACGGAGCCAGCCAGCCAATTTCTCTTTTGACATTCACAGCTTTTATTAAAGTTTTGTGTCTAACCCAGTCTATTATATAACTATACAAGTATTCCTCCAATTCTTTAAAGAATTGATGTTCCATGTATAAAACAGCTTTAAATCTCTGACTACTTTACAAATGAGTTAATGTGTGACATTAATAAAAAAAATAATGAAAAGTTTACTGAAAGTTGAAAACTACGTTTAAATTTTATTGAAAGTTGCTAAGTGCTCTTAAAGTCAAACACTGGATGAGCGTATTGTGGGTATTTGCATTCTGTTTTAAGTGAAATCTAGTTTTTTCACACATCTGAATGTTCATGACATCATTCTTCTGAAATATTTCTCATACAACACAATTTTGCCAGTACATTCAGTGTATACAGCATGTGAATACTGTCTGTAAAATATGCTGCGAATAGATTTAATAGTAAATAAATAATAAATTAAAATGTAATGCCTGACGCAGCATTTTTACTGCATCAATGGCAAAAATGTATTTAGCAATAAACCTTTTTCCTTTCGTAATTTTGAGGGGTGGGGGTACAGAGGGAAGGTAGTTAGGTGGTTATTAGCAAGAAAAAGTTTCAAAAAAGTTTTAAATTATGTGTAATGTTACTAAGTGCTCTCCTGCTCAAATTCTGGATGAATATAGTTTGGGTATATGTGTGCAGTGAGTTATGTGCTTCAAGACATGCACACGGTTTTTAACCATAATACTTGTCTTTCTGTCTTAAACCTGTCAGATAAGATCATATCCCTCAATGACTATATTATGACAGCATTCAATTATAATATCAAATATTGACATTAATATTTGTTGCCTCAGGAAATTTTAACTGGGACCATGTGCCACAAGCTGGGTTAGCTGGTTAGTAATATGCATTCCACATACATTGTGTATCCCAGTCCAAGATGTGACTGTTGTGAGCCATATTCACTGTTGAGCTCAGACATTGTGATCACAATGGTTTCAGAATGACAGCCAGTAGCCAGTTTGGTAGAGTCTTTACCTTCCTTCCAAGATAAGCAAAAGTAAGGCATCACACTACCTTTCAATATCTCACAGTACTAACCCCCCCCCCCCCCCCCCCCCCTCTCTTCACTCTGCTGTAAACAATTTCTGTGGTAAAACTAAAGCTGACATTTTAACCTTGAAGTTATTATACAGCCGAATAAACCAGTCCATTCTAGATTTCACCCTGTTTGCAATTTGATCTCGTATAGGTACTATCTATGCCATATAACTCATTTTAACCAAAATATAATTATTAAGAATTTTTAATTTTTGGAGAAAAAGATGCCTATCAGCATTTACCTTTAATGCCCTCTTAATAACACCTAACATCTTTCTCCAATTACTTGCACCCAGTTTTAGAGTTGTTGTACTTGTCTATACCTAGTATTTTATAGAGCTCTATCCCCTTAAAGCCATGATTAATGGTTAAACATATATTCTTTCCTAACATACAAATTCTAGCCTTGTAGATATTAACTGTAGCACCTGATGCTGTGGTTCAGTTGTCTGGTAGGCCTATTTTCATCACTTTAGTCAGATCATCTTACTTTTTTAGTGCTGTCACAGCACCATCTGCTAATAAGGGGGATTCAACAATATCGATATCATTATCTTGGGTAAGAAAAGACATTCTTGCTTTATGGATTGAGTTATGTTTGTTAAATCCATAATTTGATCATTTACCACAATTCTTGAGCTTGACTCACTGTTTATTCTTATAATGATGTTTATGAAATCTCGAATAAATCCTTTTGGGGTAATTAAGCTATTAAGGTGATTGTGACATATTCTGGTTAGTGATTTCAGCAAGTCAACTAATATAGTTGCACTCACTTTGGTTGTGTATGTTGCCCCTAGCAAGTTTTTATAATCAATTATAACCTCTACTATAGATTTGCCAGGAATGGTCTGGTCCTCTGATATGATTTCCTTTGTTGCCTGTTTCATTCTAATCTTCAATGCTCTATTTAATTTCATATAATAAGAGTTCAAAAGAAAGGTGAGTCTTAACTTAAATAAATATTTTGCCTCTGTCTCGTTTGGGACTAGAATGACTAGTCCTCTAAAATCTCCCAGAATTTCACATTTTGTTGAAATACAATTCATAACATAAGTGATATATTTTTTATCATCTCTTAAAATTTTATATAAATTCAAATGGTATTCTACCTGAGTGATGTGACTATTAATTCATAAATCTCTTTCCCTGTAAGGGGTTACATAATAACCTTCTTTCTCATATCTCTCAATGGAGCATGAGCATCCGTACCATCAATAACATTCTCTTTATAGAGGTTTTGAGAGTATTTCATTACTTGTTTTAGAATACCTTTCTGCTCTCTTAGTGCATTTTCTTCCTCCATTTGTATTTCCTTTACTATCTGTTGATTCCTCCATTTATTGTATCTTAGATCATACAAGGCTGTTGGTTCTTACTTGACTTCATTTAGTACTTTGGCTCTTAGTTTCAGACCATCAAACTGTCTCAATGTGATGCATAAAATATTAGTCTTAACATATCACCACACACTTTATCCGTATCTCTGCCATATTATTCACAGGGACAGGAATAGCAAAGTTTGTGTCTTTTCCTTCCCTTCTTTTCCAACTTGAAAAGTGTATTAAATGCCTCCTAATCCTCAGCTTTACACGTTTCACCCATCAGTCCAGTATCTTAGGACATTTCTGCAGTTGCCGCATGCTGTTAAATTTATGTTCCAGTTCCCTGTTCAAGACTATACTGACATACAGTGTCCGTATCTCTAATGCATGTTCAACTTACTGTGGCATACTGATGTAGATAATGAGACAGCATTGGTCAGATAAGGTGAGAGGAGTTATTTCAGGACTAACTACATTTGTTTTTAACAGCCCTGAGACAAAAATTCTTTCTAGCCTGCTTGCTAGGTCATTCATTACATAAATTTAATCTGGTACTGATGTGCCGTTTGGTGGTTTCTATGTGTCATGGAATGAGTGTCTTCAGATCTGCTGAATGGTTGAAGTCGGATGCCAATCAGCAACATTTAATACACATTTGAAATAATATCCGAAGATAATTTTCTGTGATCATAGTATGAAGGAAGGTTTACCAGAATTTTCTGCGAGTTCTTACACAACACACCAAGTGGGGTAGGGCAGTGGCCAGCACACTGGACACGCATTCAGAACAACAGTTCAAACCCATGTTTCGCCATCTTGATTTAGGTTTCCGTGGTTTCCCTATATTGCTTAAGGCAAATGCCAAGATGGTTCTTTTAAAAGGGTATGGCCGTTTTTCTTCTCCACCTGTCCATAGTGCAAGCTTGTGCTCCATCTTTAATGACCTCAATGTTGACAGGACATTAAACACTAATGTCCTTCTGCTCTTACACATCTATAGGTGACATCCATCTTTAAAAAAAATGTAATCTCTCTGTTTTATTACCTGACACAGAAGGGGTGTATACATTTACTATGGTTTTGTCAAAAAGAAGTCCAGATATTGCATGGCCTGAATCCAACTGTTTTATTTCAGAAAATGTAATTCCTTTTCTCACTAGTATGTCCATCCCACCACAACTAGTCGTAGCAATATTCAGATAGGATTTGGTGCCTGTCACCTGGATTTCCTACTTATGGACTTCTTGATGTAGGTTGCAGTGGGAAAAAGACAGTGGGGAAAGGGGGAACAGTTCTTCAACTTCATTTAAGCTTACAGTATCCAGTAGGTTTGACTTGTTACCTGAAGTTCTAGTAGAAGGTCACAGTAAGATGCAGTAGAGTTCTAGCAAAGAACAAAAGAGATTATGAAGAAAAGGGTCTGGGTGCTTGGTAATGGTCATGGAAAGGGTGTAGGCCAGATGATACAGGACAAATTGAAATCCTACCCAGCTCACCGTCTGAAATTAAGAAAATAATAAATTCACTTAAGAATAAAAACTCACATGGAACTGATGGTATCTCCAATAGAATACTAAAATCTTGTCCACACCTGATAAGTCAAGTTCTTAGCCACATATGTAATAGCTCATTGAATCAGGGAATATTTCCTGACAGATAGAAATATGCCATAGTTAAACCCTTGTATAAAAAAGGTGACAAGACAGACGTCAACAATTATCGTCCTATTTCACTTCTGACATCCTTCTCAAAAGTGTTTGAAAAAGTAATGTACTCAAGAGTAACTTTACACATCAGTGGGAATAACGTTTTAACAAAATGTCAGTTCGGTTTTCAGAAAGGTGTTTCAACAGATAGTGCTATACATGCTTTCACTGATCAAATTTTAAATGCTCTGGATAGTAGAACATCACCAATTGGGATTTTCTGTGATCTCTCTAAGGCTTTTGATTGTGTGGATCATGAAATCCTCTTAGATAAGCTGAAGTACTATGGAATGAATGGTTCAGTACACAGATGGTTCACTTCATATTTAACTGGTAGAATGTAGAAGGTTGAAACAGTAAACCCACATAGTACACAAAGGGCATCAGATTATTCAGACTGGGATGTATCAAGAATGGGGTACCACAGGGTTCTGTCTTGGGGCCTTTATTGTTTAAATATGTTAATGACTTGCCTAATTATATTCATGAAGATGCAAACTTGGTTCTCTTTGCAGATGACACAAGTATTGTAATCAAGCCTAAAAAGCAAGAATCAGCTGAGGAAAATGCAAATAATGTTTTTCAAAGACTTATTAGGTGGTTTTCCGCAAATGGACTTTCATTGAACTTTGAAAAAACACTGTACATACAGTTCAGTACAGGGAAAGGCATAACACCGGAAATAAATATAGTGTGGGGGAAAATCTTTAGTTAAAGCAGATTGTTCAAAATTTCTGGGTGTCTGTATTGATCAGAATTTAGACTGGAAGACACACATTGACAATCTACTGAAACGATTGAGCTCAGCTACCTATGCTATTAGTGTCATTGCAAATTTTGGAGACAAGCATATCAGTAAGTTAGCTTACCATGCATATTTTCATTCGTTGCTTTCTTACGGAATCATCTTTTGGGGCATTTCATCACTAAGAAAGAACGTATTTCTTGCACAAAAACGTGTTATCAGAATAATGTCTGGGGCTCATCCAAGGTCATCTTGTAGACAATTATTTAAAGAATTAGGGATATTGCCAGTAGCTTCACAATATATATACAGCCTAATGAAATTTGTTGTTAGTAACCCAGATCACTTCAGAATTAATAGCACAGTCCACAGCTACAATACTAGGAGACAGGGTGACCTTCACTACCGTTCATTGAATTTGACATTGGCACAAAAGGGGGTGAATTTTACTGCCACAAAGATTTTTGGTCACTTGCCAAACAATATCAAAAGTCTGACAGACAACCAATCGGCATTCAAAAGTAAGTTAAGGGAATTCCTGAATGACAACTCCTTCTACTCCATAGATGAAGTTTTAGACATAAGCTAAAGAAATACAGTAAGTATTAACAATTGTACCGTATATAAGACTAACAAAGATTATTTGGGATAAATGAATCTTTTGTACTTTGACACGTTCCACATCATTACGAAAGAATCGTGTTCATGATCCATGGAACAAGTAATATAACTAACTAACTAACTAACTAACACAAGGAACCAGCTCACAAGTATTGTGAAGCAAAGTGCTAGCTTTAGCCTGGTAGTGGAGGACATTTGGAATTTGTGTAAATATTTTGACAAACAAGATGAGGTGATCATAGTAGGTGGAGCATCGAACAGACTGGATAAAGACAGAAATTAAAACATTAGTGGTGACTGGATGGTATAGGAGTAACAACTTCACATACAAGTGTGAGTTTCATGCAGGTCTTGCAGCACCATGATCTTCCCTGGGTTAACACCACTGTTAGTTATGTGAAGTCAGAGTTGTGTAGGCTGCTGGTGGCTGAAATGAGACCTCAAATTAGTGTTTTGCCTGTTTCCACAATTAGAAGATGATGATGTATGAGTACTAGACATGACCTGTATGTTGGCTGTGCTTCTTGCAGAAAAAGTTTTGGAAGCCACCCTCACATAAAACAAGATCCATGTGGTTACTGGTATCAGAAGAGTACCTTTTTTAGTTTAGAATTAGGGTTCAGACACCCTGTTCTAATGGAAATGAGAATAACATAACAGCCCCACAAAATACTTAAGAATGCACAGAACACTAAGAATAGCCTATTTCATCAGAATATTGGGTTGTGTAAGACAAGCCTCCTGTGCCTACCTGAAAAGTGCATAATCAAAGGCTTGGAGAAGTTAAATATTAAAGATTACACTCTAGCTTCTTACTCATGAAGGATCTTTTGCATGTATTAAGAAAGAACACAAGCTCAAAAGCATTGAAACAAGTAAATTTTGTGGAGAAATGTGTACACATGAATTAGTACTGAAAGGTAATACACTTTTAATTGTAACTATATATAGACAGATGATTAACAATATTGAAAAGCCATGGCATCATGGTTAAGTATTTACAGTGTTGGACTGGCAAGCAGGCGAGCTGTGTTCAAAACTCCCTCATGCCATTTATTTATTTAGTTTTCTTCACAACATTATGAACTGTCCATCTGGCCATTGAAATGTTTGTTCACTTTTTGTAGTCTTGGCAGTTGTCACACTATACGCTGGTTATAGAATATGAGTCTTGTGGTAAGAATATGTTACTGTCGCAAGTAAACATGATGAATAGTGAGAGCAGGTGTCATACAATGTTGGTTTCTCACAGAAATGAAAACGACAAATGAACAGGTGTGAACTATGTTACAACAGAGGATTTCAAGAGTCAACACTTCCAAAACAGAACACAACTTGAAAAACATTAAAACATATTTTTAACAGAGAACAGAGAAACTATTTGATTGTGAAACTGTTGCCTCCATTTGTTGCAGCTTATGTGAAAAATTATAATCTTTTCATCATTTCCTTGGGAGTGATCACATTCACAATCATACGAACACCTAAATTGAGCAAGGAGGTATACACTTATGAGGTGTACATATTAGGCGTGTCAGCAAGAGATTCTTATTGTATAACACACATACTGTCACTAATGCCATGTATGAGACACCAGACATGTTTTCTGGTGGAGGATTCGGTTGACTTGTCTCCTTGTCATCAAACATTTGTGGTTCCCATTCAAAGGGCATTTCCTTCCAGCTGCTAATAGAGTACTCGTACATGATCAACTACCATTATAGGACCCTCCCTTACACCGCAGTGTTGCAGTTGGACATTACACCATGACAGACACAAATCTGAATACAGCAAACAGTGGAAAAAAAGGGAACAATGAAAAAAAAAATTGCCGTGAGGTAGGTATGAACATGACTCGCCTGGTTGGCCATCCAACTCTGTGACCACTTAACCACAACACCCTTACTCACCCAGGCTGCTCTATGTTGCCCTTATTGTCACTGGTCCGTTTGCTGTTTTTATTTTGCTTTTTTTCGCAGTTTATTACACCACCTTCCTGTTTTCCTGCTTGATCTGTGTTTAGATTTTGATGGGCTGCCCACTAGGCCTTCTTTCCACCCACCTAATCAGGGGGGGAGGAGGGATGTGATGGGGAGTTTCCCTTGTAATATATGCTTTTAAAAAAAATCAATGAACTTGCAAATTATGTAAGAAATCTGTAATTCTGACATACAGACTTAAGTCTATTTATTACTGATTTGAGTCATAAATACAATATGTGATTGCTATCATTAAAAGCAACTGGGAAAAGTATGATTAAGTTATATTATTGTTGATTAAACTTTTTTTAACTCCAACTGTGCTTGGAGTTGCAGGCAGATCTTGTGCGCAATATGTGAGGCAGAGTTGTCGATCCAGTAGGTGCTCCCTGGTCTGTAGTTCTTTACAGTCACAGCTGATGGTATCCTCATGGAAGTGTCATTTCTGGAATTTACTCCTGGATCTTCCAATTCTGTTCATGGCCAGCTGAGAGGGCATCCACAGGGAGTGGCTCGGAAAAGGTATTCTCAAATTGAGAGATACACAGTTGCTTCTTTACTGTAGCTGCTATTGTTTGCAAGACTGAAGCAGTGTTGAGGAAACTTCTTTCCGACCTCAACCTTGGGGCTGCTGGAATGTGCCCATGTAAAGATTGGGTTTCCTTTTGAGTTTGATTTGTTCTCTCAGCATTGACAGCTACTCCACGATGAATATCTGTTGTAGTCATGCCTGCAAACTGATAGAGTTTTATAAGTGGTGTAAGTTTTAAACAGCATGTAATAAGCAAACACCTTACACGTAATCCCTTGTCATGGTAGATTTTTGTCAAACTGGCCAAGGATCCTCTGCAACCCTGTAACATGTTTCTGGTGCCATTGCTCTCAGAGTTTGTGGCCAAGGGCCCAACCTAAGTCTATATGCAATATAGTGAAACAGTCAGGGCTGGCTCAAGGCACAATCTGTCACTTGGGGTGCCACGCTCAGATGGGTACTAGAGGCACCACTGCTGTAAGATTTCTATAAATTTTGTATGACTCCAAGCTGAAAGGGGCAACAATGGCTCCCAAGTGCAAGATTTGTATACAGCGCATATCACAATTATCAGCAAAAACTTGCACAATGTGAAAGTGTATGAGGGAAAGCAGGAAGATAGCAGTGTTGAAAGTTCTGGGTCATCATTCTGTGAAGTGACAGGAAGTGCAGAGCATGGAACGTGTCAGTAAACAGTGCAGGATGCGATTGCAGTTTGGCACATGTGACTGACTGTTGTGCAAGGATATGGAACTAGGGCTAATGGTAATAGTACCAGTGAAGTTCAAGAAGGAGATGTTAATAGAAGCACATGATCATGTTTTATCTGGTCATGGAGAGTGCAGAGCAACAAACCAGTGTGGCCTAGAGATACTGTTAGAGAGAAAGGATATTAGATGTGGATCACCATATGAATAATTACTTAGTGTGCACAGTGAGCTCATTTGAACTATAAGCTAGTGCCATTTCAGAGGCTACTGTAAGCATTAGAGCCATTTGGAATGAAATCAAGTTGTTGTTGTTTGTTGTTGTTTGTTGTTGTTGTTGTTGTTGTTGTCTTCAGTCCTGAGACTGGTTTGATGCAGCTCTCCATGCTACTCTAACCTGTGGAAGCTGCTTCATCTCCCAGTACCTACTGCAACCTACATCCTTCTGAATCTGCTTAGTGTACTCATCTCTCGGTCTCCCTCTACGATTTTTACCCTTCACGCTGCCCTCCAATGCTAAATTTGTGATCCCTCAATGCCTCAAAACATGTCCTACCAACCGATCCCTTCTTCTAGTCAAGTTGTGCCACAAACTCCTCTTCTTCCCAATCCTATTCAATACCTCCTCATTAGTTCTGTGATCTATCCACCTTATCTTCAGTATTCTTCTGTAGCACCACATTTCGAAAGCTTCTATTCTCTTCTTGTCCAAACTAGTTATCGTCCATGTTTCATTTCCATACATGGCTACACTCCAAACAAATACTTTCAGAAACGACTTCCTGATACATAAATCTATATTCGATGTTAACAAATTTCTCTTCTTCATAAACGCTTTCCTTGCCATTGCCAGTCTACATTTTATATCCTCTCTACTTCGACCATCATCAGTTATTTTACTTCCTAAATAGCAAAACTCCTTTACTACTTTAAGTGTCTCATTTCCTAATCTAATTCCCTCAGCATCACCCGATTTAATTTGACTACATTCCATTATCCTCGTTTTGCTTTTGTTGATGTTCATCTTATATCCTCTTTTCAAGACACTGTCCATTCCGTTCAACTGCTCTTCCAAGTCCTTTGCCGTCTTTGACAGAATTACTATGTCATCGGCGAACCTCAAAGTTTTTACTTCGTCTCCATGAATTTTAATACCTACTCCAAATTTTTCTTTTGTTTCCTTTACTGCTTGCTCAATATACAGATTGAATAACATCGGGGAGAGGCTACAACCCTGTCTCACTCCTTTCCCAACCACTGCTTCCCTTTCATGCCCCTCGACTCTTATAACTGCCATCTGGTTTCTGTACAAATTGTAAATAGCCTTTCGCTCCCTGTGTTTTACCCCTGTCACCTTCAGAATTTGAAAGAGAGTATTCCAGTCAACATTGTCAAAAGCTTTCTCTAAGTCTACAAATGCTAGAAATGTAGGTTTGCCGTTTCTTAATCTTTCTTCTAAGATAAGTCATAAGGTTAGTATTGCCTCACGTGTTCCAACATTTCGACGGAATCCAAACTGATCCTCCCCGAGGTCCGCATCTACCACTTTTTCCATTCGTCTGTAAAGAATTCGCATTAGTATTTTGCAGCTGTGACTTATTAAACTGATAGTTCGGTAATTTTCACATCTGTCAGTACCTGCTTTCTTTGGGATTGGAATTATTATATTCTTCTTGAAGTCTGAGGGTATTTCGCCTGTCTCATACATCTTGCTCACCAGCTGGTAGAGTTTTGTCATCACTGGCTCTCCCAAGGCCGTCAGTAGTTCTAATGGAATGTTGTCTACTCCAGGGGCCTTGTTTTGACTCAGGTCTTTCAGTGCTCTGTCAAACTCTTCACGCAGTATCGTATCTCCCATTTCGTCTTCATCTACATCCTCTTCCATTTCCATAATATTGTCCTCAAGTACATCGCCCTTGTATAAACCTTCTATATACTCCTTCCACCTTTCTGCCTTCCCTTCTTTGCTTAGAACTGGGTTGCCATCTGAGCTCTTGATATTCATACACATGGTTCTCTTCTCTCCAAAGGTCTCTTTAATTTTCCTGTAGGCAGTATCTATCTTACCCCTAGTGAGATAAGCTTCTACATCCTTACATTTGTCCTCTAGCCATCCCTGTTTAGCCATTTTGCACTTCCTGTCGATCTCATTTTTGAGATGTTTGTATTCCTTTTTGCCTGCTTCATTTACTGCATTTTTATATTTTCTTCTTTCATCAATTAAATTCAATATTTCTTCTGTTACCCAAGGATTTCTACTAGCCCTTGTCTTTTTACCTACTTGATCCTCTGCTGCCTTCACTATTTCATCCCTCAAAGCTACCCATTCTTCTTCTACTGTATTTCTTTCCCCCATTCCTGTAAATTGTTCCCTTATGCTCTCCATGAAACTCTGTACAACCTCTGGTTCTTTCAGTTTATCCAGGTCCCATCTCCTTAAATTCCCACCTTTTTGCAGTTTCTTCAGTTTTAATCTACAGGTCATAACCAATAGATTGTGGTCAGAGTCCACATCTGCCCCTGGAAATGTCTTACAATTTAAAACCTGGTTCCTAAATCTGTCTTACCATTATGTAATCTATCTGATACCTTTTAGTATCTTCAGGGTTCTTCCACGTATACAACCTTCTTTCATGATTCTTAAACCAAGTGTTAGCTATGATTAAGATGTGCTCTGTGCAAAATTCTACTAGGCGGCTTCCTCTTTCATTTCTTAGCCCCAATCCTTATTCACCTACTATGTTTCCTTCTCTCCCTTTTCCTACACTCGAATTCCAGTCACCCATTACTATTAAATTTTCGTCTCCCTTCACTATCTGAATAATTTCTTTTATTTCATCGTACATTTCTTCAGTTTCTTCGTCATCTGCAGAGCTAGTTGGCATATAAACTTGTACTACTGTAGTAGGTGTGGGTTTCGTATCTATCTTGGCCACAATAATGAGTTCACTATGCTGTTTGTAGTAGCTTACCCACATTCCTATTTTCCTATTCATTATTAAACCTACTCCTGCATTACCCCTATTTGATTTTGTGTTTATAACCCTGTAGTCACCTGACCAGAAGTCTTGTTCCTCCTGCCACCGAACCTCACTAATTCCCACTATATCTAACTTTAACCTATCCATTTCCCTTTTTAAATTTTCTAACCTACCTGCCCGATTAAGGGATCTGACATTCCACGCTCCGATCCGTAGAATGCCAGTTTTCTTTCTCCTGATAACGACATCCTCCTGAGTAGTCCCCGCCCGGAGATCCGAATGGGGGACTATTTTACCTCCGGAATATTTTACCCAAGAGGATGCCATCATCATTTAATCATACAGTAAAGCTGCATGTCCTCGGGAAAAATTACGGCTGTAGTTTCCCCTTGCTTTCAGCCGTTCGCAGTACCAGCACAGCAAGGCCGTTTTGGTTAATGTTGCAAGGCCAGATCAGTCAATCATCCAGACTGTTGCCCCTGCAACTACTGAAAAGGCTGCTGCCCCTCTTCAGGAACCACACATTTGTCTGGCCTCTCAACAGATACTCCTCCGTTGTGGTTGCACCTACGGTACGGCCATCTGTATCGCTGAGGCACGCAAGCCTCCCCACCAACGGCAAGGTCCATGGTTCATGGGGGGGGGGGGGATAAATCAACTTATATTAGCAATAATAGAACACTTTTTGCCATACACCGAGGTGGTTTCTATGCCGAACTAGCAAGTAGTGACAGACATACAAAAAACAACAGTTAACAACTGGAATTAGAAGTTTGGAGTGCCAGGTAGGATAATTACACACCACTGTACAAATTTTATGTCAGACGTAATGAAGGAACTGTGTTGGTTATTGCTTGTAAGGAAGTTAAGAACTAGTGCTCTTCATCCACACATCAATAGTAGAATGGAACAGGTACACAGAACAATTGGGAAAATGTTATGTTAGTATGTGAACATGCATCATAGTGATAAGATTACATACCTAAGTATGTCATATCAGCATTTCATTCAAAAGTATGTATGAAGGCTGGGTTGTCTCCATATGAGGTAGCATATAGTCAGAAAGTGACATCACTCTTTGATTTGATAAAAGTGAAGAAAGGTAAAAATGGAGAGTTGGTACATGAGTTCGTGAAAACAGTATGAGAAGTATGGAAATGAGTAGAGAAGGTGAACACAAAGGCATTGGAGAGGCTGGAGGAATCAGTGAAATGTACGACAAGTTTACCACAGTATAAAGTAGAGAATGGGTGATATTATCCAGGCCTTACACACTAAAAGAGAAGGAATGGAAGTCATAGCAGTCTTGCAAGAAATTCATTGCAAGGTATCAAGGACCCTATCAGGTGGTAGAGACTACTCCACCAGTTAACATGAAGCTTCAGTGACCAACAAGAACAACAATAGCTCATGTCAGATGTCTACGACCTTTCCAATGTAGCCCAGAGTTGACTTCAGGAATTCCTAGGGCAGAGCCAGAGAAGATCATGAGGATAACGAATCACAGGAATACCCAAAGATATGCTTGAGCCTCTTCACAAAGTACAATGTTCTATATGGTCATGAAGATGAGGAATTTTTGGCAAGGATTTCTTTTTTATGTTTATATCATCAGATTGTAATGAATAATTTATGTTAGTGTAAAGATTTTTTCTGTTATTTTTGTTGTTTGTGAATAGGCTTGCTAGAGGTAAGCCTTCTGAGAAAGGAGGAAGGGTGATAGTTACCTCAGTCCTCATGTTGCTATATGCCAAGGGCAAGTATGGAACAGTATTGCATGTTGTTGCCTGAACAGTACTTGTCAGGGTTACAGAAAGCACAAAGTGATCTACCTCCTGAGTTAAGACTAGTCATGGAACCCAGTAAACAAAACATATCCTCTTGCTACCACATAGCATCAGTAGAAGCAAAGACTGACTGAGCATGGTTGTATATTTGACTCCCGGTAACACAAAGATGCCCGGTTTAAGTGTTACGTGATTCCACATATTCAGTGAGATGGAAAATTCATACAGGCGAGGATCCATGGGATACTATTAATTTTGGAAGATGCTAGCAGACATGAAATAATGATGGAGAGGGAGTTACAATATTGCGAAGGTGGGAGGTAATGGCGTGTCCAGTCAGGGTAATACAAACCAGCATGTGTACATGTGCAGTACAGGGCTGTATATTGTCTAAGGGATGTCATGGAACATGGAGAACATATGCATCAAACAGGTTTACACTGGATTTACTCGACTTATGGAGACTCAGTAGGGCGTGTTGTTATGAAGAGGGGAAGGTCTCTGAGGCCAGATAGATTGAACTTAACAGAAGTGTTTTATTAATCAATGAGACTACAGGAAACAAGACAGCGCCAACCTTCTATCTATCAACCATCATTACGGATATCATGCAATTGAAGATTTTACAGCATTAATTGTATTGATCAGATGTACCTTTGCAATTATTGTCATTACTGTATATAGCATTTCTAAATCAAACTTTAGAACCTGACCTAATCCATCCTCTGGACTGATTCATGGACATGCAGGAGTAATACATTTCGCTGAGCAGTTAATGCAGCACACACAGCAGGTCAGAGGAGGACAACACTGAGAACTATACATGACATATTGTCAGAGAAGAAGTGTAGCAGCACTGTGGTTTAGTGGTTAGGTGTGGTTTAGTGGTTAGGATACTAAACTGTTCATTGGAGGGTCACGAGTTCAAAACTCACCTGGACTGTACAATTTTAATTTCTATATTTGGTTTGAATACAGTCTAGAAGTATCCACCAATATCAAGAATGATTGTACTGGAATGTTCTCTAGCAGTATATATACTGTATGTGTTCTGGGCAGAGGCAGTACGCCCCGTGCTCTTGTGTGCGCGCAAGTGCTGAATAAACCTTCGTTAAGTGAAGTTAGTAATTGTCATTCATCTACTTACACCTTCGACATTATTCTGTTGGAGATGCTGGGTATAGGAACTTGTGATAGCGCACATCATCAACGACGCAGTGGTTCCCATCAGGCCATGACAAAGCCGCCATTTATGTGGCGAGAAACTGTTCAATCCATATTCAACAGATCACAATCTATCAGAGACAGAAGAAGAAGAAGAAGAAGAAGAAGAAGAAGAAGAAGAAGAGGATGTTCCAATGACAGCAACTGTGTCCCACCACATGAGACAACCTTCTGGATTCTCTGGTGACGATGGCCAAGATCCAAACAAGTGGCTGAAGGCATGTGAGCGTATAGCCAAATTTAACAAACGGAATGACATCGTGTGTTTGGCTAACATATTTTTCTATTTGGAGGGCACTGCCAAGCAATGGTATGAGAACAACAAGAATAAGTTCACAAGTTGGAAAGTATTCCAGGTGGAACTGTATTTCGGTGACACACAAGTGAAAGTGAAGATAAGATAAGTTAAAGTGCGGGCCACAGCATACAGGAGAAACTACAACATCCTACATTCAAGATGTCTTGGAACTGTGTAAAATAGTGGATCCTAGAATGAAGGAGGAAGATAAGGTTGCTCATCTCATGAAGGGTGTTGTTGAGGACATGTATCAAGCCCTTCTCTTGAAGGAGGTTTCGACAGCAGACGACTTCATAAAGCGGTGCCAGTATATCGAGGCAATGCATCAAAAAAAGAATGACACACAAGAAGTTTGAACGGCTTCCAAACACTGTATCGATGTTTGCAATTGAGGAAGCAACTGATTTCACAAGTGTTCTTCGTCAGATAGTGAGAGAGGAAGTTCAAAAGGCACTTGGATTGTACAGTGAGCCAAAAAACTGGGACACTTCAAGAGGTCATATGGGAGGAAGTGGAACAGACATTGAACCCAATCTCACATCCTTCATTTCCCTTTAAAACTGTGGAGAAGTCGAGATCCAGTTGGACATTTGATGACGCCCGTGCCAGAAGACAGCAGACTGATCTTGGCCGACACCAACTCTGGAACCATCGCTGCAAGCTAGCTGCTTGAGAGGATTTTCCCCAACATGCCAGTCGAGCTCTCCATCACCGTTTAGAAGCTCCAGTCAATCACCTAGCTGTTGCAACCTGGAAAACTAAAGAGTGTGACCTTCCTTGGACATGAGGCCGCTGAAGAGAAAAATCCTCTGCCGTCGATCACTACAAAAATGATAGGGAACTACATCGATATCCTCATGGATGGCCGACCAGCACAAGCTCTTACAGTCTCTGGAGTATCATATTCAGTCATTTCAGAGAAGTACTGTCGCCAATTGTAGAAAACCGTATTTGTCGACTACAAAACACCTCTGCTGAAGGTGGCTAATGGGGAATATGTAAAACCTATAGGAAGATGTACCATTCGTGTGGGTATAAGTGGCCATACACAGCCCTTAGACTTCATCGTTTTACAAGAGTGTAGTCATGACATCATTCTCGGTTAGGACATTTTAAAAGCTTCTCAGACAATTGTAGATTGTCGTTGCTCGAAGATTATGCTAGACAAGATGAGATACTGTGGACTAGAAGATGCACATCTGAGTGTGTGGAGACTATGTGTGCTAGATGAAGTGATCATTCCTGCAGTCAGCACTAGGAATGTAACTGTCATGTGTCATGCCATGCATCAACCCATTGATCTTTTAGTGGAAAGTAAGAGAAGCATATCACTGAAGAATAACTTGGTCATCCCATTATCTGTCATTTCATTTGAGAACAGATTCAGTAAATTGAGGATAGTTAACTGTCACCGAGAACCGCAGATTCTTCCACGAAACGTGTGAATAGCAAATGCTGAGCCGTTAATTGAAGAACAGTTGAGCGTCATAGAAAACTCCCATGCCAAGTCTGTGGGCCAAATAAGTGCTACAACTATGAGACAAGATCTTTTATCTCGACTATCACCAGATCCCACCAAGGAACAACAGAAGAAGGTACTTGCCACTCTTCAAGACTTCTCTGAATGCCTCAATCCACTGGTGAAGAGCAAGTTAGACAAATTGATGGTGAAGCACTGGATTAGCGCTGGAGACTATCAACCAATAAGCCAGAGAGCATACTGTGTGTCAGCAACAGAACATCAAACAATTCACGATGAGGTAAAGAAAATGACGAAGAATGACATCATTAAGCCTTTGCAGAGCCAATGGTCGTCACCAGTGGTCCTTGTCAGGAAGAAGGATGCCTGTATGAGTTTAAGGTAATGCCGTTTGAAGGGATGATGGATAATCTCCTAAGGCAGCTGAAGTGGACGATATGTCTTTGTTATTTAGATGACATTATAGTGTTCTCAGAGACATTTCATGAACATATAAAAAGACTGAGGGCCATTCTTAAGAGTCTCCAACAAGGTGGACTGAAACCTAATCTGAGGAAGTGTGTGTTTGGAGCAAAAGAAATCAAGATGCCGTCCCACCTTGTGTCAAACGAAGGTGTGTGTGTCCAGACCCAGAAAAGGTGAGATATATAACAGAATTACCTATTCCTAAAAGTATTAGAGACGTGAGAAGCTTCCTCGGATAATGTTCTTATTACTGTATCAAAGCCAGGCCACTCCAAGGGTTGTTAAAAGCTAATGCTAAATTTGTCTAGGGTGAAGCGCAACAAGATTCTTTCAATGTGCTGCGAACAGCTCTGACAAATGATCCTGTAATTGGTCTGTATGATGAGAGAGCACCTGCAGAACTACACACAGCAGCCAGTGGGTATGGGATCGGTGCTGTCCTGGTGCAAATTTCGGATGGAAAAGAGAAGGTTAGAGGCTATGCTTCTAGGACACTTACACAAACCGAGAGAAACTACTCAACTACAGAAAGATAATACCTTGCTGTGATCTGGGCCATGTGCAAATTTTGACAGTATCTCTATGGAAGGTCATTAACAGTTGTTACAAACCATCATTCACTTTGTTGGTTGACAGGTCTTAACGATCCAACAGGACAACTCACCAGCTGGGAACTACATCTTCAAGGGTATGACATTACCATAGTGTACAAAAGTGGAAGAGAACACCAAGACGCTGACTGTATCTCAAGAAACCCTGTGCAAGACCATTAAGACTTCGATGAAGATAGTGACTCTCTTGCTGCACTCCAGGATGTTCCTGCTGAACAGAATAACCATGCCAAGATATCTGAAATTATGCTTGCCTTCAATCGGTCAGAGGATGTGAAAGGACAATTTAAGGTAATTAATGGATTACTTTGTAAGAAAAACTTTGATCCATTTGGAAAGAGGTGGCTACCAGTGATTCCTAAACACATGCGCTTAGATGTTCTACAGAAATTCCATGACATACCTGCGGCCGGACATTTAGGATTAATTAAGACATACGATAGAATCCGCAAGAGATTTTTCTGGCCAGGTTTTTTTGGGTGTGTCTGTCACTATGTGTTGCACTGTTGAGAGTGCCAGAGTAGGGAGGCAGTTCTTCATAAACCACCGGGTCGACTCATACCAATTCCGCCAGCCAAAACGCCTTTCCAGTATGTTGGGATTGACCTCCTTGATGATTTCCAATGTCTGCTTGTGGCAATAGATTGATAATTTTTTGCACTGATTATCTGACACGCTATGCCATTACAAAAGCTGAGCTGTGAAAACAGCTGAAGCATCTGAGATAGCTGAATTCATAGTGGAAGACATTGTATTAAAATACAGTGCCCCAAGGTCGTTAATTACGGATCACTGGAAAGTTTTCAATCAAATCTTGTGACAGAGGTGAACCGTCAGTGCAACATTACTCATCACATGATGACTGCCTACCATCTGCAAATTAATGGGCTTAGTGAAGGTCGTAATAAGACATTGGCAGACATGCTATCAATGTTCGTCAATGTTGAGCTGAGCAACTGGGATGAGTTGCTATCTTTCGTGATGTTTGCCTACAACACCAACAAACAAGACACCACAGGATTTATGCCATTTTTCCTGCTGAATGGGCGTGAGGCAGTTACGGCAATGGACACTGTGTTTCCGTTACGTCCTGATGACGTGGACAGCGACTACATTGGCCAGATGTTAACCAGAGGTGAGGAAGCTCGGGAGTTAGCTCGACTCTGCATGCTGCAGTCTCAAGAAAATGATCACCAAAGGTATGATGCAAGCCACTGCCCAGGTGTCTACCAGCCTGGTGACCTCATCTGGATCTTCACTCCTCTTTGGAAGGTTGGTCTCTCTGAGAAGCTCCTCAGGTCCTACTTTCGACCTTATAAGGTCATAAGACAGTTATCTGATGTTACTTATGAACTTGAACATATCGACCCCAACACAAGACAATGAAAGGTCAGAGATATGGTCTAAGTCCTTTGAATGGATCCTATAAGGATCCTGCAACCTAGGGTAAATTCTAAGTTCTGACAACAGGCAACAAGCAGAAGGAAGATAGCGGCAAAAGAAGTTCTAAGAAGATCACCACCAGGGCAAGAATCAGTCATCACGAGTCAGAGTCTGCAGGACCATGACTCATTCCTGGACTAGGACAACGGAACATCAAGATGCTGTTCTCTTAAGGAGGGAGCAATGTTGCAGATGAAGCTTAGTTGCACCATGGTTTAGTGGTTATAATACTAAACAGTTGCATGGAGGGACATGAGTTCAAAACTCACCTGGACTGCAAAATATTTATTTCTATATTTGGTTCAAATACATTCTAGAAGCATTCACAAATGTCAAGAATCATTGTACTGGAATGTTCTGCAGCTGTACATATACGGTATGTGTTGTGGCTGGAGGCAGTTCACTCCTTGCTCTTGTATGTACAGGTGCTGAATAAACCTTCTTCTACATGACAGTATAGTACCTCAGCCTCAGCACTGAGAACAGAATGAAAAATTTGCAGTCATAACTTTTCAGCATGTCCTCATAATATCTAAGATGCAAACTTCAAAATTTGTAGGTGTCAGTAGTGATGAGAATTAAAACTGGAAAAAGCACACATAGAATTCCTTAAATAAATAAGTTCATCTACATTGGCACATTGAATAACTGTAAGTCTTGGGGAGAGACAAATAGTTAAGTTAACACTTTTTCATTCAATTATGTAGTATGGAATAAAGTTGAGGGGCAACTCATCTTTGAGAAAGAAATGCTCCATTGCTCAGAAACATGATTTAAGAATAATATGTGGTGTCGATGATCATCTTGTAGACATTTGTTTAAGAAATCTAATTTTCACTCTGCAGTGGAGGGGGAACTGATATGAAACTTCCAAGCAAATTATAACTGTGCTCCTGACCAAGACTCGAACTCAGGACCTTTGATTTTTGTGGGAAAATGCTCTACTGCTTGAGCTACCCAAGAATGAATTCACAGCTATACTTCCACCAGTACCTCATCTCCTGCCTTCAAAACTTCACATAAATCTCCTGCAAACTTTGCGAGATTGGGAATGATATTCATTACTCAACATTAAGGTTATCTTCGGCACAACAGGGATGCACAGTGCTACCACCAAACATTTGGATAACTTACCCAGTGATGTAAAATGTGTGACGAACAGCAAAGTTAAATTTGAAATCAATGTGAAAAAGTATCTCCTTGACAACTCCTTCTCTTCCACAGAAGAATTCTGTTTCTGTAAAAAGGTGGTGGTTAGGAATTGGTAATTGACACCTACAATTTCTTTGAAAAAATTAATAAAAAATAAAACAATAAAAAACTCTTGCAAATGGTCAGCATGGAGCCATATTTCCATATGAAGGTGTAATATGAATATAAAATGGCTCATTCCACACAATTAAAAAGTTAACTGGAGAAAAAATCATACAACTTGAAACTAACTTGTTAAGTGCTACGTTAGCAGCACAACAATAAAGAAAATGTGTAAATGATATTTTCAGTTTATTTGTTACTTTATTTACATTTGTTGTTGTAATGTCATATGTCTATGCCATTAAATTCTAGCGTATTTTAGAATATGCTAAAAACAACTAAAAATCTTCTGTGAGTGTGGAGATTCCTCTACCTAGGATCTGTATTTCTGAATTCATTTATCTGTCATCCACCCTCATGTTCTTGTGCTTGTGTAACTTTGACTGATACATTTACTTTATCTCTGTTTCAGCCTTTTGTTCCTTTTCACTATGACCTGGTGTGTCAGTATCCATTCTCACATCTTTTCTTGTTTTTGTGATGATGCTGTTCAATGTCTGCTTCTGGATCTTTCACTGTTAGTAAACAGTGAGATTGGCCTTCCTGGTTGTATCATTACATTATTTCCTGCTTCACTAACCACAGGGAGCTTCCTCTCTCATTTCACAGTCCTCTGAGTTGCAGCTCCATCTTCATTTACTCCAGTTTTTCATCACTTATTCATTTTCAATTCATGAATTTCTTGCTGAGTTATTTTAGTTTGTTCTAGCCTACACATTTTTGTTTTTGCATCTGTTTGTTCATTTGAAGTTCTTTGACAATGTTGTTCCATATTAAATTTGCCAGTTTTTGATATAGCTGGCTCTGATGTGCTTGCTATTTCTACCCTCACTTGTTTTTTTGCTGCATTATTCATTTCTTCTACTCACTCCGCTTGATTCACTTGACTGGACTACAATACATTAATCTCATTTCACTTCGACAAAACTAATGCTTACATGCTTTTTAACCTGTATCTCATGTCGCTGGTGTCTAATGCCTTCTGCAGTCAAATTCCCCATTGAGTTCCAAATTAAATAAGTACGGGGCTAATTCTCGCATGTTACATATACTCAGTGGACACAAACAGGTAAGATCGAAGATATTTCTGCAAGCCCATTCTGGCTATCCTGATTACATTTAGTTTATCATATATATAATCATTTATCCTCCGTGCTGTTGTAGATAGTGCCATAAATATTCATACTACCTTGCATTTTCATTGATGGAACTTCAAAAAACAAATTATAAATTATGGTAAATTATAAACAGAAACCAGCATAAGTAATTGCATCTGTGCTTATTGAACAAGCATAATGCATAAATTTACCAATACCATTAGTATTCTGTATGATTCTTTCACAGATACGATTTTTGTAATGTTATTTATTTGACCACCAAAAAATTCCTCATCATTCAATTTTGCTTTATCTGCCAGTTCCAAAAGGAGAATGGAGAGGACATACACCACTCCCCTCAAATGTAAGTCTCAATGTTATTTTGCATAAAAATGACATTTTCACTGTAGGTACAATTACAAAGCTACACCATGAAAGGAAGCAGTGAGTGCGCTCACTGTAAACACAGCTGCTCTATGAAAAGAGGCTGGAATGCACAACAAAGCACCATGGTGCCAAGTATGGGTTGTTGGTCTGCTGTTGACTTACACTCCTCGACATTATATGATGTAATATTTCATACAAACTCAGTTCAGGCATAGTGTGCCATTTGTGCCATAGGTGGCATTAAATTATTAACACAATGTAGTTTAGTATTGAATAAGCTGGAGTTTATTCCACTTATGCTGCAGTACATTTATTTTCTCATATGTTTTGCTTTTGATATCACCCACTTGTCTGAAAATAACAGCTGCACCAGGTCACAAAATAAAGAACAGACATAATCTGTTTGTGGAGAGTAGATCCTTGTCTGTCATTCACAAAGGTGTAAACTGTAGCTATTATTTTGAATGAGTTTAGCTGGAGACAAAATAGAAAATTGTTCTATTAGTGAACTTGTATTCTCTGCAGGAATATCTATGTTACATTAGCTGTGATTGTGAATATTGTCACATATTAAAACTGACAGAATTCGGTAAATATTTTCTAATTGAAACTCAGTTCTGTTAACTGATCCAGCCATCATGATTTATATTTTCCTAGATTAGTTCTGATGAATGGCAGGATGGGTCTTTTTGCAGTAAGTCAAGGCCATTTTCTGCCTCAGTCCTTGTACATCATTTGTCATTTGAAATTAATGTAGTAAACAGTAGTATTCTTACTTTTTAAATGCAATTAATTATTATTTATGATACTAAGATGACACACAATCACATGACATTTTAGAGTAACATGGAATAACTGTAGTTTGGAATAATTTATTCAACTGCAATCAGTAATTTTTTCCTCCAAGGGAACCAATGTATACTGTGATACACAGTAAAAAAAGTACAAATATGTGTTTCATCTTTATACTGACTGTTCTCATTACACACAACAAAGTCGTATTTAGTTCATTGCATCTGAAACAATAGGAATGAAACAAACTTGGATGTACTTTACATTCTTCTAGAGTGATTTTCCTCCTCACACTTTTGAAATTTGCTCACCGACTTTTTTCTGAATATGGTGGTAATATTATGGTGATTCATTCCACAGTATAATGGCATTTTATTAGTCCCATTGAAGGTCTCCAAGAATAGTTTATATTGAAAGAATATTTTATGTTTTTATGGGCGTCCTTTTGTACAGATGTTGTTCTCTAACTAGAGGCAAAACCAAAGCTCTGTGTTCTGGCCAAGAAGACCTAATGGAGACCAACCAGTTGCTGCTTTATTCTCTGCCAATGATGTCATTCCAACGTATGAGCATAGGCTCAGCAAACAGTACTCACGGCCACTGTCTGAGATTCTACGTGGAGCTACTACTTCTTACTCAAGTAGCTTCTTAATTAGCATCATGAAGCTGAGGGCACCCTATTACAGTCCTCCCACTAAGGAGAAATCCCTAGTAGTACCAGGTATCGAACTTAGGTCCTCCACATAGTACCCAGAAACACAGACTGCTGAGCTGTGGAAGTGGTCAATCTAATTAAGATGGACAAATATGCAAATGAGGTTCAGCATCTCCCATGAGGTCCTTATATTTAAACATTGTTAAGCACTAGTAATAAGCGTTAGAGCAAAAAAATTCAATACAGATTAAGTTCCAAACATTAAAGATGGTAAATATTTGCTTTAAGGCAATAGATAAGTTATATGGAATGTAGGCTTTCTCAGTTAATTTCGATGATGAAGTCTTCTCAGATTATCAGCTGAGAGTCAAGGCATCGTTCTGTGGCAATGTTTCAACAAATTTCCTAGTCACCATCTTGAGGCAAGGTGTTGAGTTCATGTCCAGTTCATAGATGCTGGAATGCAGGCTTCTGTGCCTTGTATGCAACAGCCAGACTAATCACACACCTCCAATAGGGATGTCATGAACAGTGATGGTGGGGGAACTGTGGATCATGGTGAGGGGTGGGGGATCGTGGCATTGCGTCCTGATGTTTCTGTCTATTCCACTGGCTGCCTTCGTTGCTTTCACATCAGATTTCTCTTGATGTATTCCTGCTAGCATTATATCACATGCAGACCTCAGTTGGAAACCACTTACCCAGTTGACAAGATCATCATTGACTAGTACCTCCACTGCCTCTTTGATGATTGAGTCCCAGAACTCATTCATTCAGCATGACACTTCTATTTGTTCAGAATCAAACATGTGACCTTTTCTGAGGCTGTGCTCTGCCACTGCAGATTTGTCCATTTTGCAGAGCCAAATACTTCTCAAATGTGGTGAGGGGTGCTGCAAAATACACCATTTTCTGTGGCCAATATATTGCTTACGACATTTGCAACTGATGCTGTGGATTCCAGGTGCCCATGGTCCTAGTTTGTAATTCATTGAGCCAAGCATATTTTTGACTGTAGTCGATGATCAGAAAATTGTTTCAATGTTGTTTTACTCCAATATCCTGGAATCTTAGCTGCACAGCAGCAGAGCATACGGAAGGGATGTCAGATGCTTTATGTCTTCTTCTCCATGTTTTTCTTCTTCTTCTTCTTCTTCTTCTTTCTGCTTGGCTGTAGTGCTCATCTTATCTGTGTCTCCGAGTAGCTGTACTTGTGATATATTTCCCTCAGATGCTGCAACTCAGTGAGCAGACTCTCCTTGTCACATATGTCTCATGCTCTGTGCACCAGGGTGGTAATCACAGATTTGTGTTGTGCTCATTGGTGGCAGTTATTGGTGTTTAGGTACAGGTGCATGTGTGTCTTCATTTTTTCTATAGACAGAATGTCCCTGTGTGCCATCAGTTTTTTTCCTTATCAGGATATCAAGGAAAGGCATGCATCCTGTTGTGTACAATCTTGTACATAAAAGTAAGGACAATCTGGAACCACAAAACCCCAATTCAGTAGTTAACCTTCCCTCCAAACCCCTTTCCCAATCCGAAACCTCTGTCCTATCCAAAGGCCTCACCTTCAGCCCCACTCCCAGGTTCAACCAAACTGCCCTTGTCAAAGATTTACTGTCCTACACTCATAGTCTCTGCTGGAAATATCACTTTGCCACGAAGAAAAATAATCCTGATCCCACTCCTAATGATCCAACTCCCCAAGACACTATCCAAATTGAACCCTGCCTGCAACAGTTCCATCCTCCATCACAACGGGACCCACCTCCTCTTCCTCAAAATCACCCTCTCCAAACCTTCCAGGAATATCTCACTTCCAGCCTTGCCTCTCAATCTTTCTTGAAAAACCTTAATCCTACTCCCAACATCACCACAGCCGAAGCCCAGGCTATCCGTGATCTGAAAGCTGACCTATCCATCATCATTCTTCCGGCTGACAAGGGTTCCACGACCGTGGTACATGATCGTCGGGAGTATGTGGCTGAGGGACTGCGTCAGCTTTCAGACAACTCTACATACCAAGTTTGCCAAGGTAATCCCATTCCTGATGTCCAGGCGAAGCTTCAAGGAATCCTCAGAACCTTAGGCCCCCTACAAAACCTTTCACCTGACTCCATCAAACTCCTGACCCCACCGACACCTCTCACTCCTACCTTCTACCTACTTCCTAAAATTCACAAACCCAAACATCCTGGCCGCCCCATTGTAGCTGGTTACCAAGCCCCCACAGAACGTATCTCTGCCTACGTAGATCAACATCTTCAACCCATTACATGCAGTCTCCCATCTTCATCAAAGACACCAACCACTTTCTGGAACACCTGGAATCCGTACCCAGTCTGTTACACCCGGAAACCATCCTTGTAACCATTGATGCCACTTCCCTATACACAAATATTCCGCATGTCCAGGGCCTCGATGCAATGGAGCACTTCCTTTCACGCCGATCACCTGCCACCCTACCTAAAACCTCTTTCCTCGTCACCTTGGCCAGCTTCATCCTGACCCACAACTTCTTCACTTTTGAAGGCCAGACATACCAACAATTAAAGGGAACAGCCATGGGTACCAGGATGGCCCCTTCATATGCCAACCTATTTATGGGTCGCTTAGAGGAAGCCTTCTCGGTTACCCAAGCCTGCCAACCCAAAGTTTGGTACAGATTTATTGATGACATCTTCATGATCTGGACTCACAGTGAAGGACAACTCCAGAATTTCCTCTCCAACCTCAACTCCTTTGGTTCCATCAGACTCATCTGGTCCTACTCCAAATCCCATGCCACTTACCTAGCCGTTGACCTCCATCTGTCCAATGGCCAGCTTCACACATCCGTCCACATAATACCCACCAACAAGCAACAGTACCTCCATTATGACAGCTGCCACCCATTCCATATCAAATGGTCCCTTCCCTACAGCCTAGGCCTTCGTGGCAAACGAATCTGCTCCAGTCCTGAATCCCTGGTCCATTACTCCAACAACCTGAAAACAGCTTTCGCATCCCGCAACTACCCTCCTGACCTGGTACAGAAGCAGATAACCAGAGCCACTTCCTCATCCCCTCAAACCCAGAACCTCTCACAGAAGAAACCCAAAAGTGCCCCACTTGTGACAGAATTCTTCCCGCGACTGGATCAGACCTTGAATGTGGCTCTCCAGCAGGGATACGACTTCCTAAAATCCTGCCCCGACATGAGATCCATCTCTCATGAAATCCTCCCCACTCCACCAAGAGTGTCTTTCCGCCGTCCACCAACCTTCGTAACCTCTTGGTTCATCCCTATGAAATCCCCAAACCACCTTCCCTACCCTCTGGCTCCTACCCTTGCAACCTTCGTAACCTCTTGGTTCATCCCTATGAAATCCCCAAACCACCTTCCCTACCCTCTGGCTCCTACCCTTGCAACCGCCCCCGGTGTAAAACCTGTCCTATGCACCCTCCCACCACCACCTACTCCAGTCCTGTAACCCGGAAGGTGTACACGATCAAAGGGAGAGCCACGTGTGAAAGCACCCACGTGATTTACCAACTGACCTGCCTGCACTGTGACGCTTTCTATGTGGGAATGACTAGCAACAAACTGTCCATTCGCATGAATGGACACAGGCAAACAGTGTTTGTTGGTCATGAGGATCACCCTGTGGCTAAACATGCCTTGGTGCACGGCCAGCACATCTTGGCACAGTGTTACGCCGTCCGAGTTATCAGGTTACTTCCCACCTACACCAACCTATCCGAACATGGGAGATGGGAACTCGCCCTTCAGTATATCCTCTCTTCTCGATATCCACCAGGCCTCAACCTCCGCTAATTTCAAGTTGCCGCCGCTCATACCTCACCTGTCTTTCAACAACTTCTTTGCCTCTGTACTTCCGCCTCGACTGACATCTCTGCCCTTACTCTTTGCCTTTAAATATGTCTGCTTGTGTCTGTGTATGTGCGGATGGATATGTGTGTGTGTGTGTGTGTGTGTGTGTGTGTGTGTGTGTGTGCGCGCGAGTGTACACCTGTCCTTTTCTTTCCCCCTAAGGGAAGTCTTTCCGTTCCCGGGATTGGAATGACTCCTTACCCTCTCCCTTAAAACCCACATCCTTTCGTCTTTCCCTCTCCTTCCCTCTTTCCTGAAGAAGCAACCATCAGTTGCGAAAACTAGTAATTCTGTGTGTGTGTTTGTGTCTTTTGTTCATTGTACCTGTCTGCCGGCGCTTTCCCGCTTGGTAAGTCTTGGAATCTTTGTTTTTAATATATTTTTCCCATGTGGAAGTTTCTTTCTATTATATATATATATATATTTTAAAAACAAAGATTCCAAGACCCACCAGCACAGACAGGCACAATGAACAAAACACACAAACACACACACAGAATCCGAGCCCCGCAACCGGCGGCGCGCCGCCAGGAAAGAGGGAAGGAAAAGGAAAGATGAAAGGATGTGGGCCTCAAGGGAGAGGGCAAGGAGCCACTCCAATCCCGGGAGCGGAAAGACCCACCCTAGGGGGAAAAAAGGACAGGCACACGCTCACGCGCACACACACGCACACACACACACACACACACACACACACACACACACACACACACACACACACACACACATATTTAAAGGCAAAGAGTATGGGCAGAGATATAAGTCAAGGTGGAAGTGTGGAGGCAAAGATGATGTTGAATGACAGGTGAGGTATGAGTGGCGGCAACTTGAAATTAGCAGAGATTGAGGCGTGGTGGATAACGAGAAGAGAGGATATATTGAAGGACAAGCTCCCATCTCCGGAGTTCGGATAGGTTGGTGTTGTTGGGAAGTATCCAGATAACGCGGACGGTGTAACACTGTGCCAAGATGTGCTGGCTGTGCATCAAGGCATGTTTAGCCACAGGGAGATCCTCATTACCAACAAACACTGTCTGCCTGTGTCCATTCATGCGAATGGACAGTTTGTTGTTGGTCATTCCCACATAGAAAGCGTCACAGTGTAGGCAGATCAGTTGGTAAATCACATGGATGCTTTCACATGTGGCTCTGCCTTTGATCATGTACACCTTCCGGGTTACAGGACTGGAGTAGGTGGTGGTGGGAGGGTGCATAGGATAGGATTTACACCGGGAGTGGTTGCAAGGGTAGGAGCCAGAGGGTAGGGAAGGTGGTTTGGGGATTTCATAGGGATGAACCAAGAGGTTACGAAGGTTAGGTGGACGGCGGAAAGACACTCTTTGTGGAGTAGGGAGGATTTCATGAAGGATGGATCTCATTTCGGGGCAGGATTTTACGAAGTCGTATCCCTACTGGAGAGCCACATTCAGAGACTGATCCAGTCCCGGGAAGTATCCTGTCACAAGTGGGGCACTTTTGGGGTACTTCTGTGAGAGGTTCTGGGTTTGAGGGGATGAGGAAGTGGCTCTGGTTATCTGCTTCTGTACCAGGTTGGGAGGGTAGTTGCGGGATGCGAAAGCTGTTTTCAGGTTGTTGGTGTAATGGTCGAGGGATTCAGGACTGGAGCAGATTCGTTTGCCACGAAGGCCTAGGCTGTAGGGAAGGGACCATTTGATATGGAATTGGTGGCAGCTGTTATAATGGAGATACTGTTGCTTGTTGGTGGGTTTGATGTGGACGGATGTGTGAAGCTGGCCATTGGACAGATGGAGTTCAACGTCAAGGAAAGTGGTATGGGATTTGGAGTAGGATGAGGTGAATCTGATGGAACCAAAGGAGTTGAGGTTGGAGAGGAAATTCTCGAGTTGTTCTTCACTGTGAGTCCAGATGTCATCAATAAATCTGTACCAAACTTTGGGTTGGCAGGATTGGGTAACCAAGAAGTCGTTCCCGTCCCAGGGGCGGGGAGACTTGCCTTGGGGGGAAGAAGGGATGGGTGTGCGCTCGCGCACACACACACACATAATATGTCTGCTTGTGTCTGTGTATGTATGGATGGATATGTGTGTGTGTGCGCGCGAGAATATACCTATCGCTTTTTCCCCCTAAGGTAAGTCTTTCCACTCCCGGGATTGGAATGACTCCTTACCCTCTAATATATATATATATATATATATATATATATATATATATATATATATATATAGAAAGAAACTTCCACATGGGAAAAATATATTAAAAACAAAGATTCCAAGACTTACCAAGCGGGAAAGCGCCGGCAGACAGGCACAATGAACAAAACACACAAACACTCACACAGAATTACGAGCTTTCGCAACTGGCAGTTGCTTCGTCAGGAAAGAGGGAAGGAGAGGGAAAAATGAAAGGATGTGGGTTTTAAGGGAGAGGGTAAGGAGTCATTCCAATCCCGGGAGCGGAAAGACTTCCCTTAGGGGGAAAAAAAGGACAGGTGTACACTCGCGCACACACACACACGTATCCATCCGCACATACACAGACAAAAGCAGACATTTTTAAATTCAAAGAGTTCGGGCAGAGATGTCAGTCAAGGCAGAAGTACAGAGGCAACTTGCTGCCGCTCATACCTCACCTGTCCTTCAACAACTTCTTTGCCTCTGTACGTCCGCCTCGACTAACATCTCTGCTCGAACTCTTTGCCTTTACAAATGTCTGCTTGTGTCTGTGTATGTCCTGATGGATATGTGTGTGTGTGTGCGAGTGTACACTTGTCCTTTTTTTTCCCCCTAAGGGAAGTCTTTCCGCTCCCGGGATTGGAATGACTCCTTACCCTTTGTTCATTGTGCCTGTCTGCCGGCGCTTTCCCGCTTGCTAAGTCTTGGAATATATATACTCCTGGAAATTGAAATAAGAACACTGTGAAACTTTATTGACACATTCCTGGGGTCAAATACATCACATGATCACACTGACAGAACCACAGGCACATAGACACAGGCAACAGAGCATGCACAATGTCGGCACTAGTACAAGGTATATCCACCTTTCGCACCAATGCATGCTGCTATTCTCCCATGGAGATGATCATAGAGATGCTGGATGTAGTCCTGTGGAACGGCTTGCCATGCCATTTCCACCTGGCGCCTCAGTTGGACCAGCGTTCGTGCTGGACGTGCAGACCGCGTGAGACGACGCTTCATTCAGTCCCAAACATGCTCAATGGGGGACAGATCCGGAGATCTTGCTGGCCAGGGTAGTTGACTTACAACTTCTAGAGCACGTTGGGTGGCACGGGATACATGCGGACGTCCATTGTCCTGTTGGAACAGCAAGTTCCTTTGCCGGTCTAGGAATGGTAGAACGATGGGTTAGATGACGGTTTGGATGTACCGTGCACTATTCAGTGTCCCCTCGACGATCACCAGAGGTGTACGGCCAGTGTAGGAGATCGCTCCCCACACCATGATGCCGGGTGTTGGCCCTGTGTGCCTCGGTCGTATGCAGTCCTGATTGTGGCGCACACCTGCACGGCGCCAAACGCGCATACGATCATCATTGGCACCAAGGCAGAAGCGACTCTGATCGCTGAAGACGGCACGTCTCCATTTGTCCCTCCATTCACGCCTGTCGCGACACCACTGGAGGCGGGCTGCACGATGTTGGGGCGTGAGCAGAAGACGGCCTAACGGTGTGTGGGACCGTAGCTCAGCTTCATGGAGACGGTTGCGAATGGTCCTCGCCGATACCCCAGGAGCAACAGTGTCCCTAATTTGCTGGGAAGTGGCGGTGCGGTCACCTACGGCACTGCGTAGGATCCTACGGTCTTGGCGTGCATCCGTGCATCGCTGCGGTCCGGTCCCAGGTCGACGGGCACGTGCACCTTCCGCCGACCACTGGCGACAACATCGATGTACTGTGGAGACCTCAAGCCCCACGTGTTGAGCAATTTGGCGGTACGTCAACTGCACATACGGTTCACGTCCACGCTGTCGGGGCATGCTACCAGTGTTAAAGAGTGTGATGGAGCTCCGTATGCCACGGCAAACTGGCTGACACTGATGGCGGCGGTGCACAAATGCTGCGCAGCTAGCACCATTCGACGGCCAACGCCGCGGTTCCTGGTGTGTCCACTGTGTCGTGAGTGTGATCATTGCTTGTACAGCCCTCTCGCAGTGTCCGGAGCAAGTATGGTGGGTCTGACACACCGGTGTCAATGTCTTCTTTTTTTTTCCATTTCCAGGAGTGTGTGTGTGTGTGTGTGTCTATATATATATATATATATATATTAAAAACAAAGATTCCAAGACTTACCAAGCGGGAAAGCGCCGGCAGACAGGCACATGAACAAAACACACAAACACACACACAGAATTACGAGCTTTCGCAACTGGCAGTTGCTTCGTCAGGAAAGAGGGAAGGAGAGGGAAAAATGAAAGGATGTGGGTTTTAAGGGAGAGGGTAAGGAGTCATTCCAATCCCGGGAGCGGAAAGACTTCCCTTGGGGAAAAAAAGGACAGGTGTACACTCGCACACACACACGGACACACATATCCATCCGCACATACACAGACACAAGCAGACATATTTAAAGGCAAAGAGTAAGGGCAGAGATGTCAGTCGAGGCGGAAGTACAGAGGCAAAGAAGTTGTTGAAAGACAGGTGAGGTATGAGTGGCGGCAACTTGAAATTAGCGGAGGTTGAGGCCTGGCGGATATCGAGAAGAGAGGATATACTGAAGGGCGAGTTCCCATCTCCGGAGTTCGGATAGGTTGGTGTTGGTGGGAAGTATCCAGATAACTCGGAAGGTTTAACACTGTGCCAAGATGTGCTGGCCGTGCATCAAGGCATGTTTAGCCACAGGGTGATCCTCATTACCAACAAACACTGTCTGCCTGTGTCCATTCATGCGAATGGACAGTTTGTTGCTGGTCATTCCCACATAGAAAGCGTCACAGTGCAGGCAGGTCAGTTGGTAAATCACGTGGGTGCTTTCACATGTGGCTCTCCCTTTGATCGTGTACACCTTCCGGGTTACAGGACTGGAGTAGGTGGTGGTGGGAGGGTGCATAGGACAGGTTTTACACCGGGGGCGGTTACAAGGGTAGGAGCCTGAGGGTAGGGAAGGTGGTTGGGGGATTTCATAGGGATGAACCAAGAGGTTAGGAAGGTTAGGTGGATGGCGGAAAGACACTCTTGGTGGAGTGGGGAGGATTTCATGAAGGATGGATCTTATTTCGGGGCAGGATTTTAGGAAGTCATATCCCTGCTGGAGAGCCACATTCAAGGTCTGATCCAGTCCCGGGAAGTATTCTGTCACAAGTGGGGCACTTTTGGGGTTCTTCTGTGAGAGGTTCTGGGTTTGAGGGGATGAGGAAGTGGCTCTGGTTATCTGCTTCTGTACCAGGTTGGGAGGGTAGTTGCGGGATGCGAAAGCTGTTTTCAGGTTGTTGGTGTAATGGTCGAGGGATTCAGGACTGGAGCAGATTCGTTTGCCACGAAGGCCTAGGCTGTAGGGAAGGGACCGTTTGATATGGAATGGGTGGCAGCTGTCATAATGGAGGTACTGTTGCTTGTCGGTGGGTTTGATGTGGACGGATGTGTGCAGCTGGCCATTGGACAGATGGAGGTCAACGTCTAGGAAAGTGGCATGGGATTTGGAGTAGGACCAGGTGAATCTGATGGAACCAAAGGAGTTGAGGTTGGAGAGGAAATTCTGGAGTTGTTCTTCACTGTGAGTCCAGATCATGAAGATGTCATCAATAAATCTGTACCAAACTTTGGGTTGGCAGGCTTGGGTAACCAAGAAGGCTTCCTCTAAGCGACCCATAAATAGGTTGGCATACGAGGGGGCCATCCTGGTACCCACGGCTGTTCCCTTTAATTGTTGGTATGTCTGGCCTTCAAAAGTGAAGTAGTTGTGGGTCAGGATGAAGCTGGCTAAGGTGACGAGGAAAGAGGTTTTAGGTAGGGTGGCAGGTGATCGGCGTGAAAGGAAGTGCTCCATTGCAGCGAGGCGCTGGACGTGCAGGATATTCGTGTATAGGGAAGTGGCATCAATGGTTACAAGGATGGTTTCCGGGGGTAACAGACTGGGTACGGATTCCAGGCGTTTGAGAAAGTGGTTGGTGTCTTTGATGAAGGATGGGAGACTGCATGTAATGGGTTGAAGGTGTTGATCTACGTAGGCAGAGATACGTTCTGTGGGGGCTTGGTAACCAGCTACAATGGGGCGGCCAGGATGTTTGGGTTTGTGAATTTTAGGAAGTAGGTAGAAGGTAGGAGTGCGAGGTGTCGGTGGGGTGAGGAGTTTGATGGAGTCAGGTGAAAGGTTTTGTAGGGGGCCTAAGGTTCTGAGGATTCCTTGAAGCTCCGCCTGGACATCAGGAATGGGATTACCTCGGCAAACTTGGTATGTAGAGTTGTCTGAAAGCTGACGCAGTCCCTCAGCCAGAGGGAAGTCTTTCCGCTCCCGGGATTGGAATGACTCCTTACCCTCTCCCTTAAAACCCACATCCTTTCATTTTTCCCTCTCCTTCCCTCTTTCCTGACGAAGCAACTGCCAGTTGCGAAAGCTCGTAATTCTGTGTGTGTGTTTGTGTGTTTTGTTCATGTGCCTGTCTGCCGGCGCTTTCCCGCTTGGTAAGTCTTGGAATCTTTGTTGTTAATATATTTTTCCCATGTGGAAGTTTCTTTCTGTTTTATTTACATCGTCATTATATATATATATATATATATATATATATATATATATATATATATATATATATATATATTGATGACTAACTTGGAAAAACTACTCCTTACATTCTGCAGTACTCACAATATTCCAAAGTGTTTTCAAAGCAAAAGATTCTACAAACTTTCTTGACAAAAGACGTATCTTCACTAAAATATATCATTATTTTATAAATGAGTTGAGAAATAAATTTAATAATTCATGTTAGATTGTGCAATTAATAATATGAATTTTAACCCTTAAGCGGTCTCACGGGGTGTTCAGAACACCCCAGTCATCCTTGTTGATCGATTATTACATAATGGATAGGAGTATAACGTCATGTTCTTTGTTACCTTTCTAGGACATAATGCGAAAGCTTTGAGTAGCAATAGTATCTGCAATGGAAATGCAAGTTCCAAGTGAACACCCAACAATGTGCCTTGGGGTGTTGTCAGCACCCCGCGCGATCCTTTATGTTGCAGTTCTGCGAGAAAGTGCACAGTTGTGTTCCGTAGAAGCTACTTGTATTTTGTTGCTCTGTGCAGTTCAAACAGCCCAGGATCATTACAAAATAGATCAAGAAAGAGTGCAGAAGCTTCTGGTAGAAGGATGTCCTATGAAGGAGGAAAAGAGCAAGAGGAGAAAACAGACAGATGTGAAGTTCTCTCTCATCACAGTGACACGGAAACAGAGGATGAAGACAACCTGAAACTGGACCTGCAAGTAACTGCAGCCAATAATGAAAGCAAGCATGATTTTTTTAATTGGAAAGGATAAGGTTACAAAATGGATGAAAAGTTGTCCTAGTTGCAACATAAGGACTACAGGAGTAGACCTCATTATTCGTCTCCCTGGTGTGAAAGCTATCGCAAAATCTGTGAAAACTGTTGTGGACTGGTTTTTGATATTTATAAATGACAATAATTAGAATGCATCAAATTTCACAAGAGACTGTGATGCCAAACCAACAAATGAGAAATAAATCAAATCTCTTCTGGGTCTGTTGATACTGGCTGGGCATTACAGGGCACAACACAAAAATCTGGAAGACTTACGGGACACAAATGGACTTGGAATTGCAATATTTCATGCAACAATGAGTTTACGGTGCTTTCATTTCTTGTTGCTTTGTTTTGAGATTCGATGATAGTCTAGATAGACCACAGCGTAGAAAACTTGATCTCCTAGTTGCGTTCAGAGAAGGGTTTCAATTATTCATGTCAAACTATGTCAGTAATTATACTGTGTCTGAATATATGACAGTAGATGAACAACTGGTTGCAGTTAGAGGAAAATGCAATTTCTGACAGTATATACAAAGCAAGCCTGCAAAATATGGTTTGAAAATTTTTACCTTATGTGGCACAAGAACATGGTATACCTTGGGGATGGAAATCTATGTTGGGAAACAGCCAGAGGGTCCCTTTGCACTGTCAAACTCGCCTAAGGAGATAGTAAATAGTCTTGTATGGCCTATTGAAGATACAGGATGTAATGTGACACTAGAGAACTGGTTTTGTTCCATATCACTGGCTGAAGAGCTTCTCAAAAAGAAACTTACAGTAGTAGAAACTCTTAGAAAGAATAGGAGGGAGCTCCCTCCAGACTTCGTTTGCATGACAGGTTGTGAACTTAGAAGCAGCGATTTTGGATTCTTATGTGCCAAAGAGGGCAAAAACGTTATTCTCCTTTCATATTGCATCATGACGGTGCCATTGACAGTAATACTGTGGAGGAAAAGAAACCAGAAATTGTAACAATGTACAAAAACACCAAAACAGGTGTGGACACGTCAGAGTAAAGATATAAAAGTTAAATCACACTGTGCTCAATGTTTGGAAGTTATGTGTGTAAGGCACATGAGAAATGTATGTGAACAATGTTATGATAATGCACCCCTTGCACCCAGTGATAATAACTGATTTCATAAAATGTTTGTATGAGTTGACTTAACAAATGTTTAATTATATGTATAATGTCTTATACCTGTAACACCATATGAAGAATAACAGAAATAAATAATTAAACAAAATATTATAAGAAAATGGGAATTATTGCATGTGTTTCAAATAACCAAATTTATACTAAAGTAATATTAAATAAAACGATGATGTACCAGGAGATAACATTCTAAAATTTATACTAAAGTAATATTAAATAAAACGATGATGTACTAGGAGATAACATTCTAAATAGTCATTTGTGAAGTAAACATATTCATATCAGTGATATGCCACACAACAATGTCATTATAGCCACTTTTATCTGGGGTATTAGCAACACCCCACATGACTCTTAATGTTACAAAAAGCCATGCGAAAGCGTAAGGGTTAAGTATGCCACAAAATTTTGTAATTTCAAATATTTCTAAAAGAAGAGTAATTTTAACTGTATTGATTGTAACAACTTAACTTCTTTTTACACATTTTAGCCTGAAATATAAAACATCATATACAGAATCATATGAAGTTCATTCAGTTAAACAGCTGAGAATGTTCACTTATACAAGAATCGACAGTATACATGGTATACGTTATTTCTATTAAAAAAAGGTAGTGTTAGAGGAGGGTGTCCCATTACAATTTCTTGTAGCCACTGTTTGACATAGTGGAACTCCCTTATTGTGCATTTTTGGATGGTCATACGGCTGTGGTGGTATCAGTGCTCCAGGATACAACCTTCTGACAATATCTTTGTCCAGTCCTAAGTTGTTTAGGAGTGAAATGGTCTTCCTAGTCAAAGCTGGTGAAGAAGTTTTTCCTACTGACTTGTAAGCTGGGTCTTGTAATAGCATCTCAGTATTCTGTCATTAGTCAACTGATTGTAGCAGCACTGTCGCATTGTCCAGCTGAGGAGATGTTAATTTTCAGCTTTTTTGTTTAGCCAAGGACCCTACAGATCTCCCTTCTCACCTCTTTGGTTGTATGAGAGGGAAGCCCCCGAATGGCTTGTTTGATGCTACTGATGGTCTCTTGTTTGGGTAATGGGTTTGTAATTGGTGCAAAATTTAATCCTTTTGACAACACCAATGTTGTCACCTTGTTCAGTTCTTTTCCAGTCAAATTGATGATGGTCCTAGAATTCTTGGTGGGGATATTCTTCATGTGTGCCCATGGAAGTCATTGGAACTTGTGCTGTTTCAAAGTATCTTTCAATTGTAAAGGTCACTGGATGTAAAGTTGTTACCATCTACCTACTCCAATGCACTGGGCAAGAAACAGGATGCCAATCACAGATGGCATGTGAGCAGAGTACATCCAATTTTGACTATTCAAGCCTTGTATATGTGTTCCGACACTTGGGCTGAACAAGCATGCTGGAAAATGCATTTTATTCTCATCATGTTGATGGGGTGTTGCAGGTGAGCAAACTGTGACATCACATCCTTGTCCTGACAGTGCTGTAGAGAAGCCAGTCTACTAAGCAAACATTGCCTTTTTGATCTGAAGTCTCTGCAGCTTCTTGAAGCTTTGCTGGGTCTCCTCCCCATAGAGTTGTGCTATATAGGAATGCAGGCTTTTTCAGAGATTTTAAATGATGAAATCTTCTTGGGTTATCAGCTTAGTCAAGGCATCATTCTGTGGTAATGTTTCAACAAATTTCCTTCTCTTCATCTTCAGGCAAAGTGTCGGGTTCTTATCCAGTATGTATCTTTACAGAAGCTAGATCGCAGGCTTCTCTGCCTAGTCTGCAATGTCTGGGCCAATTGCACATCTCCAGAATGGTGCCATGGATATTGATGGGGGAGGGGTCATCATGGATGGTGTGGCGGAGCCTCCCGGCATGCTGGAGGGTCTTGGTGCCACTTACTGGTGTTGCCTGGCTATACCATCCACTATCTTCACCACTTGTACATCAGAGCGCTCTTGAAATACTCTAACTTGTGCTACACCCCATGCAGAGCTCAACTGGAAACCACCATCCCAGTAGATAAGATCACCACGGATCTGTATCTTCATTGCCTGTTTGACGACTGAGTCTCAGAACGTATTCAATCGGAAACATCTCTGTTTGTTCAAAATCAAACATATGATTTTTGTTAAGGCTGGCTCTGTCACTGCAGATTTATCTGTTTGGGGTGACATTTCAGCCAGTTTTGAAGTCATGTCTCTCTTGACATGGTTACCACTAGAGGACACCTTAACATATCTAGGGAGTCAGTTTAAAGAAGACACTGTTGAACTGTTCCATCACATGCTCACTTTCACCTACTTCCATTGTGGTGGAAAATTCTACTATGGGACCCCCCCCCCTCTCCCCTAAATATGGAACACTTCCAGGATGTTGTTGTTGTTGTTGTTCAGGTCTTCTGTCCAGAGACTGGTTTGATGCAGCTCTCCATGCTGCTCTATCCTGTGCAAGCTTCTTCATCTCCCAGTACCTACTGCAACCTACATCCTTCTGAATCTGCTTAGTGTCTGTTCAATACCTCCTCATTACTTCTGTGATCTACCCATTTAATCGTCAGAATTCTCCTGTAGCTCCACATTCTGAAAGCTTCTATTCTCTTCTTGCCCAAACTATTTATCATCCATGTTTCACTTCCGTACATGTCTACACTCCACTCCATACAAATACTTTCAGAAACGACTTCCTGATACTTAAATGTATACTCTACGTTAACAAATTTATTTTCTTCAAAAACGCTTTCCTTCCCATTGTCAGTCTACATTTTATATCCTCTCTACTTCGACCATCAGCAGTTATTTTGCTCCCCAAATAGAAAAAGTCATCTATTGCTTTAAGTGTCTCATTTCCTAATCTAATTCCCCCAGCATCACCCGAATTAATTCAACTACATTCCATTATCCTCGTTTTGCTTTTGTTGATGTTCATCTTATATCCTCCTTTCAAGACACTGTCCATTCTGTTCAATTGCTCTTCCAGGTCTTTTGCTGTTTCTGATAGAATTACAATGTCATCGGTGAACCTCAAAGTTTTTATTTCTTCTCCATGGATTTTAATTCCTACTCCAAATTTTCTTTTGTTTCCTTTACTGCTTGCTCTATATACAGATTGAATAACATCAGGGATAGGCTACAACCCTGTCTCACTCCCTCCGCAACCACTGCTTCCGTTTCATGCCCCTCAACTCTTATAACTGCCATCTGGTTTCTATACAAATTGTAAATAACATTTCACTCCCTGTATTTTACCCCTGCCACCTTCAGAATTTGAAAGAGTATTTCAGTCAACATTGTCAAAAGCTTTCTCTAAGTCTACTAATGCTAGAAACAGAGGTTTGCCTTTTCTTAATCTATCTTCTAAGATAAGTCATAGAGTTAGTATTGCCTCACGTGTTCCACCGTTTCTGTGGTATCCAAACTGATCTTCCCCGAGGTCAGCTTCTACCAGTTTTTCCATTCTTCTGTAAAGAATGTGCATAAGTATTTTGCATCTGTGACTTATTAAACTGATAGTTCAGTAATTTTCACATCTGTCAACATGTGCTTTCTTTGGGATTGGAATTTTTATATTCTTCTTGAAGTCTGAGGGTATTTCGCCTGGTCCATACATTGTGCTCACCAGATGGTAGAGTTTTGTCAGAGCTGGTTCTCCCAAGGTTGTCAGTAGTTCTAATGGAATGTTGTCTACTCCCGGGGCTTTGTTTCAACTTAGGTCTTGCAGTGTTCTGACAAACTCTTCACGCAGTATCATATCTCCCATTTCATCTTCCAGGATATGGCTCTCAAAATCACAAGTCTGAAACTAAAGGCATTCTACCTATACACAGACGAAACATTTGTGGTGTGACCACATGGCAAAGAAAACTTTCAAGAATTTCTTGACCACCTTAACAGCATACATCACAATGTAATATGCAACACAGTTCATTAATGAAGTTATTTTTAATCCTACTGATAGTCAATGGTTTGTCTGTAGCAGTAAACAACTGATTGGGTGCTAATTCCATAAATATAATTGGGCAGAAGAAATGTCCTTTAGAAACTTGGATTGTTTATATCCCTTTAAGCATGTGTTTGATGCAGTTCACTGGTTTAGATGTTTCGATTGAAACAAATAGTTGCACAACACATATTTTATTTTGACAGAATTGATTTTAAAGTACTAGTATTTATACATTATTAAAATGGATCTTGAGGAAATATTTGATAGTCTGGAGGGTGCAAAATGCAATGTTGTTGGAAAACAGAATAAACTGAATGGAAATTAGTTCTCTTGTACACAGTTCAGCAGTATAAGCAATGAAACACTCATGGCCCGCAATGGATGTGTTCAAGAAATACTCACAACAAACTATCTTAACTAATGTGGAATGTTCATTGTTGTCCTCATTGTTTTCAAGATATAAACCCTGTGGAGAATTTTTTGGTTCTGATCTTAATGAAGTTTTTGCAGGAAATATTTCACATTATGTGATACATTGACATTAATACTGCTCTGATAAATAATTGTTTTTCCTTATTTCACATTTCATTCCCAAAAAGGGGTGAGTAGGTGGCTGTCAGAAGAATGTAGCTGCTCTTAGGCAGTACAGCTGTTTTTAATGTAATTTTGTTAAAGTAAACTATGAAAAAAGATAATATTATTGAAAGAAGTGATATTCACATCATGATGGTTTATGTGGCAAACATTGTGATTTTCAAGTTTTTCTTGGTAATGGTGATGGCATTGCTGTGGACTGGCTAAAATATGATGTTTAGTACTTACGACATGCTCCAAGTAAATAAGCGGATTGATTTCAATTGTGAGATATGGGGTGGAAAGTGAAATAGAGGATAGGTGAAGACTTGATGTTCTTGGGTGATGGATGGAAAAGGGAGTTTATCAGGTTAGTGTTGGAAAGGGTTGGTGTAATAGAACAGTATCTGACTGTGATTGTGCTAGAGATTAGATACAGTAGGATTCAGAGATAATGATCACTGTAGAACAGGAGTCTGATTAAATAAGTGTATCTAAGAGAGAGAAGGTACAATGTTAGAGGTACTGTGATTATGCGAAAATGGCATTCAGTTGGAATATGAAATAGGCACTATTTGATGAAGGAAATGGCATCACCCATACAGGTGGATGTCTTCAGAGGTGTAGGTGGAACATAGGGAATTACTTAGATGGTATGGTGTATAGGAGAAATTGTTTAGGTGGTTTGATATGTGGACAGGGTATGGGACAGTCATTTCACATTTTCAGTTGGGGTTTCTGACTTACACTTGCTGAAGTGGATATTTATTACAGATATTACCCTGGGAAAAGTGCAACAAGTAAGGACACTGTTTTAGGAGATTTATTGTTTTATTCATAGCCATTAGTTTAAAGAGGTGATTAGATTTGCATTAGGGATAGGTGAATAGCAATTTGCTTCATAAGTTAACTGGTCATTTATGTTATGTAACACATTTTTGGCACAAGTATACTTGGGTTTGAGAAGTTTTTAAAGGGTGTTTAGAGTGATGAATAAGTGTGTCAAGGGTAATTAGGTAATCAACAGTTGATGAAACTACACTGAGAAGGAATAGAGCATCAGAATTGTGAAGTATGGGATTCACAATTGGAGGTTAATTCCTGCTTAATAGGTTTACTAGTAATTTCAGCCTCTACCATTTTATCAAAGTGATGAGGGTATGCAGGAAGCATGGGGTTCGGGGCTGCATAGGATGTAGGAGATCAAGCAGGAACAGGGATTTTTGGGGACTGAACGTTATGGGGGGAAGTTTGTGCAGCAGGAAAGGCCTGATGATTACAGAATCACTGTACAGTATAGGTCTGGTGATTTATGAGGTGAAGAACCATTTTTATTTTAAAGTTTAGTGTCTTTGAGTTAAACAATTTTTGATCAGGTTGTCGTAGAAGAAAGGAGCAGGTTATATTAGATATGTTGGGACAGTCAGGATTTTTTTCCCCTTCTCGTTTTCCTGCTGTTTGGTGGTGAAGTCAAAGTTGTACTAGAGGTGGTACTGAAAGTGTGGTACATGCTGGTGTAATAGCAGCCACAGTAGAATCTGTCTAAGGTGGTATAAGTGTGTAAGAAAGGTTAAAAACTGAAGAGGTTACCCTAGCAGTAGGGTAGGGGGTTAAGTTAGGAAAAAGGTAAGAGAGTAAAACATTTGTGAGGAAGGAGCGGAATAGAATACAAAAGACATGGATATAAATTATTGTGGATGTTCTGATGTTGGGAAGATGTATGTCTAAGTATTTCAGCAACTGGTGGTGACGAGGCTATAACAGAAATGCACAGAAGAATGTGTAGGTAACATCGATGACACATGGCAACAGGAAAGATTGTTCAAATGCTGACAATGACAAAAAGGACAACACCGGCAATGGCAGGGGTTGACAGAGAGACAGGTCAGGCGGTAACATACAGCAGGGGATAATCTATATGATCATGTTGGCAATGATAGCTGAGCATGTGGAGAACTTATCAGATGAAACATTATTCAGGCATAAATCAGACAATGGAAAATCCAGGATGGAATGTAACAATATTGCGAAAAGGAAAGTTGTTACTTATCGTATAATGGAGATGCTGAGTTACAGATAGGCACAACAAAAAGACTGTCACAAATATAGCTTTTGGACAATAAGGCCTTCATCAGAACTAGACAGCATATACTCACATACACACTCATGCAAACCCAACAACTGCAGTCATGTGTGTATGAGTTTCATTTGCATGAGTGTGTAATTGCCATCTAATTCTGATGAAGGCCTTACTGACTGAAAGCTATATTTGTGTCAGTCTTTTTGTTGTGCCTGTCTATAACTCAACATCTCCACTGTATGGTGAGTAGAAACTTTTCCTTTCACAATATTGTCACATAGAAGAAGGTGAAATTAAATGAATGACAAACACTAAATTCACTTAACAAAGGGTTATTCATCACTTGCACATACAAGAGCATGGAGTGAACTTCATCCAGCCACAACACTTACAGTATATATACAGCTACAGAACATTCCAGTACAATGATTCTCGACATTTGTGGATACTTCTAGAATGTACTTAAACTGAATATAGAAATTAAAATTGTACTGTTCATGTGAGTTTTCAACTCATGACCCTCCATGAAACAGTTTAGTATCATAACCTCTACACCATGGTGCTATTAAGCTTTTACTGTGACATTGCTCTCTCCTTACGCGAACAGCATCTCAGGGGTACGTCCTCCTAGTCTGGAAATGAGTCATCAGTCATGCATGCTCTGACTCGTGATGACTGATTCTTGCCCTGGTGGTGATCGTCTTAGAACTTCTTTTGCCGCTGTCTTCTATCTGCTTGTTGCCTGGTGTTGGAGCTTCGAATTTACCCTGGGTGCAGGATCCTTATAGGCTCCATTCGAAGGATGTGGACTGTATCTGCTGTCGTCTTGTGTTGGGGTCGAAATCTTCAAGTTCATAAGTAACATCAGATGACTGTCTTACGACCTTATAAGGTCCAAAGTAGGACCTGAGGAGCTACTCAGAGAGACCAACCTTCCAAAGAGGAGTGAAGATCCAGATGAGGTCACCAGGCTGGTAGACACCAGGGCAGTGGCTCGCATCATACTTTTGGTGATCGTTTTCTTGAGCCTGCAGCATGCGGAAACAAGCTAACTGCCGAGCTTCCTCACCTCTGGTTAACATCTGGCCAGTGTAGTCGCTGTCCACATCATCAGAACGTAACGGAAACACACTGTCCATCACCTTAGCTGCCTTGCGCCCATGCAGCAGGAAAAATGGCACAAATCCTGTGGTGTCTTGTTTGGTGGTGTTGTAGGCAAACATCACGAAAGGTAGCAACTCATCCCAGTTGCTCAGCTCAACATTGACGAACATTGATAGCATGTCGGCCAATGTCTTATTAAGACCTTCACTAAGCCCGTTAGTTTGCCGATGTTAAGCAGTCATCATGTGATGAGTAATGTTGCACTTACGGTTTTTCTGTCACAAGATTCGATTGAAAAACTTTCCAGTGATCCATAATTAACGACCTTGGGGTACTGTATTTTAATACAATGTCTTCCACTATGAATTTAGTTATCTCAGATGCTTCAGCTGTTTTCACAGCTCTGCTTTTCTAATGGCATAGCGTGTCAGATAATCAGTGCAAAAAATAATCCATTTATTGCCACAAGCAGACATTGGAAATCATCGAGGAGTCAATCCCAACATGCTGGAAAGGCGCTTTGGCTGGTGGAATTGGTATGAGTTGGCCAGGTGGTTTCTGAGAAACTGCCTTCCTCCTCTGGCACTCTCAACAGTGCTACACATATTGATGGACACTCCTAAAAAAACGTGGCCAGAAAAATCTCTTGCAGATTCTATAGTATGTCTTAATAAATCCTAAATGTCCAGCCTCAGATGCATCATGGAATTTCTGTAGAACATCTATGTGCATGTGTTTAGGAATCACTGGTAGCCACCTCTTTCCAAATGGATCACAGTTTTTCTTACAAAGTAATCCATTAACTACCTTAAATTGTCCTTTCACATCCTCTGACTGATTTAAGGCAAGCATAATTTCAGATATCTTGACATGGTTATTCTGTTCAGCAGGAACATCCTGGAGTGCAGCAAGAGAGTCACTATCTTCATCAAAGTCTTGATGGTCTTGCACAGGATTTCTTGAGAGACAGTCAGCATCTTAGTGTTTTCTTCCACTTTTGTGTACTACAGTAATGTCATACTCTTGAAGACATAGTGTCCACCTGGTGAGCCATCCTGTTGGATCCTTAAGACCTGTCAACCAACAAAGTGAATGATGCTTTGTAACAACTGTGAATGGCCTTCCATAGAGATCATGTCAAAATTTGCACATGGCTCAGATCACAACAAGACATTCTCTTTCTGTAGTTGAGTTGTTTCTCTCAGCTTTCATAAGTGTCCTAGAAGCATATCCTATAACCTTCTCTTTTCCATCCAAATTTTGCACTAGAACAGCACCGATCCCATACGCACTAGCATGTGTGTGTAGTTCTGTAGATGCTCTCTCATCATACAGACCAAGTACAGTGTGAGTCATCAGAGATTTTCGCAGCACATTGAAAGAATCTTGTTGAGCACCACCCTAGATAAATTTAGCTTCAGCTTTTAACAACTCTTGGAGTGGCCTGGCTTTTATACAAAAGTCTTTGTTAAAATGACAGTTATAAGAACATAATCTGAGGAAGCATCTCACATCTCTAATACTTTTAGGAATAGGAGATTCCGTTATAGATCTCACCTTTTCTGGGTCTGGCCGCACACCTTCATTTGACGCAAGGTGTCCAAGTGTTTTGATTTCTTTTGCTCCAAAGAGACATTTTCTTGGTTTATGTTTCAGTCTGCCTTGTTGGAGGCACTTAAGAATGGCCCTCAGTCTTCTTGTATGTTCATGAAATGTCTCTGAGAACACTATAATGTCATCTAAATAACAAAGACATATCGTCCACTTCAGCTGCCTTAGGAGATTATCCATCAACCCTTCAAAAGTTGCTGGTGCATTACACAAACCAAACGGCATTACCTTAAACACATACAAGCTCTCAGGGGTGATGAATGCAGTTTTCTCATGAGCAGCCTCATCTACTTTGATTTGCCAGTATCCCAAGTACATATCCTTGGTTGAGAAAAATTTAGCCCCCTTCAGACAATCTAGTGTATCGTCAATTCGTGGAAGAGGGTAAACGTCCTTCTTAGTCATCTTATTAAGCTCTCTTTAATCAATGTAAAAGTGCCAACTGCCTTGGTGACAACCATTGGCTCTGCAAAGGCTGAATGATGTCATTCTTCACCATTTTCTCTACCTCGTCGCGAATTTTTCGACATTCCGTTGCTGACACACTGTATGCTCTCTGGATTATTGGTTGATGGTCTCCAGTCTTAACCCGTCGATTAGTCTAATTTGCTCTTCACCTGTGGACTGAAGCATTCAGAGAACTCTTGAAGAATGGCAAATAGCTTCTTCTGTTGTTCCTTAGTGAGGTCTGGTAATAGTTGAGCTGGAAGACCTAGTCTCTTAGTGGTAGTGCTAATTTCACCCACAGACTCAACATGGGAGGTTTCTACGAACTCGACTGTTCTTCAATTAACGGCTTAGCGTTTGCTATGCACACGCGTCTTGGAAGGATCTGTGGATCTTTGTGACAGTTAACTATCCACAATTCCCAGAATCTGTTCTTAAATGAGATGACAGAGGCTGGGATGATCAAGTTATTCCTCAGTGGTATGCTTCTCATACATTCCACTACAAGATCCACAGGTTGCATGGCATGACATGTGACTGTTACCTTTCTAGCACTGACTGCAGGAACGATCACTTCATCCAGCAAACACAGTCTCCACACATTCGGATGCGCATCTCCCTGTCCGTAGTATCTCATCTTGTCTAGCATAATCATTGAGCGACCACAATCTATAATTGCCTGAGAAGCTTTCACAAAAGTCCCATCTCTCTATCTGATGAATTCTAAGGGCTGCGTATGGCCACTTATACCCGCACGATGGTACATCTTCCTGTAGGTTTTCCATATTTCCCATTAGCCACCTTCAGCAGAGATGTTTTGTTGTTGACAAATACGGTTTTCTGCAATTGATGATGGTACTTCTCCAAAATGACTCAACATGATACCCCAGAGTCCACAAGAGCTAGGGCTGTTCGGCCATCCATGAGGATATCGACATAGTTTCCTTTCATTTTTGTTGTGGTCAATGGGAGAGGATTTATCTCTCCAGTGGCCTCACCTCCAAGGAAGGTTGTATCCTTTAGTTTTCCAGGTTGTGGCAGCTAGGTGATCACTGAAGGTTCTAAACAGCAATGGAGACCTTGATCGGTGTGTTGGAGAGTGTCCTCTCCAGGAGCACGCTTGCAGTGATGGTGACCTACGTTGTCCTGCACCCACAACTTCTTGTTCATCTTCGTCATCCTGGGGTTGGCATTCGCTAAGATTGGTCTCCTGTCTTCTGGCATGGATGTCATCAAATATCCACCACCTCTCTTGACAATAGCACACCACACGTCACAGTCATCTGCAGTGGAAACATACTGGTTGGTTATCCTGGGTCCCCCAGACGTCAGTCTTCCTTGGTGCCCAAACAGGTTCCTCATGCGGTATTGTAGGAATGTTACTCAACCTGGGTCTTGAGTTTTTCACCATTTTAAAGGGAAATGAAGGACAATAGCTTGGGTTCAATTTCTTTTCCACTTCCTCCCTTATGACGTCTTGAAGCATCTCAGTTTTTTGCTCACTGTGCAATCCAAGTGCCTTTTGAACTTCCTCTCTCTCTCTCTCTCTATCTGATGAAGAAGACTTGTGAAATCAGTTGCTTCCTCCATTACAGACATCAATACGTTGTTTGGGAGCCTTTCAAACTTCTTGCATGTAATTCTTTTTTGATGCATTGTCTCAATATACTGGCACAATTTTATGAAGTCGTCTGCTGTCAAAACCTCCTTCAGGAGTAGGGCTTGATACATGTCCTCCCAAACACCCTTCATGAGATGTGCAACCTTATCTTCCTCCTTCATTCTAGGATCCACTATTTTACACAGCTCCAAGACATTTTGAATGTAGCATGCTGTAGTTTCCCCTGGACGCTATGCCCTGCACTTTAATTTATCTTCAGCCCTGTACATCTGTCATTGTGTGTTGCCAAAATACTTGCACAGTTCTGCCTGGAATACTTCCATGCTTGTGAACTTCTCCTCCTTATTCTCATACCATCGCTTGACAGTGACCTCCAAGTAGAAAAATATGTTAGCCAGACACACGGTGTCATCCCATTTGTTAAATCTGGCTATACGCTCATATAGCTTCAGCCACTTGTTTGGATCTTGGCCATCATCACCAGAGAACCTGGAAGGATGTCTCATGTGGTGGCACACAGTTACTGTCATTGTAATATCCTCTTCTTCTTCTGTCTCCGATTGACTGTGACCTGTTGAATATGGCTCGAACTCGGGTTTCTCGCCATGTAAGTGGCGGCTCTGTCATGGCTTGGTGGGAGCCCCTGTGTCATTGATCATGTGAGCAATCACAAGTTCCAATACCCGGCATCTCCACCAGAATAATGTCATATAGAAGAAGATGTAATTAGATGAGTGTCGAACACTAACTTCACTTAACAAAGGTTTATTCAGCACTTGCAACTACAAGAGCACAGAGCGAACTGCCCCTGGCCACAACACATAGAGTATATATACAATTACAGAACAGTACAATGATTATTGACATTTGTGGATACTTCTAGAATGTGCTCAAACCAAATATAGAAATTAAAATTGTATAGTCCAAATGAGTTTGGAACTCACGACACTCCATGCAACAGTTTAGTATCATAACCACTACACCACAGTGCTACTCAGTGTCTTCTCTAACAATACTGAAACACTATTCAGGGTGAGTGAGAAATTTTTATCTCACTGTGAATGGTTATCAAGAGAGTTACCATACCTAACCACTTTACAGTTTGATGAGGGGTTCAGTCCCTCTGAGATTTTATGAACACAAAAATAACTGTCCTGAAATACTTAACAGAATTGTTACATTCAGTCCTAGACTTTCGATTGCTTGATTTTTGCCCTCAAATATGGCGCCACATTGCAGTCATAGCTGTAACATTTCAGGAAAGTGAAGAGAATTAATAAAAAAATTACTCATGGGCATTACACCAGGTGTTTCAAAACGAACATTCAGGGTTTTAAGGCTTTGTAGCATTTATTACATTCAACTTACACTTATGAATAATACATCAAATGAAAGAACAGCTCAAACAGTTTTCCTTACAAGTATTCAATGTGAGCACCATTCATCACAGGGCACTCAGGGAGTCAATAAGGGACTTCTTCCCAAATCTTGTTCAGTGTGTCTGGAGTAATTATTGCAACAAATGCATCAGTCCAGTTTTTTAATAAGTGGAAGCACATACAGATAATCCTTTATGAGCCCACAAAGATAAAAATCACATACAGTCAGATTGGGTGAATATGGAGACCATGTGAAACATCCAGTACCTTGTAGCCAACCAAGCAGCTATGTACGATGCTATTCAACTGACCATATACTGAGTTAAGGGGATATTACATGATGATCCACCTTGAATGAAAGCACAACAGCTATCTAGCGGTAGAACAGGTGGAACTATGGGAATCAGCAGACACATTATCTGTGCACGGAAGTAGACAGCAGATCTACACTCCTGTGAATCCATGTGTGAACATTAGACAATGACAAAACATGCATGCACATAAGAGGATACTCCAAGTATGCTTTCTTCTTGTCATTGTTCTTTTTTTGTTGTAATTATTGACATCTGTAGGTGGAACTAACTTCAGGTTTTCATATTGAAGCTTTAGGCATTTTTCAGTGAGTAATTTTTCATAAATTCATTATTTAAGGCCTTTACAAATGTCTGTGTACGTGTGGATGGATATTTGTGTGTGTGCGAGTTTATACCTGTCCTTTTTTCCCCCTAAGGTAAAAGTCTTTCTGCTCCCGGGACTGGAATGACTCCTTACCCTCTCCCTTAAAACCCACATCCTTTCGTCTTTCCCTCTCCTTCCCTCTTTCCTGATGAAGCAACTGTTGGTTATGAAAGCTTGAATTTTGTGTGTATGTTTGTGTTTGTTTGTGTGTCTATCAACATACTAGCACTTTCGTTTGGTAAGTTACATCATCTTTGTTTTTAGCTAGATTTTTCCCACATGGAATGTTTCCCTCTATTATATTCATATCATAAATATGTGTGTACATTTATGTGTATTTTAAATGTGACATAAAGTCACACAGGAGGCACACAGCCATTATTATTATGATCAGTAGTTCTACATTCAGGCTGATTGCACTGCAAAGGTTAAAGTCACACATCATGCAGGAAATGACTTTATTGGTCACATGACATTTTTCTGAATTTATCCATCATAAGTTATCTACGAAAAATCAAATACAAAAATATTTTATAAAACACAGATATAGATAACTACAGAACTACACTTTACTGAAATCACTTGGCACAAACTATACTACACCTACTCAGGAGTGATTGCTGTACATAGATATGGTGATCCAAGTTGTACGGGAAACAAATATTTGCAGACTACACACACAATTCTGTAGAGTGTGGACCATGAAGATTTCTTGTCATCATGTGGCACTACAAAATGTATAGTGGCACCAAGGTGCATCAACTAATGTACATTTATTATACCATTTGTCTGACCACTGCAAACCAACTTATTATAATGGACTTAAAGAAATATTTTCTTTACACAAATGGAAATGACAAAATAGCAAAGATATAAGGTAACTTTGTCATTACCATTTGTATTAATAAAATATTTCTTTCACATCTGTTATATTAAGTTTCTCCACAGCAATCAGACACATTGTATAACAAATGTACATTAGTGGATGTACCTTGGCACCACTACACATTTTGTAATGCCATGTGATGGCCAAAATACCATCTTGGTCCACACTCTGCAGAATTGTATCTGTAATCTGTGAATCTTTGTTTCCCATACAACTTGAAATACCATATCTATGTGCAACAATCACTCCCCTGTAGTTTCTGTACAGTTTGTACTATGTGACTTCAGTCAAGTTGATTTCTATAGTTATCTATTACTGTATTTTATAAAATATTTTTGCATATCTGAAGATGGACAAATTCCAAACTGCATCATATGAGAAATAAAATCATTTCTTGCGTGATGTCTGACTTTCACCTTAATGACCCAGTTACCTTAATGCAGAACTACTGATTTTTAAGTATATTATTTTTTATTTACAATGTGTACAACCTTGTTTTCACCATTTTCCCCAACATTTGAGGCTATAATGAAACTAATTGGTTACACATGTATAATCAAAAGTATTTTCCATCACAAGCCACTACTTTCTCCCATCTTTTGGGCAGTGTATGAATCCAACGTCGAAAAAATTGTTCATCTTTTGAAGCGATCCATGAATCGATCCAATTTGTGACTTCTTCATGAGATCAGAAGTGTTGGTCAGCCAGACCATGTGCCATTGATCTAAACAGGTGATAGTCAGAGGGAGCAATGTCTGGAAAATATGGTGGGTGGGGTAGGTCTTCCCATTTTAAAGTTTCCATGTACGTTTTGACCTCTTTTGCGGCATGGGGTTGAGCATTGTCATGCTGCAAAATTACTTTATTGTGCCTTTCGCTGTATTGTGGCTGTTTGTCTTTTAATGCTCTATTCAAACGCATTAATTGCATTCAATAACGAGCACCTGTGATTGTTTCACTTGATTTTAACACCTCATAGTACATGATGCCGAGCTGGTCCCACCAGACGCAGAGCATGATCTTGGAGCAGTGAATATTCGGTTTGGCCATCGACGTGGAAGCATGACCGGGATAGCCCCATGATTTTTTGCATTTAGGGTTATCATAATAAACCCATTTTTTGCCCCCGGTCACAATGCAATGCAGACACACGAACACCATTCTACATCTCTTGGTTTCAGCTCATACAGGACTACGTTTCTTCTTTCTGAATCATGATCATAGCCTTGAGACATTCTGAAATGGCTTGCTGTGTCAGTTCCACTAATCGTGCCAATTCTTCTTGAGTTTGACTCAAGTCTTCACTCAGCAATGTCTAAAATTCTTCATCTTTGAAAACATTCTCTACGACATTAAAATCACTGTTCTTGAAGTGTTGAAACCACTCATGACATGTTCTTTCACTAGTAGCATCCTTACCATACATACTTGAGAGCATTCAATGAGACTCAGCTGCTGTTTTCTTCATATTGAAACAAAACAGTAACACCTCCCGCAAATGATGAGAATTAGGCTCATAAACTGACATTTTCAATGAAGAACAACTTTATTGTTGAAAGTTCATGTTTGTTTTTAGTAAACATATTGCTTTACTTCAGCCTGCCAGGGAGGAGAAACTGGCATAGTCAGTGAGAGTCCAACACTGTTCAAAAGAATTAGGGGAAAATGTGTATCAGTGTCTGGTATGTTATATCTATTTTGGTACAGGTGGTACCTGTGGTATTACTGCATAGCATGAGTTCTTTGCTATCAGTGTAAGCAACAATTAAAATCATTCACCATTTATTGGTTATATTGTGCATTAGAATGCCAGGTGATCCCTTAGCATTTTCTATTGGAGTATACAGATGGTATTTGTCATTTGTGGATGTTGTATTCAACCAAGCACATGCAATGCAGCACCTTAATGCAGTGAAAGTTGCAATGGAGGTCTGTTTGATCCAAAAAGAATTATGTTGCCACATAATACTAAACACAGAAAGCTATTTGAAACCTGAAAGGGTAGGCTAATGGGAAATGGAGGTGGTGTATTTGTCACAGTAGCAAGAAACTGACAACTGCCGAGATACAAAATGTAACTCCTTTCGAGATTTTTCAGGCAAGGCTCAGAATCAGGTAAGGGTACCTTTTTGTGCCACAAAACGGTACCTGGATCATCCTATGGGCCACCAGACTCATGTCCTGATGTAACTGAAAACTTAGAAAAAACCTCAGATCACTTATGTGTAAGATTCCCAATCATACTACAATCATTGGTGGAGAGTTTAATCACCCAACAATCAATTGGGAAAATTACAGTTTTGTTAGTGGTGGTCAGGATAAGATATCCTGTGAAACAGCACATAAGGATTTCTCTGAAAACTACCTAGAACAGATAGTTCGGAACCTCACTTGTGATGGTAATATAGTGGGTCTAACTACAACAAATCGACCTTACCTCTTTGAGAATATCTACATCAAAACTTGTATCAGTGACCATGACACAGCTGTGACAAAAATGATTACCTTAGTACAAAGGACAACTAAAACAGGCAGAAAGAGATATATTTTCAGCAAGCTAGATAAAAAATTAGTAGTGTAATATCTCAATGAGGAACTTGAAATTTTCAGCCAGGGAAGGTGCTGGTAGTGGAACTATGGCTCAAGTTTATATGAATAATTGACCACACGCTGGGTAGATATGTTCCAAGCAGAACAGCTCATGATGGAAGGGCCCCCCATGGTATACAGTCACTGTAAAGGAACTTCTAAATAAACATAGACTGCTACACAACATATGTAAAATAAATCATAGTACTATAGATAGAGAAGTGCTGAATGAAACATGTTTGACTGTCAAGGGAGCAATGTGTGAAGCTTTCAATGAATACCATAAGCAGAATATTGCAAAATTGCCTTTCACATAACTGAAAGAAATTCTGGTCATATGTAAAAGCTATCAGTGGAACCAGAGTTAATTTCTAGTTCCTGGTGAATCAGATAGCAGCTGAAACTGAGGGAAGTCAGCAAAAGCTGAAATGCTTACTCACTTTTCAAATGTTCCTTTACAAAGGAAAACCCAGGAGAGCTGCCACAATTTAACTGCCATACCACAGAAAAAATGAATGAAATAAGCAATAGTGTCACTGAAATCTTTAGAACTGAACAAAGTCCAGGAACTAATGGAATCCATATCAAATTATATCTTGAATTTGTAGCTGAATTACCCTCTGTTCTACATATAATCTTGTGATGTAGAGCGCCATAAATATCGATATTTGTTCAGTGTATAAGTGTGCTATCTTTGAGGAGACGGCTTTGGGTGGATGTTGGCTGCTAATGGCAGTTAGCCTCCGGACTTGTATCGGTGTAGAAGCGAAGTGCTAATAAATCTGTATCTGAGAGAATTCTAGTTGTTTACCTACAACTATATTCATTCCCTCACTGGTGACCCCGTTTTTTGTTTAATACGCGTCCGAGTTACCACCCGAAGGTTATTTACGCACCTACAATGTCGGGTTTCTTCCCGATCACGAGGGCCGTTGTTCAGCTTCAGACAATGGCCTTTCAGCACTCACCGCCGCCTGGATTTCAGCAACATCTCTCCAGCACTCCTGCCATCATAGTGGACATGCCGCAAAACTCTTCGGAATCCTTCAGCTCAAACATGCAGTGGAATTCATCTAGTGCCGCCAGTTACTTCCAACCACCAACGGTCGTGGACTCTGACTTTGTTAGCCTAGACCTTCCCATGTGTTCTCCACTGAGTGTTGTTCGGAACATTCCTACTCCTGTGTCGAATGCACAATTCAATACAGTTCATGGCATCAAGCAAAGTTTTGCTACTTTGGAAAATACAGTAGTAAATTCAAACTCAAATCAGTTCGCGCCACGTGTGTATCCTTCCGCGCCGGCTAGTCAACAGGTGCTCAATGCTCGCCAAACAGCAAATATCACACCGAGTGTGCATCCTAGTGGACATGTGTGGGATCCTTGTATTGCTTCTAATCAAGTCAACGATTCTGTGCTGGACAGTAATTACCTGGACATCTACAACCAGCCCCACAACTCACAGTCGAGTGAATACAGTGTGCATAACGGACATTCACCGGTGTACTTAGTACTTGTGGCTTCTCTCCGAGCTACCACGTCAATGAGAATGCACATATTGACTACGATCCTCACACTGTTCAAGCTTCCGTCGCTTCTCAGACACCCCCCACACGCACGCCCCGCCCCCCCTCCGCACCCTACCCCCGCCCCAGGCATCAAATGAATTTTGCGATACCCGCATTATGGCGGGACGCCAATAATTCGGACTCGCTATCTTCTGCATGCTCTACTTCCGTCTGAAGAAATTGGCACACCACCACAGTGACTGCAGTGCCGAATCTGCCAAATTTACCAGGTTTCAAACCCGCTCACCTGGATTTCTGGTTTAACCTGGTTGAGCAAACATTCAATGGCTGCGCTTTGGACGACGACGCACGCTTCCCCTGCCTCATGAACCATCTTCATGACTGCTTTGATTTAATTTACGGTCTGGTCAAAGCACCCCCCTTAGCAGGGAAGTATGCTGTGGCGAAAGAGATGATACTGGAGCACGTCTCAAAAACCAGGAGAGAAAATGTGCGACAGCTCATCTACGAAGAGCGTCTCGGTGACAGGTCTCCATCCCAGCTGTGGCAATGCATCCGTCTTCTCGTCGATGAGCAAGTTATGCCTGATGACACGCTCACAGAAATCTGGACAGAAAAGCTGCCTTTGCCTGTCCAGACTGCAATCTCTGCGTATGAAGATAGGCCAGTAAATGAACGTTATGTGCCGCCAACAGAGCATACTCTGCCAGGCAATGTGAGCTCTGCACACTGCATTCTGGACGTGACTGCACTAAGAAGCTTTCTGCCCTGCCTGCACCTTCAACTCCCCGCAATGACAGAGCATCGGCCTCTGTGGAAGACTCTGGGTCACATACTGCGTCACCTAGCAACTACCCACAGGAGCACAGGCCCGCCCAACCTTACTGTTTCTTCCATGCAAGATTCGGGGAGCAAGCTCGAAAATGCCAGTCACAGTGTTCTTACCCAAACTCCAACTGGAGGTAGGCTGCGGTGCCACCTCCTGCGATGTAAACAACGGGCACCATCCAACGTTGCATTCCGTTTCAGACAACAACAGTAATTGTGGTCGAGTTAATGTTCGCAATTTACAATCAGGTGTACGTTTTCTGGTAGACCCTGGCGCAGACGTCTCTTTGCTGCCAGTTCGCCTAGCAACCAATAAAGTGTAACCACACAAAACAGTACTTCGTGCAGTGAACTTGTCTACCCTACAGTGTTAGGGTTCTATTCTGTATATAGTGAAACTTTCGCCCGAATGCAAGCTGAAGTGGACGTTTTTAGTGTCAACAATTGAAGAACCTATTCTCGGAACTCATTTCCTCAAGCACTATCAGTTGTCACTAGATTTTGTGCAAAATACTTTGTTGTACCCCCACTAAACAAACATATTCCTTTCGCTCCGCTGAGTGACAGTTCGGCTAACACCAAATATGTGTGCTGTGCTAAGAAGTGTTTAAACCTATCCTTGGAGCTGCAATCTTGGACAAACAAGTGGCTAGTGGAGTGCGTCAAGTCTTTGAAGTTGTGGATGGAACGTATGGAAATGCTGCTGCATCTCCACAACATACACCACGAGTTGGCTTCCACACAAGAATGCCTCGCGACACTACAAGCATACGACTCCTCGCATACAGATGAGGTCAGCCATGCCAATCTGGTGTTCCTGTGCCTGCGCATGTTAACGACGATGTTGTGAACTCTGTAAACTGTCTCAGCATCCCCCTTTGTAATGACAGTGTATGCCCGACTGCTCATGTTCCTTGCATTCTGAATGGACAATTAACTTCCCAAGCTCGTGGCAATGAACTACAGCCATCTGCTGTTCGGCCACACCCACTCGTGCCTACAGTGCTCTTAGCAGCACGGCCCACTACCAAGAACCAGTGTAACAACCTCACCCATATTAAGACGCATGCGGCCTTTACGCAGCCTACGAGCAGTTGGCACACCCGTACTTCCGTGCCCTCAGCGCCACAGCTTTGCCCATCCGCCACCACCTGCTCCTCTTCACGGACATCTGACTGTCATGCTGTGCCATGTATTGCAGTAGTCACTAATGTCACAGTTCATCAGTTGTGTCTAACCGATGGGCCACCCATATCGCAACGCCCCCGCTGCCTCAATCTGGAATTTATGAAAATTGCAAAAGAACAATTAGATGATCTATTACAAAAGGGAATAATTGAACCTTCTTCTGGTTGGGCTAGTCCTATCCTGTTTGACCAAAAGAACACGGTACTTGGCATATGGTCGGAGACTATAGGCGTTTAAATGCCCGCACCATCATTGATAAGTACCCGGTCCCACACATTGCGGACTTCTATCATGCACTCGCAGGTGCAAAGTACTACTCTGTTTTGGACTGTAAGCACGCATTTCGTCAGATTCCTATGGCTCCAGATGATATTGAAAAGACTGCCATAACCACTCCCTTCAGGCTGTTTCAATACAAATTTATGCCGTTTGGGTTGAAAAACGCCCCCCAAACGTGGCAGCGTTTCATCAATCAAACTTTATCCCATCTAGACTTTTATTTCGTATACATGGACAACATATTGGTTTTTGCTTCTACTTTGGAACAGAGAGGGGAGCATGTTCAAGTCGTGACAGATTTTTTACCAGCCGCTGGTATTGAACTAAACAATAAAATGACTCAATTGCCCCAGTCATCCGTCACATTCCTAACTTATGTTGTGTCATCGGACAGTCTGACACCACCGCAGGACAACATCAAGCCTGTTCTCGAGATGCCACGCCCCCAGACCTATAGGTAATTACGTAGGTTCATCGGAACAGTTAGTTATTACTGTAAAAATTTGCCAGCTGCTTCTGCAGTGCAGGCTCCTCTCACAGATGCTCTTGCTGGCCCACAAACTTCTGGCACCTACCAGGTCCAATGGACACCAGACATGGACAAGACATTTAACAAACTCAAAGAGCTGTTGGCCTCCGCTGCCACTATTGCTCACCCATGTGCGGATGCCACAATGTTTATCACTACTGACACTAGTGACAATGCTGTCGGCGCAGTACTGAGTCAGACATACAATGATGTTACGAACCCCCTGCAGTTTTTCTTAAAAAAAGCTAAACAACGCACAGAAGAAATACTCAACATTCGACAGAGAATTACTTGCAGTTTATGAGGCCATAAGACACTTCACAACTGATGTTGAGGGACGAGATTTCTATGTGCTCACTGATCACGAGCCGTTGGTTCCTGCCATAAAAAATCCTGCAGCTGATCCGCCCCCATGACACTTTCGTCACATTGATTACATCTTGCAATTTACAAATGACATTCTCTACATCTGAGGAGCAGACAATGTGGTTGCTGATTTTCTCTCATGCGTTGGTGCGGTCAAAACCTTAATTGACTTAACAGACCTACCTCGGTTGCAATCGGCAGACCCCGATACCATGCAGTTAATTTCGGACCACAGCTCCTTTCTCCAACCGGTACACTCTACTTCCCCTGGCATATCTGACTTAGTGTGGTGTGATGAGTCGACTGGTGTGTTGCAGCCATTCATTCCTAAGCCCCTTCAACACCAGGTCTTTGACAAATTGCGCACATTAGCACACCCTGGTGTCAAAGCTCCAACCGCCTGGTATCTGAATGGTTTGTCTGGAGAGACATGCGCCACGACTGTTAGTCTTGGGCCAGGGCATGCATGTTGTGTCAACAGAACAAAGTTTCCAGCACACTTCCCCGCCCCTTGGCTGTTTTGCCCAACTGCCAGGCCGGTTTCACCATGTTCATGGGGACCTCATAGGCCCTTTGCCCCCCTCCAAGGGTTTCTGTTACTTGTTTACAGGTATTGACAGGATGACTCGGTGGGCTGAGGCTGTGCCTCTTCTGAACATTACCTCTGAGACAGTAAGTCGAGCATTCTTAGATTTGTGGATGTCTAGATTTGGCTCACCTGTTTACCTCAAGACTGACCAGGGATGACAATTCGAGTCTTCAGTTTTCTCCGACTTATGTAAAATGTGTGGTATTGTCAAAATTCATTCTTCTGCATACCACCCCAAAAGCAATGGGCTTGTCGAGCGATGGCATCGCACCTTAAAGTCTGCCTTGCATTGCCATGACTCAATATGGACAGAAGCACTGCCCTTCGTGCTTCTTGGCCTTTGTGCAACTTTCAAGGAAGACCTCAAGGGTTCCGTAGCCGAGTTTGTGTGTGGCCAACCTCTGGTTTTGCCTGGAGAATTAGTCACTCTCACCCCACTTCCACTCTCTCTGAACTCCCTTCACTTCTCAAGTGAGTGTGCTTGCACTGCAGGCAAAATTCAGCTGCCACCTCCAGCTACTCATACACCTCCACGCGTGTACGTACGGTGCACACTAGACTCTTGTGAGTATGTGTTTCTCAGAGACAACTCAATCAAAGCCCCACTTCAGTCGCCCTACACAGGTGCTTACAAGGTCGTCAAACGCTCCAAGAATGACATGGATCTCCTCATAAAAGACTCTGTAACCACGATCTCACTCAACCGAGTGAAACCAGCTTTCATTGAGCCTCAGGTGAACCTCCATGATTCTGCCCCTATTTCTCCCACTCCTGCTTTGAGCGGCCATCCATCTTCTCATATCATACATTTGGGTATTGATTCTCCACAGCGTGCTACTCTGCCGAGCACTGCTTCTTCTCCGCATTCATCTAATTCAAGTTGCCAATCTTTTCAAGGTTTCACTCCTCACAGCCTTTGCAGTCGAACTGCCAACCACTCGGATTCTACCAATTTGTTACCATCTTCGTGTGACAGCTCTTTGTCACGCTGTTCAATCCAGGCTGCCTCCTTGTTGCACTCGGTCACGCACCCTCGTATGTCAGCTGGTCGCCCGAGGTTGTCACCTGCGCATTCCAGTGGTGTACCCCCATCTTCGCAGATGCTTCCCCCTGCCATGGCTTTCCCACACCTCCCTGCCTCTCTACCATTGCTCGTACGGGTACCACCCGAGAATTCACAACACATGTACACCCTGATGACATACATAAATTATCTGTTGTCGTAGATGGTGATATGGTGTTTGTGGTACTCACATGTGACAATGTTGAGGGAGGAAGTGCAGAAACTCGTGTGTTGCGCCACTTTAAATGGAGCACAAGTGCTGTGTGTAGCAATTTACATACCTTTGTTAGGCCTTCTGGCAACGCGATTCTCCACCTGCCTGCTGAAGAAGTGCTACACCTCCACTCCAGGACGGGACGTCATCTTAAGCCGCTGGCGTTGCTTGCTGACTTTGCCATTGACATACCGGGTTTCACCCCTCAGTCTCCTAACAGTTGACCGCTTTCGTCTCACATGGAAGAACTGTACGTTACGTTCCTAACTTCTCACCCCCACCCACCCCTCATTCACAGAGACGTACTCCATATTGCGTGGGGGGAGTGGTGGCTATGTGGCGTAGAGTGCCATAAATATTGATATTTGTTCAGTGTATAAGTGTGCTATCTTTGAGGAGATGGCTTTGGGAGTATGTTGGCCGCTAATGGCAGTTAGCCTCCGGACTTGTATCTGTGTAGAAGCGAATTGCTAATAGATCTGTATCTGAGAGAATTCTAGTTGTTTACCTACAACTGTATTCATTCCCTCAATCTATTGTATACCTTTTGAACAAAACACCATGCCCAGTTCTTGGAAGAAAGCACAAGTCACACCCATCTACAAGAAGGGTAGTGGAAGTGATCCACAGAACAACCATCCAATATTGTTGACATTGGTTTGTTGTAGAATCCTAGAACATATTCTGAGCTCAAACATAGTGAAGTATCTTGAACAGAATGGCCTCCTTCATCCCAACCAGCATGGATTCCTAAACAGATGATCATGTGTGACCAAACTCACACTTTTTTCACATAACATACTATAAGCTTTGTGTCAAGGCAGTCAGGTAGATGCAATATTTCTAGATTTCTGAAATGCACTTGGTTCGGACCACAATTATGCTTATTGTCAAAATTATGATCACATGGGGCATCACGTGAAATTTGTGACTGGGCTGAGAACTTTTTGGTGGGAGGGTGCACCATAATATTTTTGATGGAAAGTCATTGTCCGATGTAGAAGTAACTTCGGATGTGCCCCAGGGCAGTGTGTTGGAATCCTTGTTGCTGTGTATTAATGACCTTGCAGACAATATTAACAGTAACAATAACAGACTTTTTGCAGATGATGCAGTTATCTATAACGAAATACTGTCTAAAAGCAGCTGAATAAATATTCAGTCAGATCTTGATAAGACTTTAAAGTGGTGCAAATATAAAATTGTGCATTTCACAAAATGATATATATATATATATATATATATATATATATATATATATATATATATATATATATATATATATATATATAAACACACACACAGAATTACTAGCTTTCGCAACCGATGGTTGCTTCTTCAGGAAGGAGAGGGAAAGACGAAAGGATGTGGGTTTTAAGGGAGAGGGTAAGGAGTCATTCCAATCCCGGGAGCGGAAAGACTTCCCTTAGGGGAAAAAAAGGACAGGTGTACACTCGCACACACACACATATCCATCCGCACATACACAGACACAAGAAGACATATTTAAAGGCAAAGAGTTCATCCCTATGAAATCCCCAAACCACCTTCCCTACCCTCTGGCTCCTACCCTTGTAACCGCCCCCGATGTAAAACCTGTCCTATGCACCCTCCCACCACCACCTACTCCAGTCCTGTAACCCGAAAGGTGTACACTATCAAAGGAAGAGCCACGTGTGGAAGCACCCACGTGATTTTCCAACTGACATGCCTACACTGTGACGCTTTCTATGTGGGATGACCAGCAACAAACTGTCCATTCGCATGAATGGACACAGGCAGACAGTGTTTGTTGGTAATGAGGATCACCCTGTGGCTAAACATGCCTTGGTGCACGGCCAGCACATCTTGGCACAGTGTTACACCGTCCGGGTTATCTGGATACTTCCCAACAACACCAACCTATCCGAACTCCGGAGATGAGAACTTGCCCTTCAGTATATCCTCTCTTCTCGATATCCGCCAGCCACAGGGTGATCCTCATTGCCAACAAACACTGTCTGCCTGTGTCCATTCATGCGAATGGACAGTTTGTTGCTGGTCATTCCCACATAGAAAGCATCACAGTGTAGGCAGGTCAGTTGGTAAATCACGTGAGTGCTTTCACACGTGGCTCTCCCTTTGATCGTGTACACCTTCCGGGTTACAGGACTGGAGTAGGTGGTGGTGGGAGGGTGCATAGGACAGGTTTTACACCGGGGGTGGTTGCAAGGGTAGGAGCCAGAGGGTGGGGAAGGTTGTTTGGGGATTTCATAGGGATGAACCAAGAGGTTACGAAGGTTAGGTGAACGGCGGAAAGACACTCTTGGTGGTGTAGGGAGGATTTCATGAAGGATGGATCTCATTTCGGGGCAGGATTTTAGGAAGTCATATCCCTGCTGGAGAGACACATTCAGAGTCTGATCCAGTCCCGGACCAGGTGAATCTGATGGAACCAAAGGAGTTGAGGTTGGAGAGGAAATTCTAGAGTTGTTCTTCACTGTGAGTCCAGATCATGAAGATGTCATCAATAAATCTGTACTGAACTTTGGGTTGGCAGGCTTGGGTAACCAAGAAGGCTTCCTCTAAGCGACCCATAAATAGGTTGGCATACGAGGGGGCCATCCTGGTACCCATGGCTGTTCCCTTTAATTGTTGGTATGTCTGGCCTTCAAAAGTGAAGAAGTTGTGGGTCAGGATGAAGCTGGCTAAGGTAACGAGGAAAGAGGTTTTAGGTAGGGTGGCAGGTGATCGGCGTGAAAGGAAATGCTCCATTGCAGCGAGGCCCTGGACGTGTGGGATGTTTGTGTATAGGGAAGTGGCATCAATGGTTACAAGGTTGGTTTCCGGGGGTAACAGACTGGGTACGGATTCCAGGCGTTCGAGAAAGTGGTTGGTGTCTTTGATGAAGGATGGGAGACTGCATGTAATGGGTTGAAGGTGTTGATCTACGTAGGCAGAGATACGTTCTGTGGGGGCTTGGTAACCAGCTACAATGGGGCAGCCAGGATGTTTGGGTTTGTGAATTTTAGGAAGTAGGTAGAAGGTAGGAGTGTGATGTGTCGATGGGGTCAGGAGTTTGATGGAGTCAGGTGAAAGGTTTTGTAGGGGGCCTAAGGTTCTGAGGATTCCTTGAAGCTCCGCCTGGACATCAGGAATGGGATTACCTTGTGTGTGTGTGTTTGTGTGTTTTGTTCATTGTGCTTGTCTGTCGGCGCTTTCCTGCTTGGTAAGTCTTGGAATCTTTGTTTTTAATATATTTTTCCCATGTGGAAGTTTCTTTCTATTTTATATCACCCTGTGGCTAAACATGCCTTGGTGCACGCCCAGCACATCTTGGCACAGTGTTACACCGTCCGAGTTATCTGGATACTTCCCACCAACCTATCCGAACTCCGGAGATGGGAACTCGCCCTGCAGTATATCCTCTCTTCTCGATATCCACCAGGCCTCAACCTCCGCTAATTTCAAGTTGCTGCCACTCATACCTCACCTGTCTTTCAACAACTTCTTTGCCTCTGTACTTCCGCCTCGACTGACATCTCTGCCCTTACTCTTTGCCTTTAAATATGTCTGCTTGTGTCTGTGTATGTGCGGATGGATATGTGTGTGTCTGCGAGTGTACACCTGTCCTTTTTTCCCCCTAAGGGAAGTCTCTCTGCTCCCGGGATTGGAATGACTCCTTACCCTCTCCCTTAAAACCCACATCCTTTCGTCTTTCCCTCTCCTTCCCTCTTTCCTGACGAAGCAACTGCCAATTGCGAAAGCTCGTAATTCTGTGTGTGTGTTTGTGTGTTTTGTTCATGTGCCGGTCTGCCGGCGCTTTCCCGCTTGGTAAGTCTTGGAATCTTTGTTTTTAATATATTTTTCCCATGTGGAAGTTTCTAATATCAATGAGTCACAGTTGGATTCGGGTGACTCATACAAATTCCTGGATGTAACACTTTGTGGGGATATGAAATGGAATGATCACATAGGCTCTGTCATGGGTAAAGCAGGTGGTGGACTAAGGTTTATTGGTAGAATACTGGGGGAGTGCAATCAACCAATAAAGAAGATTGCTTACATATCATTTGTGTGATCCATTCTAGAATACTGCTCAGGGGTGTGGGACCTGTACCAAATGGGATTAATGGGAGATACTGAATGCATACAGAGAAGACCAGCACGAATGGCCACAGGTTTGTTGGATTGTGGGAGAATGTCACAGAGATGGTCAAGAAACTGATCTGGCAAAGTCTTGGACACAGACATAAACTATCCCGAGAAAGCCTACTAACAAAGTTTCAAGAACCAGTTTTAAATGATCATTGTGTGAATACCTACAACCCCTTACTTATCACTCACATATGGACCATGAGGACAAGTTTTGATTAGTTACAGCATGCACATAGGCGTTCCAGCAATCATTCTTGCAGTGCTCCCTGGAAATGACTCACATAAGGACCATGAGGGCAAGTTTAGAATAGTTGCAGCATGCACACAGGTGTTCCAGGAATCATTCTTCCAGTGCTCCCTGGAAGAATGTGAACAAACCCCGATATTTGTACAATGGAATGTACCGTTTGCCATGCGCTTCACAGTGGTTTGCAGAGCATAGATGCAGATCTAGACTTTCCGTTTTGTTGCTGCAGATGCCATGCCTCTCCATGTGTCATGCATAGGTTGTGGACATGCTACAGGATGACAGGTCAGTACACAAGGTGAGTTGGATAAAGTCACTGACATACTACAACTACACATGAAGACTGATATCTGGCCATTTCTGCAATGTAGTGTGATACAGATACCATCATAGCACTGTATGATCTCACAAGATCTACAGATGCTGCTGTGCCCAATCAGACTGTAATGAATAAGTTAAGAGAAAGGACCTTGTGATGCAGATGTCCTGTTCAAGTAACTCGGTTGACATGACAACATCTTGCAGCTCACCATCAGTTCTGCTGTTCCCATGTCGAGTGGCAACTTCTTCACTGGAAAAATGTATTATTCAAAGATGAATCTAATGAATCTAGATATCTTCTGATACAAGGTGATGATCTCGTTCATGTATGGAGGCCCTTGATGAGTGATTCCTGCCATACATTGTACACTAAGTCAAAATATTTCCAAGATTCTTTAATGTTGTCAGGCGGGTTCAATTCTGACAGCCACACAGATCTAGTCATTGGCCAGAGTTGCCTTATCACCAGGTAACACACTGAAGAGATACTGTTGGACCAAGTGGTGGCTACTGCATATGGTAGTGGCTTTGAATTGTTTCTAATGCCAGGGCACATTTGGTGCATGTCAGCAGGGATGTGTTACAAAGCCAGGACAGTGAAGTAAAACAATGGCTGTGATGAGTACTGACCTAAACACCATTGTGCATATGTGGGTCATGCTTGACAGGTGTGTGCTTGGTCATCTTTTTCCACCTCAGAGTCCCCAAGATTCATTGAAGAATGGGAACATACCATGGGGTGACCTCCATAGACTTATATGAAGCATCCCATACAGGTATCAGGCAGTGATAACAGCTCACAGGGGACATACATATTACTGAAGCTCTCAAAGTCTGATTAAAAGTACCCCAAATAATCAGATGAATGATTGTTTCCACTTTGTTTTCCACACCTGTCAGAGATTCCAGTTCTTTTTATTAAAATATTGAGGATGAAATGATGTTTTGTTGTGTACTTCATTTTTGAAAGATATAGATGTAATTTGGCAACATACTCAGTCCTCGATAATTGCTCAACGGAGTATGGTAGATGACCAAAGTCATGTACACTTAAGTCTTTTGAGCAGTACAGGGTCATTGTAACTAAATTTAAACTTTCAGACCATTGTAGAAATAGGACCACTGGTGAGAATGATGTCAAATTGTACCAGAATATTATTGGGGAAGGGGGAAAACGTATGGCATAACAAAAATAAATAGTTACAAAAGTTAGCAATAGATGGCACTGTAAGTATCATAATTTAATAGTGGTCGACTACAAACAACGAATGAATCATATAACATTGCCTAAAGTGTACATTTTACGTGCATGGGTGTACAGGTGTGATACTGTTAGTTACATATTACATCGGATGGCAGAAATTGGTTTTTAATTGTCCTGAGAGCAAAAACCGCATACAAATCACCACTAACATTGGTTTTTAATTGTCCTGAGACCAAGAACTGATAAACAGCATCAATCACATCGGTTTATAATTGTCCGGAGGCCAAAATCCTCATAAAAAGCATCAATGAAAATCAAATTGGATTATTAATTTCCATGTAACAGGTGCAAAGCATGTTCAATATGCTCTCCACCATTTTTGCAGCAAGCTGAAATAGAGAAACAGCATGTTCCACAACTAATTGAAGTGTTTCCGGGTAACGTTCAGAATGAGTTGTGCAATGTGTACCTTCAGTGCAGTTTGCAATCGGAACACTGAACACAACATCTTTCAGATAGCCCCACAGCCAGAAGTCACACGGATTAAGATCAGATAATCGGGATGACCAGGCTGTAGGGAAATGGCAGCTGATAATTCTAGCATTTGCGAAATGGCGCTTCAGCTGCTGCATAACTGCATTTGCAATGTGTGAAGGTGCACCGCCTTGCGAAAATGATCCCACAGTACAGGTAACAGGACCGGATGCACCTGTGTCTTCAAAAAAATATGTCCCTATGATAAATGATGCTGTAAATCTGCAACACACAGTGACATTTTTAGGATGAAGTGGTACTGGTTGATTTGCGTCTGGATTTTCTGTTGACCATATTCAACAATTATGTGCATTGAAATATCCTGTAAGTTGGAAGTGGGATTCGTCTGTCCACAAAATTTTCCACGGCAAATAATTGTCCACTTCTATGCGAGCAAAGGTCTCTCTTGCTGGAAGATCAACAGGAAGCAACTCAGGCACATGGATAATTTTGAATGGATAGCAAAGGAAGATGTTTTCGCAGGATTTTACACACCATGCTCACGGGTATGTCAAATATTCGGGCAATTCCCCATGCACTACACGTTTGCACACCACTACTTGTCTACTCTTGCACTGCTGTGGTCACTGCTTCCAGCTTCTACTGATGTCGAATCAATTCGTTTCCTCCCTCTACCAGGTTGCACACCAAAAGAACATGTCTTTTTGAATTTCCGAATCATTTTCTCCAGACCTACGGCAGCCATTGGACCAATGCCTTTTTTCAAAACCTTTAGTGTCCGGAACAATGTGTGCTCATCATTCTTGTAATACAGCTTTACAAGGGGAGCATGGTCCTGCATTGAGACAGTCATGGCGAACATCGCAGACGCGAAAGAAGGAAAAGCCATCTACCTGGCGTGTTTACACCAACTTCAAGGGTGTGCGTATAACAGGTGTTTTCATTTACTTATTCTGACACATACAGTGCCATCTATTGATCAATTTCCACACTATTTTTTTTCTTCTGCCATACATTTTCCTCTTCTCCAATTTGTTGTCCTTCTGACCAGTGGTGTTATTTATGCAGTGTTTTGAAAGTTTAACTTTAATTGTAATCACCCTGTATATAAAAATGTGATTTAATTCTTAATTCTGGCTAGGTGAAATTGCTTCTCACATTATTGTGTCACTTGACCAAATTTCTTCCTGTATTAGCTACAGCAGCTTTTCAAAACAAGCCACATCCATTCTTGCGAAGTTTCAAAATTCCTGTGGATCTTTGAGCATTAATTTCTCCATTAACAGTGAATATATGTCTCTGCCTTTGTCTCAAGTTTCCAGCCAGGCTTAAACACAGCAATATCTGGCTTTTCGCTATTGTCATCCTGTCCTAATCCTAGTGATTACAGACACTGCCAGTGTGACAATTCCAAAACCAACTACATCCTTCTTGTGTAAAATTCTGTTGAAATATAAATTTAGATAATCATATGCTTGTGCAAGGAAGTGTCATAATATAACCGAGCACCAGCCAGTATAGCCGAGTGGTTCTAGGTGCTTCAGACTGGAACTGCACAACCGCTATGGTCACAGGTTCGAATCCTGCCTCGGGCATGAATGTGTGTGATGTCCTTAGGTTATTTAGGTTAAGTAGTTCTAAGTTCTAGGGGACTGATGACCTCAAATATTATGTCCCATAGTGCTCAGAGCCATTTTTGAATCAAGCCCATAATTCAAAAAGAGAGTAACATAATTCCTTAATGGCTTACAGAAGAGAACAACAGTTACTTAATAAGTACAGGCCAGATGAAAAAGTATACATCCTTTTATAAAGATAAGCTTATATATTATCATCAGCATTACAATTTCTCAAAGTGAAACAATTACAATAAGTGTTCATTCTGCAAACCACCTGTCTCCAAACACTTCTGAGCATGATGCCACACATTCAAAATCACGTTTTCCAAGAATAGCTTCAGGACTTTCTTGACAAGCCATTTCCGTTTCATCACACAGTTCTGTTAGTGTGTGTGGCTTCATGCTGTACACTACGATCTTGAGGGTATCCCACATGTAAAAATCAAGTGGGGTAAAATCAGGAGATACTTTGTACATTGTGAAAGTGGGGTGGAGTGCCATCTTGCAAAAAAGATAAAAAAGGAGGGAAGGTTCAGCATCAGACAAAACAAGAACGGATTGTGAAATTAATAAGTACAGATTCTCCAGGTAACTCCTACCAGTAATTGTACCTTTGAAAAAGAAAGATCCAGTGATTCCCCTTGACAATAACTCACACTGTGCATTAAGACCCAAAATACTTACCGCTCATTTGATATAAACATCTGGACGTCATAGATCCTGGTACATACAGTTATGTCTCTTTATCGTGCCATTTAATTTGAACTGTGCCTCATCACACTCCATTTTGGAAACAAAATTAGCAACACATTCAGCCTGCACAGAGAACTTGTCACTAAACTGACTTCTTCTACCTTGGTCATCCTCATTCAATGTGTGTAACAATTCTGGAATGTAAACTTCCCATTTTACTCTGTGCAAAATATGGCTTACTCTTACTCTACTCATGCCTGTTTCACATGTATGTTTTTGTGTTGATTTTTGTAGTGAGCGTCTGATGCAGAAGACTCTTCACCTGTTACTGTATGTGGTGGGCCTGATCTTCCTTACGACATCCACAGTTGTTCGAGCAGTTTTGAACTTATGGCAAAGGCAAATGATGCTTATGCATGTTAGTGGTTCATTTCCATACTCCTGCCCCAATATTGTTACAGTTCACTGATTTTGTAAACTTCCAGAAACATTTGAGAACATTTTTTTGCTGCTCGAATGTCAGTCATGCTTGTGCCATGGCCTCACTTTGTACACTGAAATTAGGACAACATAACACTACTGCCATCTGTTGCTTCACCATCATACAGCACGATCAACCCACACCCATTGTGATTTCAAAGCATATCGTTCATATAACCAGTTTTAAAGTGTGTATACATTTTTTTAGTTACCTTGGAGAAACTTTGAGTTATTAGAAATTTTTAACTTGAATGAACGACTTTATAAGCAGAGTAAGCAGACATTCTCTTATGAAATTTGTGTGTCATTGTCATCAAGCATGCGAGCATGGATTTTTGCTATGAATATCCAATTTTTGCCATCTAATCAATTGAGTTAAATAAGTCTACAGTTCCAAATATATATGCTGCAAAGATGTACGCCTTAAGTTCATTGTGTAAAACGGACTTTATGCCAATGTGGCAGCACACAGTTGTCGTTGGCTGTTAGTCTATTCTGAGCATGCATAACTTCTTCTTGCACAGGATGAGCAGTTTAGCTCAACTTATGGACACACCAATCCTGCATTAAACATGCATCTACACAAATCACACTGAATGGTCGACAGAGGCCAGGGTTGTAATTAGCAGAGCTTTCTTGTTCGTCGCTTGGTCTATTCACATCTGCACCATTCTTCTTCAAGCAAGCTGACGGTAGTCGATGTAGTGTTCCTCCGCAGTAAAAAGTCTGCAGCACATTCTTCCCATACTCATGTATTTATACCTGTCGTCTTCATGATGGGTTTTAGCTAATCCTTAAAACACTTAAGAGGGCCTCCATGAGGTCTATTGCAAGAGTACAGTTCACTGTAAGGAATTTGGTGGGTAAGTCTGGAATCACTTTGTGATGAACATGGCCTAATCATCTCAGCTGATAAGTGATGATGGTTGTCTCAAAGCTGTTTAGATGTGTTTTCAAGAGAACTGCAGTGTTGACATAAGGTCCCTCCACTTCATGTTCGTGAAATATCTCATTTTTTGTTGGTGGAAGCGTTCAGTTTGTTATATATCAAGACAATAGAGTGTCCAAGCTCCCCAGCGATACAGGAGCATGGAAATGAGAACAGCTCTGGACATCATGAGCTTCTTTAGTTCTTTATTCTTGAAGATTCTGTGCAGTAACCATATGAATGCTGCATGGGCAGTCCCATTTCTTTTATGACAGGATTGGGTTGTTTGGAAGAGGAGACCAAACAGCAAGGTCACCAGTCTCATCGGATTAGGGAAGGATGGAGAAGGAAGTTAGCCATGCCCTTTCAAAGGAACCATCCCGTCATTTGCCAGGAGCAATTTAGGGAAATCACTGATAACCTAAATCAGGATGGCCGCCGTGGGATTGACCGTCATCCTCCTGAACGGGAGTCCAATGTGCTAACCACTGTGCCAACTCACTCGGTTTATGACAGGGTCATTCCATTTCAAGTGATCACATTTTTCAAACGTTTCCCACTCATCCATTTCCAATTATGTTCAAATATACCTTGTGTACAGATGTACCATGCAAATGAACTCATACAAAATTTGATCTCATAATACGAATTTGTTGGAGACTGTGGGCCTTTATTTGAGAAGCTCTTCAGCAAGGGTGCAGTAAAAGCAAGCAAATCTCAGTGTTTAAATCTTTCTTAATACAAGGAACAGCAGTTAGGAACCTCTTGTCGTTAGATGCTCTACATCTTTTGGCCCTAAATCAGAAAAACACAGTGTGGCAGTGTGAAAGACTTTGTGAGCCAATACAATGCTTCAAAGCACCCAAAAACAAAAGAACAAAAAGAAAACCGTAGGGAAGTACATTCAGAGTTTTTGGTGTACTTTAGAGTCAGATACCTCTACAAGAAAAAACAATATGGAATTATAACTTGGGACATTTGTTTACAATGCCTGGGATATGATTCTATAAGCAAATCTTCCCGCTTAGCCAATTATTTTCAGTTATAATCCATCACAAACATGGCGTCGAATTTAAAATTACAATAAATGAAACAAGTTCAGATGTAAATATTAAAAAAGGGTAATTTCAGAAGTTATTCTTCTTAGCACCGCTGGAAAGAGCATACTATTCTCCATTATAAACATCTTGTTGTATCTTAGAGTCGACACAGCGAAGGGATGAAATGTAACTTGAACTTCAACAAAATTGTGCAATATGTACCACCAGAAGAGGCTTGATAAATGCACAATGCCAGTTCAAGCAAAAGTGGTGACTGCCAAACTGATACTGGTTTACAACTAACCGTGAAGACGTATACAACTTTCATTTAAGAAATCCCTCTATGAAGCCGATGGGCAATAGTTGCGAGATTCATATTTCATGTAATACAACATGAAACCATTCATTATATGTGAGTCACATTACAATATTTTTTTTACTTTTGCTGGTGTTTGTGACCCCTCTGGTCATTTATTATAAGAAATAATTAAAATAATTTATCATTTTTCAAAGAAAACCTAATTTATGTAGTAATGGCAACTATTATTATATGATAAGGCTTTAGTTTTCATGGATGACTATAAAAATCAAGCTAGCATAACTGATTTCTCACAAATTTCGCTTCTTGGTTAGCTTCTATTAGATGGTCAGCTTTGTTGAATGTTAAGGTATTCTACGTTGTATCGCGGCTTGCTGTCAAGTTCGTTTGGTTAAATAATAATTATAATTGATCTCAAAAGTTCTTCCTGCACTTTTCCTTTCCTTGGCTATAACTTAAATTGGGCCACGATGATTGTAAGAGCAGAGGCTGGTGGTGTTTTCCAGAATAATTTAAAATAGATTTCCTTAGTTTCCATTGAGTTCTCTTTGACTGTTAGAAAAATGTTATTACGTAAACACAAAAGCCAAAGCTTTGCATGAACTTTCGCTTCGGACTTGAAAATAGGATTCCATAATTAAAAAGAATCGTAAGTGAATCTGAAATTACGATAGGAAAAAGTAATTCGATTCTGGTAATAATATCCAATCAGACAGTCACCGATACTGACGTGCCTTTATTTTTATGTACGTTTAACCGGGTTCACACACGCAACGTAAGTGTCGCCACAACTAGTGGCATAATTCAGTTGCATGTGTGAAGAACTCCTACAGTCTTTAGTGGTGCAACTTAAGAAACGCAACTTTTGTTAGGCCACAAAAAGTCCAGATTGGCTGGACTTCGTTGCACCACTTCCCTACCACCAATCATCCTTGCCATTAGTATTACAAAACACGAGAATTCTATCGCTGTTATTATGCTCTAATTGCCACTGTGCTCCATTCGATTTCAGTGTGTTCTTTATTTTTGAAAAAAAGTGAAAACAATGGTCGGCAGGTACATTTTCACAGCTTCTAGAATTGCAACAACAGAAACATTTATTTGATTTTCTGCCGCTGTGTGTGTGTGGGGGGGGGGGGGGGGGGATATTTGCAAATCAATGACGTATCCCACAGTCATAAAAGATTTTTGAATGAATAAATAAATAAATAAACTAAATATATGTAACCAAAAAAGCGATTCGTAGCTTTTTTGAAACCAAACGTTGTATTAATTGCGGATTATATGCAGGAAACAGCTCCAGAGAGTGATGTGGCAGCTGTTAAAGTAAAAATAAGTCATTCGAAATGCCTATATCAACGAATACAATAAGATTCTAAAATCTCGGAAGAGAAGTGTGTCTGCAGGAGATATTTACAAACCAAGTGTTGGTTAGCTTGCCTTTGAGACAGCATTTTTGTCTCTGAATGTTATTTCTGTTATAAATGTATTTGTCTCACCTGATTCTTGCACAATGTTGAAGAAAATTATTCTAGAGCTGCTCAATCATTATCTATAGCAATTAACAAATGCTTATCCTCTGTTGTATTCTCAAAATTTCTTAAACTAACATGGACAGTATCAATTTACAAAAAAGGTGACCCGTGTGAAGTGTCCAGCTACAGACCAATTTCTATCATTCCTATTCTAGCTAAAGTTATGAAGTCGGTAATGAAACTCCAGTTACAGAATTATTTTGAAGTAAATAAGCTTTTCCAGGACACACAGAATGGTTTTCGCAAGGGAAAATCAACGTTTCCAGCAGCACTGGACTTAACAAGAAAAATAAGCCAAGGATTCAAAGACAGAGAAAGTGTGGCACTTACACTCTGTGATCTTAGCAAGGCATTTGACTGCATTTCCCACAAGGTACTGCACAATAAATTGAAGTGTTACGGTGTTGGAGGTGTTGTTTTGGCAACTATTCAGTCTTATCTGGAAAACCGGAGACAAGTGGTATCAATTCATGGAGCAACATCACAAGAACAAAAGCTGGAATATGGAGTTCCCCAAGGGTTCGTTATAGGGCCTCTCATGTTCCTCATTTATGTCAATGATATGGGTTATAACAACAACATGTTACAGTTTGCTGGTGACACCACCCTTTTAACTAAAGGAAGAGCTGCTGCAGAATCACTCCAAGAAACCGATGTACTCTTTCAAAACATTAAAGAACGGTTAATCAAAAATAAAATGAAAATGAATGAAGAAAAAACACAACATCTGATATGCACCCTTAAAACATTGGATGCCATGATAATATGGAGACTGTCAAACTGTTGGGCTTCATGATAGACAGGAAACTAACAATGAACAAACACACAGTGTAAGTGTGTTCCAAGCTCTCTCGTGAGGAGGTTGAAAGGTGTATTGAGTGACCAATAGCTCATAACAGTATATTATGTCCTATTGTATAGCCACATGAATTATGGCCTACTGTTATGGGGACTTTCTGCAGGTTGTAAGAATGTGCTACTTCTACAGAAAAAAGCTCTCAGAACAATCACATCAAGCAAAAGACAGGAGCACTGCAGGCCTATATTCAAGCAGTTAGGAATTATGACAGTCGTCAGGCGGTATGTGTTTTTATGTCTCATTAACTTGAAAAAAAAAAAAAAACCAAGGATTCTTCAGCATGAGGCAAGATATCACAATACCCGTAACAAGTGGAGCATCGAAATACCCAGGTGTCGACTAACAGGAACGCAAGACAGCTTTCCAGTGGTTGCCCTAAAGATGTTCAACTCACTGCCTCAAGAAGTGCAACCCCTGCCACTAGGAACATTCAGAAGGAGAGTAGCACAGGACCTGAAAGAACAACCATTGTACTCCATTGATGAATTCTTTAATAGTGACCAAAGTGAATGGACAAACAAATATTGTTACTATTAAGTACCTGCCCATATGATTTTCCGTCAAGTTTGTATTTGGTGTGTTTTCTGTTGTAACCAAATAATTGAATAATTTATTTAATTATTTTGTCCTTATAAATTTCTTTTCAGTACATACATCGTACACAAGGTATTGTACAGAAAACCTTTTTATTAGTTGGTTTTTCAAATATAAAATACAAATACAAATGTTTTATTCCACTGTTGAAATTATTTAGATGCTAGGCATGACCTGCCTGAATGGTCTTGTGTAAACCAAGAAATTCAATGTGCAAACAGAAAACTAAAAAAAATAATAGTGAAAGGCTTCCATAACACTTGTTTTATTGATACTCCTAGTAACAAGGGGCTTTATACAGCACAAGGACAACACCTTAATGCAACTGGTAAAGAACTAATTGCCACAAGGATTTATGAATCAGTGGAAACAAATAGGAAAGTGTACAAAACAGCAATAGAACTTCTTATGGAAGGATACTGAAGTCTCAGATAAAGAATCAGTGAGAATTGTTACTGACACAACTCCAGTACAAATAACAACATAATCCTTAAAAGTGAACTCTGTTTGTGTGGAGAGGACAATTACTCAATCAAAAACTTACCGAAGAGGGCAATGCAAAAGTTTGAAGAAACAGCAAATGAGATGGCAGGAAAGAAGGCACCATATAAGAAGAGAGACCTACTTGCAAAAAGAAGATCAGCAAATCTAGCTCAAGGAATGAGAATACTAACACGTGGAGTACAGCAGTCAACACGAAAAAAGAAACCACAAAAAAGGGACCAGGATTTTTGGTGGGATCAGCAGTGGTTTCACAGACGAAAGCAGTTAACAAAGTGAGTCATCAATTGGATGAACAGGTATGTGACTATCATAACACATATGATCACAGTGCATCAAGATTAAAGACATTAACGGAACTTACAACTTCAAATATAAAGTCAAATTGCTCTCAGAGGAATACAGGCAGAGACAAACTACTTACTTTTCTACAAGTTAACATATGTTGTATTAGAAATAAAATTTTAGAATTAGAACATTTATGTAACACTGAGCATGTAGAAGTTATATGTGTATCTGAACACTGGTTAACACAAGAACAAGTAAATATGTTCATTCCCCAAGGATATGTTGTGGGAGACATGATATGTAGAAAACAGAGAAAGAATTGTTGGGTGGGAATTTTTGTCAAAGAAGGAATAATGTTTTCCAGAATTGATGTATCTACATACTCCTCTGGACTGGATGGGGAGTTTAGTTGTGTAAAACTAATGAATGAAAATATAGTGGTAGTTAGTCTATATAGGTCGCCAGATGGTGATGTAAATTTGTTTATTGAAATATGTGAATTAATAATTTAAAAAATACTGAAGAGTGAAACGAGAATTGCTATATGTGGTGATTTCAACATAGGAATGTTAAACACACGGAGACCAGTTGCTAGGACATTTTTGAATTTGCTAAGATCATTAGACCTCTATTGTACAAATAACTGTGCCACACGTAAGAATGCCTGTATAGACAATATTATTGTGAATTTCCATAGGAAGGATTTTACAGTTAGACTTGCAGGAAGTGGACTTGCAGATCATGAGCCACTACTCCTTACACTGACAGAAGGAAGAGTACATAAATATGTTTGTTGATAGATTAGGAAGTGCAGATTGGGACTTTATATATAATTGTCAATCTGGAAAAAGGGAAGCTGAAATTAGCTTTGGTAACTTCTTTAAAAAGTACACAGATTTATGGTATTCTTGCACACCAGTAAAAAAAATTAGATATCCAAATGAAATGAAAAGTCTGAACTGGTCACACAAGAGCTAGTAGAAATTAAAGGAAACTTGCATATGCTGTACCAGATGCATAAACAAGCCTGTGACCAAGGGGCAGAACAGAGTGTGAACATTCATAGGTCATATCTGAAATGCAAAAAAATAGTATAAAGCTAAACTTCTTGTGGCAAAAAAGCAAGCAGTGGAGAACTGTATAGAAAGAGCTCCCAATAAATGCAAGGCAGCCTGGCAAATAATAAAACAAGAGAATACACTGAAATGCACAGAAACAGCTCTGCTTGATCCTGAAGAATTAAATGAGTACTTTTTAAACTCAGTTAAAGAAATAAGTAACAGTATCAAAGCAACACATTTATCTGCAATGATCCTTCTTGGAACACCACTGCCTGTTAACCTGGCATTTCAATGGAGGGCTGTCACGCCTGCTGATGTTATAAAAGGTGTATCCAAATTTTCAGGTTCTAAAAGTATGGACTTTTATTGGTTATCAAATAACATAATTAAAAATACAATACACTCAATCGCCAAACCATTAGCTTATATTTTTAATAAATGTGTAGAATTTGGAGTTTTTCCGGATGCACTGAAGGTACCAAAAGTTGTCCCAGTTTTTAAAAAAGGAGACAAACATCTCCCCCGAAGCTACAGACCAGTCTCGATTGTTCCAATATTCTCAAAGGTATTTGAGATGCTGATACACACTTCTTTGAAAAACACAATATCCTATGTAACAATCAGTTTGGCTTTCAAATCGGGAAGAACGCAACAGGGGCCATCTTGGAAATCATTGACCAAACCTTAACAGCTTTTGAAAATAATAACATGGTATCACTGGTATTATGTGACCTAAGCAAAGCTTTCGATTGCATTCCTGTTGACATACTACTGGGGAAACTAGAGTTTTATGGGGTGAGAGGGAGCACTTTATCTGTGATAAATTCTTATTTAAGTAACCGAAAACAATTCGTTTCAGTCAGAAATTTAAATTCTTCCATCATGGAAATCAGCACAGATGTACCACAAGGGTCTATCCTCAGACCCTTCTTCTTCATTGTCGCTATTAATGATTTACCTAAAAATATAGTTCCCCCTGTTGTGTGTTATGCTGACGATACAACACTACTTACCACACATCAGAACATTTCAGATCTGAATAACCTATTAAAAGAAACATTGGATAAGGCCCTGGACTGGTTTGCAGCCAATAAGCTCCTATGCAACCCTGACAAAACACAACAACTTTTAATGGGAACATCAAATGAAGTAGACAATAAGTCGGTAAAACTCTTAGATATTCACATTGGCTCAAAACTATATTGGGAGGAACATGTCAATCATGTATCTGAAATTTATCTCGGGTGGCATACCTTCTCTTGAAACTGATGGAGGTAGTGATCTTGGAGTACCTCAGGGTGACATACTTTGGGCTATTCCAGTCACATATAGTCTGATTATATGGGGGCACACCCCTCACATCAAGAACGTATTGAAATTAGAAAAAAAAGTCGTATGTATAATATGTAAAAGAGGTCATAGGGGGCACTGGCGACCTCTTTTTTCCAGACTCAGAATACTTACAATTATAAATTTATACATCTATGTGTCTGTACTCTATATTAAAAATAATATTTCAGAATTTATTGCCAGAAGGGAAATACATGAACACAACACCAGGGCTAATGGTGATTTAGACATACCGCGCCACAGATTAGCGAGAACAGGAAATTCCCACAAAGTTAACCCACTCAAAATGTTCAATAAACTGCCAATTCATGTTCAGACTATGGATACAAATTCTTTTAAAATTAAGTGGTACAGCTGGCTGTCAGATCATCCATTCCATGACATTAAAGAGTTCTTTGCGATTCCTAAGGAGAATACAAGCATTTAAAAGTTGTCTGCATTTAAACATATTATTTTGTGTTGTGGTTAATCGTGTGTAATTACATAGTTTATACTATAAACAATAAAATACCATATTATATTAGATTATAAGATAGCTTGTTGTGTTATCTTCTCAAAGCTGTCCTCTGTAATTTGGTACTCTGCCATACTTCAAATGTATTCTATAATGTATTGACAGAAGTTTATTTTATTATTCTGTATGTACTAGTACATCTTGTATGATGAAGGCAATATCATTGTAAAATGATATATTGTGAATAAAATTCTTGATTGATTCTTGATGGATACTGGTGTCATCAGTGTTAACATAATAATAACAATGATAATAATATAAACTTCGACATGAAATATGTTATTAAGTAGAATATAATAATTCAAGATGGATACAATACATAATGTGCAAATATTAATAACAACAAGAAGTTTCCTAATAGATCAATTGCAAGATAAATGAACTACATAGTTCAGCGAATGAAAAATAAATAATCAAAAACATAACTAACAATAAGTTCATAAACAGTAATAAAATAGTTGTTCAGTGTCACGTATATATAGTTTGCAGTTAATTTATAATACATCCTCATAAGGAAAATGGGTAATTTGTTACATACTCAAGGAACTTTTGAGCAGAGTAAATTAGTTTACTTTTGATCCATCTCGAAAGACTGGTTTTAGATTTATTTATTGGCACTGTGTAGACATTTTCAGGTAATTTGCTGAAGTAGAAAGGACCAAGATATTTGTAGCTTTTATGTGTCATTGCAAACCTAGCATATGACGTATTAATTGTACATCCATTTCTTATGTTATGGTCATGAACTGTTCTCCTTAAGTCAGATTCACTCAGATTCTCTTTAACGAAGACAAGGCAGTTGTAAATATACCGGCCAAGCACTGTCATTATATTTAGTTTCTTAAAATAATCTCGACATGATTCATATAGGCTAAGTTATGCCATCACACCTTATGGCTTTCTTTTGCCATTTAAACACTAATTTTGAGCCTACAGAATTTCCCCATAACAGTGTTCCATAATTCAGATGCGAATGGAAGAATACAAAATATGCATGTAACAGAAATTCTTTACTGACACTGCTCCACAGCTTGTACAGCAGATATATGACACATGCCAATGTGCCACATATCTTCCCTGTGTGGGTATCCCAGCTGAGCTTTTGATCTATATGAAATCCTAATAATTTTACTGTTTTGTTATCATGACTGGGAGCGTTCAGATTGAGCATAATAGCTTCAGTTTTACTAGCATTCTTCTGCAGCACATTTGCCTCAAACCAAGTAGTGCAGCTCTCCATTGCCACATATTCAAGATTGGTGTCACATGTGATGAGTGTTGTGTCATCAGCACATAGCAGTGCATCACATGATATAACTGTAGATAAATCATGTAAATCATTTATATAAATAATGAAAAGGAAAGATCCAAGAATAGATCCTTGAGGTACACTCTTTACTGGGAGACATTCTGACTTTTATTGGTTACCTTAACTAACTGTTTTCTATTGGCCAAGTATGACTGCATTAGGCATAGGGCATTCTCTCTATCTCTATAGTGGCAGAGTATTTTATGAGACTATTGTGGGAAACCATATTAAAAGCTTTCCTGCGTCCAACAGTGCTGCACAGTTAATATATTCATTTTCAAAACAACTGTATATTTTTGCTACCATACTCTCAACTACTTTGACTGTAGAAAGGCTGGATCTGAAACCACATTGTGGGGACGTGAGTACATTATTATGTTCAAAATATTGACTCATACCGTTGGAGGCAAGCCGTGAAATAATTTTGTTAAAGCAATTATGGTATAACACCACAGATCAGTGTTACCCTCTGAGAGGAATTTTGTTATGTTGACCGTCTTGTACTTAACAGAAAGATGGCTTATCAGAAGTGAAAGTCAGAATTACGTCGCCGCCATTGGATAAGCAGCTGCTGCAGCAAGTTGTATACTCTTAGCTCACCTATTTGTTACATAGTTAATTCTTAATTTATTTGCGTGTTTTTGGTATTTGCATTGTTTAATTCATAAATTTCGAGCGTATTATAGTATTTGAGAGTTGTAGCATCGCGTTTTAGCACCTCAATAGTGTAAATCCGCGTAGTCGTCTGTCTTCTGTTTTTGTTTTGAACGGCCAGTGTCCGTTGGTCACAGCCAGTGTGCTCTCTGCCGCTGTTGGATAAGCAGCTGTAGCAGCAAGTCGTATACTCTTAGCTCACTTATTTGTTGCATAGTTAATTCTTAATTTCTTTGCATGTTTTTGGTATTTGCATTGTTTAATTCATTAATTTCTGGCGTATTATAGTATTTGAGAGTTGTAGCATCGAATTTTAGTACCTGAATAGTGTAGAATTGCGTAGTCTCCTTCCGCCGCTGAGCAGTGTGTCAGCAGTGCGCAAGTAGCAGCATTACTGCATTTACTAGGCAATCTTGTATTTTAATAACCGTTTAAATTTTGTGTCAGACTGTGCTCTCTGTAGATTAGTTCAGACGTTCTTGTACAACAGTTTTTAGCATCGATAGGGACTGCAACTGCTGTGTTCAGATGCAGGCTGAGTTGGCATCCCTTCGCTCTCAGCTTCAGGCTGTGTTGGCTTTGGTCACACAACTTGAGGCTGTTGCCAATGTGCATCACTGTGGGGGTCCGGATGGGGGTTTGTCGGGGATGGCCAGCTTGTTGCACACATCCCCCGATCGGATTGCGACTGTGGCTGCCCGGGCTACTGGCCACATTGAGGCTGATCCCTCACCTGCGGTAGAGTGGGAGGTCGTCTCGAGGTGTGGCAGGAGGCGAAAGACATTCCGGAGGGCTGAACGGAAGGCCTCTCCAGTTTGTCTGACTAACTGGTTTCAGGCTCTGTCTCAGGCTATACTGATCTTCGGCCGGACATGGCTGCTTGTCCTGTTCCAGAGGTTGCCCCTCAGTCTGCAAGATCCAGGCGGTCGCAGAGGGTGGGCTTAGTGGTAGTTGGGAGCTCCAACATCAGGCGCGTAATGGGGCCCCTTAGGGATATGGCAGCAAGAGAGTGGAAGAAAACCAGTGTGCATACCGGGGGGAGTCATTCCAGATGTGGAAAGGGTCCTTCTGGATGCCATGAAGGGTACAGGGTGCACCCATCTGCAGGTGGTCGCTCATGTCAGCACCAATGATGTGTGTTGCTATGGGTCGGAGGAAATCCGCTCTGGCTTCCGGAGGCTATCTGATTTTGTGAAGAGTGTGAGTCTTGCTAGCGGGATGAAAGCAGAGCTCACCATCTGCAGCATCGTCGACAGGACTGACTGTCCTGTTATAAACTACTAGTCATCAATGTAACGAAGTGGGGCGTTGTCACGATAGTTCAGTGTGTTCGGTCAGAGGGTTAGCTGTCCTTTGGAGTAAAAAAAATGAGTGAATGGATCAATGATGAATTTGAATAGGTGTCATGGGATGTCTCACTTGAACAAATGCAACGAACAATGACGAACAAAATGAGATAAAAAAGTGGATATGTTCTCACAGTTGCCAAGAAAGTGTTATAATGAATGTGGTAGTATTGATACAAGTCCTGCCCTCCATTCACCTTCATGGCTCTGGGGGCTTCAGGGACTTGTCATTGTCAATAATTTACAAATTAAGCAACAAATACAGAAGTGCAACTGAATACTCAAAACATGTTGATTATCTGGTAAAAACATCATCAGAACAAAAAAACATAAAAAGACTGATGCATGTGAGAAAGAATTAAAAGATGACTTAGTCTCGCCATCAACTGCCTATGAAGTGTAAAAGAAAATTTACAAGCTTATTATTTGAGGAGATTTCTTTTCCAAACAAGAACATCTTCATATTAAGCACATGTACAGAAAGAATAGATTCTGGTACTGATGCAGGCATATTTCTGCTGGTTTTTCAGGAAGAAGTTCATTTTCCTGGCAATGAATTGTAATGTTTCCCTCAAATTAGAACGTACTATTTATTTAGCAGTGGGGGAAATTTTCCTTAAGTAAATTTTGAAAAACTTATTACTACATAAATAACTAGCATGTAATTGACAGGATCTCACTTTAGAAGAAAGAAATACAGCAGTAGTCGTACTTCTTCGCACAAATTATAACATACTTCACACAACCAGCACACTTACGTTGCGTTGGGAAGCTTCTAAAGTACCTTTCGTACTATATACCTCTATGTAAACAACGAGTAGAAAGTGGGCAGGTTGTACCTCTCAAAGAGTGAAAAACCATATAGCAAGCAAATTCTCCCTCTGACATAAGTGAAATAGAATCATGAAAGATAAAATTGTTATGTGAAGTATACGTACTAATGAGAAACAATAGCCTCTGAACAAATATCTCTGAAGTAACTGTAGAGTATATGATCCCACTTCTGACACCAATTGTAAAAGAGTACAGTTAGGGAAGGGAATGGGGAGAGAAACCTTTGAAACTAATGTTAATGTATAAAATGACAGGGAAAAGGAAAAAGGTCGTAGATATGCTTCGCAGTGGCAGTCTGCAGTAGGTCGAGTGGTTAGGATTTGATAGTGAGCATCCAGGGCTGCCGTTAAATGACAAAACAGGAAATTAGGTACAATAATGAGAATATGTTTCAATGTATGGTGTGCAAGGGGCGAGCCTAGGGTCGGAAGTTACCAGGTTTAGGCCAGTCCAGGAGGTCGAACAATTAATTGAAATGAGCAATGGATGCGGAAGCGGTTCACGTTAACTCATGTTGGTGGCCAGGCATGAAAAGTGGAGCCAGAGGCTCTGCCGTCCAAAAAGACGTATGTTCTGCCCGAGGTCTGGATTACAAGAGAGAGAAGCAAGTGTGTTCTGCACTGCAGGACACTCCAGTCTCCGCACATGTGATCGGTATCCTGTGCATACTATTGGCTAAAATAAAAGGCTTGAATTCGCTAGCAGTTTCAGCAGAGGGCTCAGGGCGTCTCCTGTCAGCAGCTTTAACTGGACAGAACTGTCACAGTTTTGAAAGACAAGCGACTTGTGTCACGTAGGCATGGCGTAAGTTACTCAGGGAGAACACTTGTAAAGATTCCACTGGGCCTTTGAAATAAATTTCTTAAACCAATTTCATAAAACATTCCTTGAATGTCAGCCATCTTGTACATTCCTTCCCCCTTCCAGAGAAGTGGTACAAACATTGTTTACAAATGGAAAGACAATTTGCTGTAGCAAATGCCTTAATACCATGGGAGGGATGTGTTGCAGTTGTTTTCATTTTTTGCAATTGGGAGGGGACTTACATGTAGTCAAGTATACCAATTTCCATGAGTTACGAAAATAGTAAAATATTAATTGTTCATATTTTGTACAGAAATACAATGTCATCTGTAATAATCGAAATCATCACTGCCCATATTATCAAGTCTTAAGACAAGTGTAGTTAAAATGATGCCATAAAGCTTCACAAGATAGGAATGAACTATTATGGTTTTTGTTAGTTTGAGGGGAAGATCTACTATTATAACAAAATACTTAATTCTATGGTAATCAAAATATTCGAGTAAAAAGATAATAAATTGACTCACTGCAGAACATTAACGCCTAGCTTGGGTTGCAAATGGGTTACGTACATTTGAAGAAGAGTGATAACATATGAAAAATCTTAGGACGTCCTCTGTGTGTTAGTCACAGGTAATGGATATAGAAAGTTCCATGGACTACAACATACACGGAAAAAACACTGGAATTAAGTATGAAATCAGGGACTGTCAGATGGCATAAAATGAGTTTGTAAAACAAAGTTACAGGCATGAAAACACACAGGCAAAACTCTACAACAGGTAATTAAAAGGTGTGTCCATAGTGACAAAACAACTAACAATATTCTCGTGCTATTCATAGAACTTCATATAAAGGAAGGGAAAGAATGCAGAGAGCTTATAATCAGATCATAAAACACAGAAAGATTCACACCTAGAATGTGGTTCTGTGCGACAGAGGCGCACGCATAGTTTTTAAACAAACTTTGACTGACGGGAGAAGAGCACGTGGCTTGTCCGGCGGGGAAGTGTGACGTCGACAGACTTCGTTCTCTCTAGCAGGATGATGGATGGGGTATTATCTGTGGCGTTACGCACGTCTTGCGGGAGTGGAAAGAGCGGGCAGGTTAGCACGAGGTACGAGGAATGGTGAGGGGCGAAGGGGAAGTGGCTGCCAAGGAGATAGGTCGTTGGTGGCAAGGCACTTTCAGCACTCGGCACAGCTAGCGGTGTGTTCCGGCGGTATAATGCAAAGTACGCGTAAAAGCAGAGAAAGACAATGCTGGCTGGCTAACAGATGGTCAAACACCGGTAATGATCCACACAGAGCGACACCAAATTTGTACATGTAAAGATCATAACTGTTATAGGACAAAACCAAATGCACGGCGGCACAGTAAGAAACATTTAAGGAGACTAAGTTAAGATCGTTAGTACAATACTCGCATTAATTCTTAATCAGATACTGGACTACAGAGTGCATTTCAGTGTTGATTTTCAGGAAACACGAAATTCAAAAATGTTCAAATGTGTGTGAAATCTTATGGGACTTAATTGCTAAGGTCATCAGTCCCCGAGGGTACACACTACTTAACCTAAATCATCCTAAGGACAAACACACACATTCATGCCCAGGGGAAGACTCGAACCACAGCCGGGATCAGCCGCACAGTCCATAATTGCAACTCCTGAGACCGCTCGGCTAATCCCGCGCAGCACAAAACGCTGAAGTAACAGGTTGAGCTACGAAAAAATGGTGCGAAATACTGCAACATTGTACAATAAAACTTCTATTCATTTGGGTGGAAGTCTCTTGCTAAATAAATTTTCAGCAAAATAGCGCGTTACTGCGATGTCGTCACGTCATGGGTGCTAAACATCAACAAATCAGTGCTTATTTCAGCGGGAGCTTCAATCTTGTAACATCATGGGTGCGTTTGTTTCAATAAACAAACTGGTGTCTCTCATTTCCTAAACACACGACAGGGCACTGTATCCAAATGGTAAGCAGTGTCAATTTCCGTGCTCGCTCGTAACATCCTTACTTCGTCAATAATAATTACTTCGTAAGAAGTAGGGTGAATAATAACGAAACTTGTGTTTGTCCTGGTGAACTCTCTATCTCGCTTACCGCTCTACAGTGTGAGGGTAGCACACTTCTTCTCAACTTCAGGGACGCATTCAAATCTTCTCTATTGTGTAGATAACTCAGGTGCTTCACTTGGCAAGGATTTCCACGAAAATGCATATCGTAGCGGGCATGCTAAGGGTTTGCAGAAGGTGGTATGGTGGTACTATACTTCAGAGGAGACTCGGAAGTGCAAAGGGATACCAAGCTAAATAGCAGAGCACGGGGAGGCACCCGGTAATGGCCAGCTTTGTTATGGCAATGCATTTCTGTTTCGTGTTTCATCAGCTGGTGGTCTTTTGCTTCTAAACTCCCCTCGGAGTAGTCTGATCAGCGGGCATGAGAGTGAAAAACTCGCAATCATTTTTAATCTTAGGCAGTTTGAAAGAAAACAGGGAAATAAAAGCTTTTAAGACGACAGTTGACGTAGCTCATCTGCAAAGCAGTGGAACAGTGGAGTGTTAGTTGCAAAATTTAGATGAAAATTCGAAGTATCACAATCTATTGAACAAGAAAAGACAAATAGAATGGACAACTCAAGGAGGGCATCCACATTCTAGGTTTGACAACAAAACGAAACATTCAACGATGTAGGCTTGTAAAAAGTAGCGTAGTAGAAAAACTTTATTAGGGTAAACTTGATACGGTCTTTCGAAAAGCAAAACAAAACCATTGTCAATAAAGGAGATCTAAAAGTGAAATACAGTACAATAAAAAAATCGACTACAAAGCTAAATATAAGGCAAATAGCTTAATATCATCAAATAACAAATACTTAAACAGCAGATGGGAGAGGGTATCTTTAAATACTTAATACTGTCCGTACATGGTCACTCAAAACTTATACAATAAATGGCTTATAAATCAAATAAAGACTAAATTTATGACAGGCAAGAAGAAGAATAGTGGTAACGTTTGTGGGCATGTCTGACTTATCACAAGACGATGGCTGTGCCAGTCCTCATTGTTGCGCAAAGCAGTCTCTGCTTATAGTAAGCGTTTGCTGGGAACATAGGCCGCAAATTAGACGACTGAAAAACTGGAAACTCGCTGCATGGTTAAGTGAATCATGGTTAACGATTCTGCGCTGACATCTTTGGTGGCAGCATGAAACAGACCATTTAACATCACATAAAACAACACACACAAGACCTTTTGTCTGCTCATCAATAACCTCAATAAAACAACCTCAAACATCACTTCACATCAACAAAACTTCGTTGCCCTCTGGGTGATAACTGCCGGAAGTCATCTAACCTCTCTTATCAACTTACAGGGGTAGAACAGATCAATTATGTTTCATTGTAACTTCGTGAATTGAGTTACTCAATCAAGGAACTACCACTTACCTAAAACAGAAGGGATGGGTAGAAAAAGAATAAATGGTTGGGAAAGTGAATGCAGAGAGACAAGAGAGAAAAGAAAGAGAAGATAGAAAAAGTTCATTCCTTTCGTTCTGCAATCCAACATGTCACACAGCATCCTATTGGTTTCGGCAACACAAGTGCTAATCGAGTAATTATGACTGTGCATACGCTTGGGGCATAAAGTCGCCTAGTAGCAGTTGTAAACAACGGACATCACCAGGACCATCAGAATCCAATGGTTTGTCGCTTTACATACAAGCCCTAAACGCTGATTTCACGTCTGTGCCTGGTCTTGCAATAGAAACAAACTTCCATCAACATAAAAAGAGTTAGTGCACTAACGATTTGAGAAACCTTGCAGGCGCAGTATGATGGCAGAGGGAGTTTCAGAGCCCTTAATGCACTCACATCTGTGGAAAAAGAAGAAATAACGCTTATAGGAAAGATGAAAGAAAAAAGAGTTGATCATGATTAGATTAGATTAGATTAGATTAGATTAATACTTGTTCCATGGATCATGAATACGACACTTCGTAATGATGTGGAACGTGTCAGGTTAATAAAAGATGTCTGTACAAGATATTACATTACACAAATATTGCATGACACTAATGTTTAAGCTGGGTTTTCTTTTTCTTTTTTTCCCCTCCCTTAATTTATATTTAAAAATTCAGCCAATGCGTAGAAGGAGTTGTCATCTAGAAATTCTTTTGATTTAGTTTTAAATGTTGGATGGCTATCTGTCAGGAATTTGAATGCTGTTTGGTAGGTGACCAAAGACTTTTGTGGCAGCATAATTTACCCCTTTCTGTGCCAAAGTCATATTTAACCCTGCATAGTGAAGATCATCCTTTCTCCTGGTGTTATAGCTATGCACACTTCTATTACTTTTGAACTGGGTTAGATTATTAATAACAAATTTCATAAGTGAAAATATATACTGTGAGGTTACTGTAAGGATCCCTAGATCCTTAAATAGATGTCTGCAGGATGTCCGTGGGTGAGCTCCAGCAATTATTCTGATTACACGTTTTTGAGCAATGAATACTTTTCTACTCAACGATGAATTATCCCAGAATATGATGCCATACGAAAGCAGTAAATGAAAGTAGGCATAGTTAGCTAATTTACTGAGATTCTTATCACCAAAATTTGCAATAACCCTAATAGCATACGTAGCTAAACTCAGACGTTTCAGCAGACCATCAATGTGTTGCTTCCAGTTTAACCTCTCATCAATGGACACACCTAAAAATTTTGAAAATTATACCTCAGCTACAGACTTCCGTTCAAAGTCTATATTTATTACTGGAGTTGTGCCATTTACTGTACGGAACTGTATATACTGTGTTTTATCAAAATTTAAAGAGAGTCCATTTGCTGAGAACCACTTAATAATTTTGTGAGAAACATCATTTACAATTACATCACTTAGTTCTTGGTTTTTGGATGTTATTACTATACTTGTATCATCAGCAAAAAGAACTAACTTTGCATCTTCATCAACGTGGAATGGTAAGTCATTGTATATCAAGAACAGTAAAGGACCTAAGACCGAACCCTGTGGGACCCCGTACTTGGTAGCCCCCAGTTTGAGGAATCTGCTGTTGTTTTAACATTACATGAACCACTTATTTCAACTTTCTGCATTCTTCCAGTTAAGTATGAATTAAACCCATTAATGCACTGCCCCCCTCAAACCATAATGATTTAGCTTATCTAAAGAATTCCATGATTTACACAATCAAAGGCCTTTGAGAGATCACAAAAAAATACCAATGGGTGATGTCCGGTTATTCAGAGTATTTAATATTTGATCAGTGAAAGCGTATATAGCATTTTCTGTTGCAAAGCCTTTCTGAAAACTAAACTGAGATTTTGTCAGTAGTTTATTTTTACGAATATTGAAGGCTACTCTTGAATACATTACTTTCTAAAAAATGTTTGATAGGGCTGTCATGGTTCAAATGGTTCAAATGGCTCTGAGCACTATGCGACTTAACATCTGAGGTCATCAGTTGCCTAGAACTTAGAACTAATTAAACATAACTAACCTAAGGACATCACACACATCCATGCCCGAGGCAGAATTCGAACCTGTGACCGTAGTGGTCGCTCGGTTCCAGACTATAGCGCCTAGAACCCCACGGTCACTCCGGCCGGCAGTTGATCATGACACAAAAACGAAACGGAAGAAAATGCCATGAGTAGCTGGTTGCCAAACACATTGTGCAAGCTGCGCATCCCTGGAGATTAATCGAAAGCTATAAAAACAAAATCTTAAAAAACTCCTCATAAATTTATGGCAATACACATGTTCAATGGAAGTGTATTTTTAAACTAACATCTATCTAACATACATCTGATGGGCTTATCTAGGATTCAGTTGCCTTTGTGAAGACTAGAATCTGGAACAGTACATATGTATAACAAAGAAGAATCTTAGTAGTGACATTGTTCCATAGGTAATTAATGGATAAGTTCTTCTCTGGATAAATGGCTGCAAGGTCTCAGTGTACAACAACAGTCACAGTAGAGAAGATACGATGGCGATGCGGCGGCTGAGGGCCGTTCGCACGCGGTACTCACGTAATAGCGGCGTGGGCAGTGGGGCGGCTGGCTGCACGGTGCTGAAAGTAGGTGGCCTGGGTGTTGATGGCAGGACCCAAACGAAGACGGCAGTGGGAAGCTGACTGGCGGCGAACGTGGAGTGGCAGGTGGCCGGCGGCATTGGCAGGGAAGCCGCGCCGACCGATAATAGCTGGAGCTACAGCAGTGGCTCGCACGCATTGCGGTTTTCTTACGTCATGGCGTCCAGCTCAGAATTGGCAGGCGGGGACCGAGAAGCGAAACCGAAGCGGCTGCGACTGTCAAATGCGGATGGAACGCACACAGTGTGCACGTGTGCTGTGAAGCACAACTCGGTGGACTAAGTAAGCACATGTAGGAGCGGCACGCTGCAGAAGCAGTCAGTGGACTTTGCCTCGGGCGCTGGTATGTGCGGGTGTAGCACCTGGCGTCACAGCTGGCTCAGTTTCAGCAGCCAGACTCGGCTTGCAGCAGAGTAATAGCGACGATTTCTGACCGACCACACAACGTCAAACATGAACCAGGATAATTGGCCACCCTGTGAACCGAACGTTGGGAATGAATCCCACTCATGACACCAATTGTATATATCCCATTTCTGACACCAATTGTAAAAGAGTACAGTCGGGGAAGGGGATGGGGAGAGAAACTTCTGACAATCTATAAAATGGCAGGGAAGGGGGAAGAAGGTTGTTAAATATGCTCATGGTGGCAGTGTGCAGTAGGTCGAGCGGTCAGGATTTGATCGTGGGCATCCAGGGCTGCCATTAAATGACAAAACAGGAAATTAGGTACATTAATGAGAATATATTTCAATGTACGGTGTACAAGGGGCTCGCCTAGGATCGGAAGTTACCAGGTTTAGGCCAGTCTAGGTGGTCGAACAATTAATTGAAATGGGCAATGGAAGGGGAAGCGGTTCATGTTGACTTACGTTGATCGCTGGACGTGAAAAGCAGAGCCAGAGGCTTCGTCTTCCAAAAGACATGTTCTGCTCGAGGTCTGTATTCCAAGAGAGAAGCAAGTGTGTTCTGCACTGCAGGACACTCCAGCGATCGCACACGTGATCGGTATGCTGTGCACGCTATTGGCTAAAATCAATGGCATGAATTCGGTTTTGCAAGAGAAGCGACTTGTGTCACGCAGGCACAGCTTTAGTTACTTGGGGAGAACAATTGTAAAGATTCCACTGGGCATTTGAAATGAAGTTCTTAAACCAATTCCCTAAAATATTCCTTGACTGGCTGCCATTCTGTACATAACCATGAAATGGTGAAAATCTGACAATTAAAGGTAATTCGACCTCACAGTAACTTCCCCAGCAGCAGAGAAAAAAGGTTTTTGTATATGTTTTCGTTCTTGTTATGATTGTTACTTATTGAAACTTCTATTTTACGGTAATTATAATTTGATTTAATTTCCCACAATAATGGCTGAAGTTTCAACCCTGAAACCGCTTCCACAGTGCAGCCTTTGTCAAGCCACCAATTTTGAAAGCCATGTAAAGACCTTCAATGCCATAACTAACCAATTAAATCACATCACTGGCTACAGTATCGAAGATCAAGGCCTGATACATCGGCGCAGTGGGCCAGCTATCGATGATGAGTTACAGACCTGTCTCCACCTTGAAACAAGAAAATACGAATTTCTGCAGAAGAGTTACTGCAATCATTTCCATAGAAGGATCACACCACAAGGAAATGTTTGCAAGTTATTCCTGTAGCAGCAGTGGATGAGCTAAACGAAAATAAAGCCAAGCCAAAAGTTGTGCCCAAGATGCTAAAAAGAGTTAGGAATAAAAGCAATAGAACCAATGGCATCACACTCGGCTTCCAACAATTAAGGAGATTTAGATTTTAATGACGACTGCAGTGCAGCAAACAAATTTCATCGTCTTTTGATCTCTCCCCTTTAAGTTTTCTTGGATAAGCTCTAGGGACAAGCAAAGCCATGCAGAGTGAGAATTTAACGAAGTACAGGGAACAACTGCAGATCAAATTTCGGCTGCTGGAAGGCTCAATTCACAATAATTTAAAGTTGAAAATGCCAGCACGCATTGCTCCAACTGCAGAAACTACAATCAATTGCTGAATAAATTGAAGCACAAAATAACCTCACTGAAATTCCTAAACCAACAAAGCTTCTGTTTTGCACACTTACTCCCAATATCTTGTCCATAAAAAAACTAGCAAGAGAATTAAAAGTTTCTGGAGGAATTTTTAGGAATGCAAGTTAACTAAAAGCTGTAAATGGCACATTAGCAACACCAGCAACGAAATATGGAAGGCCAATTTCCGAAGCTGTGAAACAAACAGTTACGAATTTTTATGAAAATGATGCATATAGCCGACTTTGTCTAGGAAAGAAAGATTTTGTCTCAATTAGAAGTGAAACAGAAACTCCTATTGTAAATGAAAGAGTTGTTTATTCAGTGTCAAAAAGAAAAAAAAACATGCAGCAAGACATTGGGTTTTCTAAATTTTGTGAGTTGTGACCAAAATGGTGCATTACTGTTGGAGCAGTTGGAACACATTAAATATGTGTTTGCACAATCCACCAAAATGTGAAGCTAATGCTTAATGCAAGTCTTATTGACTTCTCCGGGGGACACCACCTTGACGGAGCACTGTCTGTGCGGGTGGAGAGGCTTGTGTATGTGCGGGAAGCTGTGGGTTATGCCAAAGGTAGAGGACCTACTGCCAGAAAGGCCTCATCTGCTGGATCAGACTAAGAGTGTCCCACAACGTCCCCTCTTCCCTATTCACTCCTAGTCCTACCATGTTCCCTGACCCAACACAAGGTGTGATGCGATCTGTGCTGAGGGGTGCGTGGCACATGGGAAGATGTGTCACAAACAGAGCCTCAGGGATACTGGGCGACCTCCCTGAGTAATTAGCCTTACAACACGCGGGGTATTCGTGGTGTGGACCTTCTAGATCCCCAAATCTCGTCGGACCAACATGGACACGACTACAAAAAAAGAAAAAGAAACTGAGGGGCAAATTGAGACCTCAGATACCCAAACATCGGGGACTGAACCGATGGAAGGCACTTCCACAACTGAATCAGGGTCTAGACCTGAGCCAGAACTGGGAACTGTAACCGAGAAGCTGGACCAGATTAAGATCAAAGGCTTGTCTGGGGCCCGAAGGAGGAAGCTACTCAGGGAACAGAGGGAAAAGGAAGGAAAAAAATGGCTTCCGAAACACAAATGGAGGGAAGTAAAGGGACTAGAACCCAAGACCCCTAGGAAAAAACTGTCCCAGTTTGAAGGGGACACGCAGACCCCCATAACGTCACAGACAGGTAGTAAGCGGATAAGGGTGGAATCAGAGACTCCCTCCTCCCTGGATAAGCGAATCCAGACAAAACCAAGTCAAGAAACAGGGAGACAGACCTATAGTGCTTGAGTCTCGGTTTTTATGATGGCAGTTATCCAGGAAGGTTATCCACTGGTGGCCATTACCTCGCAGCAGGAGGAACTAGTACAGATAGCCCTCTTTGAAAAGAGTGGTGGGGGGACGCTGGACCAGGTCCCGAATTCAGGAGGGTCTATCTAGATCGTGGTGCACTCATTTTTGTCTGTGAGAGGGTGCACACAGTAGAATGGCTCATGGACAAGGTGCCCATGATATCGCCGTGGGAAGGTGCGAAGCTGCTGGTCAAGACGGCAGGGGAGCTTCTTAACACCGCAAAGATATCATTATGGGTACCCAAGATCCTTAAGGAAGTCTCTCCCACGACTCTGTTCGGGAAAATAGGGGCCCATAACCCAAAAGTCCCAACAGAAGACTGGAGAGTGATTAACCAGAAGGTTGCTCCGGAAGGACGAACCCTGGTGGTGGAGGTTGGTGAGAAGTCCCGGAGGGCGATGTAGGAGCAGGACCTGAAACTCTTTTCAGAGCACTCACAGGTCACCGTCAGGGTTCTCAAAGACCTCAAAGATGGCAGTAAGATGGAGCCTGGAGGTGCTGCAGATTAATCTGAAGCACAGTGAAGCGGCCTCTTCTGCCCTGAGCCGCTGCCTAGGGAGACAGGAAGTGGATGTGGCCCTGATACAAGAACCCTACAACCTGATACAAAGGGGATGCATCGGGCCTCGAAAACACTGGAGGTAAGTTGATCTATGCCAGAAATATAATAAACTCCAGAACATGCATCTATGTTAGAAACGGCATTTCTTTCATGCCAGTGATGGATTTCTGCTCTAGGGACTTAGTAACCATCAAAATGCAGCAATGTGAGGAAGGTATCACGAGGGAAATTGTCTTGGCCTCAGCATACCTTCCTTACGAAAACAGTTCTCCCCTTCCCTTGGAGGTGAGGATACTGGTAGAGACTTGCCATCGGTAAGGTGACCAACTGCTGGTGGGGTGCGACGCCAGTGCCCACAACCTAGTGTGAGGCAGCAAAGACACCGACAGTAGAAGTAAGTATCTTCTTGAATTCCTCTTAGCTAACAACTTAGAGGTCCTGAATAGGGGCAATGAACCTACATTCAGGAATAGCAGAAAGGAAGAAGTAATTGACATAACATTTGGTTCCATGACGATGGGTAGCTATGTCAAACAATGGCATGTGGTGTTGGAGCCATCCTCATCGAACCACATGTACATTAAATTCAAAGTTGAAATGGGAATCAGGCAGACCATGACTTATAGAAGTCCCAGGAAAACAGACTGGGAGACATATAGGAGGAACCTTCCCTTAGGATTATCGGAAATTAAAACCACGATAAGGAAGCCAGTAGAATTTGAGGAAGTAGCAGAGGATGTTACCTCTGCCATAGTGATCTCATATCAGGACAACTGCACAATCACCAGGAAGTGCACAAATAGGAGTGTTCCTTGGTAGAATAACAAATTGGAAACGCAAAGAAAACAGGTATGGAGACGCAAAGGACAATTGGCTAAATATCGTGAGGCACTTGTCAGTTACAATCTTGCAATAAGACAAGCAAAGGAGGCATCTTGGAAGGCATTCTGTGACTAAGTGGAAGGCATGGCTGCACAAGCCAGACTTCACAAGATTCTCACTAGAGTACCAACTAATTCAGGAGGTACGTTGAGGAAGGAAGATGGGGAATACACAAAGACAGCACGAGATGCTGGAATTGCTCCTCAAAACTCACTTTCTTCGATATGCTCTGTAGGATAACACAGACCAGTATGTGACACCAGAGAGACAACAGTCCTCAGACACTCGAAGAGAGGACTGGGAATCGGCCAAGGAGTGTGTGAACTTCAACAAAATCCAGTGGGCGGTGGGAATATTCCAGCCGTTCAATCACCTGGCCCAGATGGAATTCTTCCAGCTCTCCTGCAACAGGCAGGAGGAAAACTTACAAGATCCTATGCAGGCTATTTAGGGTTAGCTTAGCAGTAGGAATCATTCCCAATGTTTGGCAGTGAATGTTGTCTTTGTTCCAAAGCCAGGGAGAATTGATCATACCAAGGCCAAGGATATGAGACCAATCAGTCTGTCCTCCTTCATTCTCAAAACATTGGAAAAACTGGTTCATGTATACGTTTGGGAGAGGAGGCTATGTAGGGTTACACTACACCTGAACCAACACGCATACCAACCAGGTAAATCATGTGAAACAGCTCTCCACTAACTCGTCAGGAAGGTGGAAAAAGCACTTCACTTCCAAGAAATACCCTTCTGCATCTTCCTGGATATCGAGGGGGCCTTTAGTAACACGACTTTCGATTCCATGGTAAGGGCAGCGGAGGTGCATGATTTGGGGACCACTATATGTAGGTGGACCAGAGCCATGCTTAGTGGAAGGAAGCTAGAGGCTACCATGATGAATGAAAAGATGGTAATTAAGACCACAAGAGGCTGCCCATAAGGAGGAGTTTTGTCTCCTCTATAGTGGAATCTAGTGTTGAACGAACTCATTGAGGAACTAAATTCCACACATTGCTTCTGTCAAGGATACGCAGATGACCTTGTCATAGCAATAATTGGCAAATTCACTGACACAGTCCGGAATTTGGCACAAGGAGGGTTGGACATTGTGCAAAAATGGTGCATTAACCAGGATCTGAGAGTTAATCATAAGAAGACTGTTGTGGTACCATTTACGAAGAGACGTATCCAGAATGCAAGTTGGAATCTAAAGCTCTTCTATGAAACTCTACTTGTGAAGGGGACAGTGAAATATCTAGGGGTAACCTTGGATGAGAAGTTAACTTGGACCCCTCATATTAAGAGTATCTGCTCTGAGGCAGAAACACTTTAGTGAGTACTAGAAGGGCTTGTGGCAAAAACTGGGGCCTAAGCCCCAGGGGTTACACTGGATATACACCACAGTGGTTAGACCTAGGATTTCCCATGGGGCCGTAGTGTGGTGGAAGAAGGTAGAACAGCGGGTTACTGCTGAAGAGTTTGCTAAGGTGCAGAGATTGGGCTGCTTAGCCATAACGGGCGGAATTAGCAGCACACCAACCGCTGGAATGGAAGCCATGCTGGATATACCTCCACTTCACCTTTGGGTTAAGATGGAGACAGCAGCTGGGGCATACAGACTTAAAACTGGCCAAAACTGGGTCTCATTTGGATATCCAGAATCACACACTAACATAGTGAGTGAGGTAAATATCGCTATGGCTGGGGAAATGCCCACTGATTATATAATAACTCCGAACTGCTTTGACAAGCCTTACAACATAATAATTGGAAGTAGGGAACAGTGGGAGAAAACAGTTCGACACCGTAAGGGGGACATTGTTTGGTTCACCGATGGGTTGAAAACAGATTAAGGCGTTGGGCAGGGTTGTACGGGGTTCAGCCAAGACTGGAGAGCAGTATCTACATCTACATCCATATTCCGCAAGCCACCTGACGGTGTGTGGCGGTGGGTACCCTGAGTACCTCTATTGGTTCTCCCTTCTATTCCAGTCACGTATTGTTTGTGGAAAGAAGGATTGTGGGTATGCTTGTGTGTGGGCTCTAATCTCTCTGATCTTATGCTCATGGTCTCTTCGCGAGATATGCGTAGGAGGGAGCAATATACTGCTTGACTCTTCGGTGAAGGTATGTTCTCTAAACTTTAACAAAAGCCCGTACCAAGCTAGTGAGCGTCTCTCCTGCAGTCTTCCACTGGAGTTTATCTATCATCTTCGTAACACTGTCGTGATTACTAAATGATCCTGTAACGAAGCGCGCTGCTCTCCGTTGGATCTTCTCTATCTCTTCTATCAAACCTATCTGGTAATAATCCCATACTGCTGAGCAGTATTCAAGCAGTGGGTGAACAAGCGCGCTGTAACCTACTTCCTTTGCTTTCGGATTGCATTTCCTTAGGATTCTTCCAATGAATCTCAGTCTGGCAACTGCTTTACCGACGATCAACTTTATATGATCACTCCATTTTAAATCATTCCTAATGCGTACTCCCAGATAATTTATGGAATTACCTGCTTCCAGTTGCTGACCTGCTATTTTGTAGCTAAATGATAAGGGATCTATCTTTCTATATATTCGCAGCACATTACACTTGTCTACATTGAGATTCAATTTCCATTCCCTACACCATGCGTCAATTCGCTGCAGATCCTCCTGCATTTCAGTACAATTTTCCATTGTTACAACCTCTTGATACACCACAGCATCATCTGCAAAATACCTCAGTGAACTTCCGATGTCATCCACCAGGTCATTTATGTATATTGTGAATAGCAACGGTCCTATGACACTCCCCTGCAGAACACCTGAAATCACTCTCTCTAGGAAAACTGGCCTCCAAGCCGAAATTACTGCAATCAGGGCGTGTGTGGTGGAGAATATGAGTAGGTGCTACAATGACCGTAGCATCTACATCTATTCAGACAGCCAGGCATCCCTGAAATCATTGGCAGCTCCTGCAACAAGACCTAAGATTGTTGCAGATTGCCACAGGGCTCTGGTGGAGCTAGGGGGATGCGATAGGGTGTACCTAGTGTGGGTCCCTGGCCATTCAGGGATCTGTGGCAATGAACAAGCCGATAGATTGGCTAGGATGGGGGCAACAACTCCGTTTATTGGACCAGAACCTGTCTTGACAATCGCCAAGGCTATGATCAAATTAGGACTATGGATCTGGCTCAGGAAACAGCACGTAGGATATTGGAGCAAGGTACATAAATAAAAACCTGGTAAGGTAATGATGCCCAAGCCATGTTTTGAAAGAAGCTCTGTAATCCAGGGATTGAACAGGAAAGAGATCAGACTCATGACTGGACTGATGATCGGTCATGGGAATTTCAAAAAACACCTACACACAATGGCTATAATGGAAGAGGACCCTAAATGTATTATCTGTGATGAGGGTGAAGAAACTGCATTACACCTCATCTTTGAATGCATGGCATTGGAGAGTAAAAGACACAGAATCTTTGGGACAACTAGACCTGAAGAAATAGTGTCTAACAAAAAACTGGTAGAGGGACACCTTGCACTATTTAAGGGCACTGGTTGGCTTTACTAGATGTACAGGGAGCGATACCACACACTAAACCTTGTTTCGATGTGGGCAGTAGCGGGTTAGATCTAAGCTGTTTTAGCTCTCCTGTTAGAGTCAAATCAAATCAAATCAAGCCTTACTGACATTGACTACAAAGCCCTTTTTGTCAAGATTGTCTACAGTTGAGATTTGCATGCTTCAACAGTGTGAAAACCGCCCAGATAGAATTGAATTAGAGAAATATTTAACAGAAGTGTTTAAAAACTCTGACTTGGATGATGTGATTGAATTCAGACAATGGGCCCACACTGATAGTGATACACTAGAGACAAAGCAGCTTGCTTTTGAAGGATTTAGTGAAAATATGATTGTCAAAATTTTGAAGCTTTTTAGATGTGACTACATTGTGAAACACCAGGCTTGTCATTTGTCTAACAAACCAGTGCTCTGTTTCAAGTGCCATCGGTTTGGAAACACCACTCTTGGATGCAGGGGTAAGGCCACTTGTGGCAAATATGGTAACGTTATCCACGAAGGAGTCAGATGTTCGTCTCCTCCAAAGTGTGTGAATTGCTCTAGGACTCACTCTGTTTGGAGTAGGGACTGCTGTGACTTTCTTGAAGAATGGAAGGTACAGAAGATTAAAACCACATGACAGATCCCCTCTGGTGAGGCCAAGAAGAGTTGTAAGACCCTTCGCTACTTCTTTTGTGTCAGTTGTTAAACAGTCAATACAGAAAACTGATGCTGCTACATGTATGGATGTAGCTTGTGTTAGCACTAATACCTGTGTTTGTCAGTGTCTTGTGCTGCTGCATTTACTTCACAGCCTACACTTTCTCCCAAAACGTCAGAAAAGTCTGTGGTCGCAAACGTTATGTAGCTCCATGCTCCCCCTAAATTTCAGTCTGGCCCACTGCCCAGTGCTGCTACTATCACTGCTACGTTTGTCTCTTCAGAGCCTACTAATGGAGACAGGAAGTGAATAGTCCAATGATGTCGATGTCATACTATCTGATGTTTCTCTTGACTCTTCATTAGAGCTAATGGAGCTTGATGTCGGACTGGGGCGATCATCTCACCCCAAGACTCAGCCCCCGCCCATTATGGGCTCGCTTCCCGGCCGAAAGACATGGTGAAAGTGCAACCCCCTTCACAGATGGCTGCCATCTTACAGCAGAACAGTAATGGGATCAGAACACATGTAGAGGAACTGAAATTCCTAGTGCAGGAACGCCCTTGTGCATGTGTTTACAAGAAACACATTGTAAAGTTACTGAAGCCCCTGTGCTATGGGACTATGCCCTTCGCTGAAAGGATGACCTGACTTGGGACGGAGCCAAGTGATGGGTTGCTGTGTTTATTAATAACGCACATCACTCCTCTGCTCTTCCCCTGGCTATTGATCTGCAAAATTCATGGGTGTTAGAGGATCGCTGTTTGCTCGCTACATCTGCTAGATGGAATAGATTCTGAAGTGCTCATAGATCTCGTGGAACAGCTCCCAACGACCATTTATATTACTGGGAGATTTCAGTGCCCATCATGTGTTGCGGTGCTCGACGTCTACTTGCCCTTGTGATCGAGTTTTGGAGAGCCTCATGACGTGAGGTTAGCTTTAATAGCCATGAACAAAGCGATTGTAATTTTAGTTCTGCTGCAGATTGCTGACCACTGCTTTCTTGGATAGATTACACATCATGAGGATGAGGTTAGCTTAGGACATGAGTTTAAATACGGGGCTACAAAAAGCGTCTCCTGCTGCAGTTCAGTCCTTGGGCACTTGAACTCAGCTGTCGACAGAGCATCTCGCGTTTCTGACATACCATGTGGCGGTCACTTACAACATTGCTCTGTGTTACTCATTAACAGCATTTGTCAAGGACTTGCCATTTACGTTTGGTGTGTTACCTATGACCAAGCAGTAGCTGGTGGCTGATGTGGTAACACCATAGCGTAAAGTGACAGATGTAACTGTCAAGCAATTTTAAATGGACTATAGTAGATCCACTGATGAAAGCACGACAGTGTTTATTATTTCGGTTTTGAATTATCATTGGAGGATGATTGTAGTATATCGATTGTTAAAATGTATTGTTTCTACTACCTGTTAGTAACATGTGAGCAAATCTGGGTAACTGCTGTTGTAGTTTTAACGTTTGGAAGGAAAAAGGCCTTAGCCATAAGACTATAAAGCATACTAAATCGCAAGAAGCAACACCATTCAAACCAGAAATATGTAGGCCCTAGTCAGTCCATGACAAGATATGATATGATGTGCTAAGTTGAATACTAATTTTGTCAAAAGCTGCTAACATGGTGTTCTCCATTAAATGTGAGAATATGTGAAAAACGGATATGAACTAAAATGAAGTAGAATAGTAATAATATTCGCATTTAAATCGAGCAGTTCACACACAGATTCATAGACAGGAAGAAATGCCAACAGGACACTGTTTGACAAAACCAGTTTCTGTTTTATATGAAACAATAACAAAATGGCATCATATTATGGATGCAAGCAGAAATAAAACACAATACAAGGAACATATTCATGATTCATTTCAAAGATTACAATACACCAGGAGCAGTGAAACTAGCTTCTGTGTCATGTCATGTCAGTTAAGAGTTACCTTTTTACATGTACTAAGGGGCAATTATTAACACTTGATAATGGCCACACAGTCGAAATTGCAAAATTAGGTTTTAGACATCAATAATTTTACAGTCAAACGGCACCCATGACCTCATTTACAAAATTTTACATGACTGAACCTCAGCTATGTAAAATTAATCTTATTTGTTTGAGATTTCTTGAATTCTAGTATATTACTTTGAAAGGTCACAGAAGCCTTTCATGTAAATTAATGATGGAGTTGGGGAGAAAGGAAAGGGATTGCTAGTGTAAGATGCACAGGAACATTATGTGGAATCAGTGGCAATGAGTAAAAATGTGTACCAGACTGAGATTCCAGCCTGGCATCTCGTGCTTACTAAGCAGGTATGTTAACCACTGTGCCATCCAGGACACAGTGTTACTGCAACTGCGCAGACTATCTCGGCATGACTCACGGCCACTGTACATTCCCACCAAGCACCACCTGTCCCCAATCCCTGTCCATTTCTTCCATGCTCGTCCCTCTGAGTTTCCTGCAAGAGATTGAACGTACTTGAGCATCTGCACTGGAAAAGCTGAATCCATTGCCCATCTAGGCGTAGGCGAATCACTTATATTAATGCACAGTGTCCATTTTTTCAGACATATCGGAAAGAACAGACACCACACATTCATACAAAAATGTTTCAGTTTCTAGGCATGCACATACGCACTAAACGACAAGGCCCACCCATAAAGTATAGTTCAAGAATATTATCATCTAAATTCCGTATTTCAAATGAATAATACGGATTTTCATGCCAAATTTTGTCATATTCATAGTTCACTGCCAAGCTACCGGGAGCTCTATTGTCGTTCTCGTGGTCTTGCACTTCTGATATTGTGGTGTGTCACTGGGAGCGCTGTAGTCGTTCTTGAGGTCTTGCGCTTCTGATATTGTGGTCTCTCTCTCTCTCTCTTTTGTCCATTTTCTGTGATTTGTGTAATGTACTCCAGTCCTGGTCTTCATCTGTAATTTTTGCCTTCTACTGCTGCTTCAGGTATTCTTTTTGGTAGACTATCATGTCGAAATATATCAACTATCATCTAAGGCCTTCTTCTTCTTAGGTGTTTCATGAATTACCTTTTCTCTCTTGCCCTAATGAAATCTTCCTCATTTTGATCATTTCTCTCCAGCTGATTTTAATCCTTCTTCGGTCGCATCATGTTTCAAATGCAACAAGTCTCCTCTCCTCTGTCAGTCCTATCGTCCAAGCTCTACTGCTGTGTTACAATGCTCCAATAACTGTTTCCTCAAGTCAAGGCTACTTTCTTTGTAGTGAAAGAGTTTTTCTTCTCCTTAAAACATTTTTCACCTGGTAGTTCTGCATACTATCACCTTGTAGCTTCTTCCATCACCCACGAGTTTATTTCCTAGATAATTAAAGTTGTTCACTTAGTAATCTGTTTCATTTTTCAACTTTACTGCTGTCTTGCATTTTTTATTTCTACTGCAGACTAGAGCTTTTGTTTTATGTGTGTTTATTCGTATGGATTTCCTCTTCCATTATTTTATCCACTGGGTTCAGGATTTTTTGCATGTCTCCTTTACTTTCTAGAGTTAGTGCTATATAACAGACAAATCTCAGCATGTCTACCTTATCACCATGAATTGTTACTCTTATGTTTACTTCTCTCAACCTATCGATAACCTTTTGTATGTTCAGACTAAATTTGTATGGGGCTGAGGACAAACCTTGCCATATCCCATTTTGAATGTTAGCTGATTCTTCTTTATTACCACAGCGAACTACTCCGATTTCACGAATGTTTGCACGATTATGCAAACAAAACTGAATTCCTCATTAATTTTATGTATTATTTATAATTGTAAGTCGACAGTAACATATGCTACAAAGACTTACAACCACGATATTCATTCTTAAACACTCAGTCCCAAGATGCTTTCTGCGATTACCATGACGACTTTTTGTCTGTTTTGTTGGAGGATTGAATTAATTATGTGTCTAGTGCCCTTGATCAGTGAGCTTGTCAAATTTGTTGTAGCGCATTTGTGTGAAATTGAATGATAATCGGTAAAATTAATTTCCGTCGCTTTTTAATCCTAAATATCTTATACCCACTTGAGAGGCGGTAGTCTGTAGGAGACCTGTGCTGTTGGATAATAGAAGAGGCGAAAACAGCCAGCCTTAAATTGGATTTTCACATAATATGTTAACATGTTTTCGTACAGTTCTCACATTAATAATAATCGACAGCCACCTGTGTTGACTGTAGCCAATTAACAAACGATGTTGATCAAGAGACAAAATAATTTGCAAATTATTTTATAGCAATTTTCGTTTTTAAGTTACTTAACAATAATATGAAAAGAGAGACATCAGAAGTTGAGTGTGAGAAACAGAAAGTTAAAAGCTGCGCCGGAACTTCCGATACTTTCACTGCGAAGTGACAAAAAAGAAATGTTGGCCAACCTGTGAACACAACTAAATGTAAACAGTAAGCTAAGCTGATATGAGGTTTGGCGCAGATATGATGAGGATTGGGAATCTTGCCTTTAAGAATTTTCGGAATGTGCTGTTGCCACGGTAAAATTTGTTTGTTTTATACAAGAAAAAAATTGTACATTCGTAGTTTTAGTACTAGAACAGAAAGTCACTCCCACCGAAGTGAAATAAAGCTTTTTAAATTGAGTTACTCAGATACTTAAGTGAAATATTGATGTTAAATACTTTCCGTGCATTTTGTGCCCGTTAATGGTAACGGCGTGGCCTGCTGCTGCAAGTATGCAACAACAGACAATGCTGTCTCATTCATGTAACGCTGTAAGCCTGTGAAAGGCAGTAATCTGTAGTAGGTATTGGCTGCTGGATAATAGAAGAGCAGAGAACAGCCAGCCGTTATCGCAGTGTATAGAGGGTCTTAATGTACTATTAAATCAGAGAGATGCCATTGAAACTGATGGCCTTATTCGTGAAAACCCACAGGTGTATGCCGTTGCAGGATTTGTGTACGATTAGTTTTTATTTATTAATATTTGATGTGAAAAAGTTCCGGTCCTTGCTTTTTGTAATGTTGGGTGTTTCGCAGTTTATATTGTGAATGGAGTGTCACTACTAAGGGCAGCAAAAGTTACGATGCATAAGAACTTATTGGTCATGTGAAGTCTGTTTAATTCTGGAGCTTTCCATAATTAGTCTGTTAGAGTAACAGCAGCACTTGTTCATGGAAGTAAGCACCATACTCCAGTCCTCAACGGACCCGTCAGAAACGAGTATACGATACAATAAACAGTATCTCCCGCCATGCACTTTACAGTTGTTTGCTTAGTACGCCTATGGATTCAGAATTAATGTCAACTATTCACCAGACATAACATAAACTAGAAAAAAAAAAAACGGTAAAATGTGCCAGTTGTGTTCTATTGATGACAATGGTCTCTAATGAGTAATAAAAAAAGTTGTGTACAAAATGAGACTGTAAACTAGTTAGTTTTCACAAATAGTTCAGGTCAAGTCAAGCCATAAATTTTAATAATTCAGGACTACAATCAGTTGAAGAAATGCAGATTTTAATAAATCACTACTCGTTACATAACTTGCTACCAAAACATGAAATATGGGTTGTTTATTAGCTTAGGTGATTGTAGTATTGTTAGCTTTTTCTGGTAAAAATGGTATGTGTACACACTGGCAAGGAATGTGTCCATTTTACTCCCACTGCACATGGCAGGTGCATTTAACAGAACTATGTTATTGGTGAGATTTGTGAAGTCATATTGTGTTTCGTATCTCTCACCACAAAGGAGAATCTTCAGGAATGTGAAGAATGTTAAATTATTTGTTAAGTGGCAGGAGCAGCAACTGTAGGCTACTTGTATAAAGTATAGTAACAACAAATTTTGATTAGTGCTAATCTATTTATGATGATGATGATGATGGAAATGATTTAGTTTCCTATGTAATAGCAGAAAGAGTTCCTTTGGAAAACAACCTCTGTCCTTTTTTTTGTACTGAAGGTACTCATCTACTGTTTTTATGTGATACTTCAAACTGACAATTTTTGTAAGTTTATACAGAACACTATCGGCTCTGTGCAGGCTTACTAGTGAGGCCATGTTGTTGTTTTGAAGGTACAGGTTCAATCCTCGCTTGCTCCTGGGATTATTTTTGTCACTTATCCCTCTTGTAATGATTTCTGTATGTGAAGAAAGGTGAATTTAAATTCTGTGTTGAACTGTGGGCATACATCCTCCCCTCCTCCTCCCTCCTCCCCCCTTTCACCCATTAATTGTTTGTCAAGTCAGCTTGATGGTTGGAACAAAACAAAGGCATGCCACCTCAAATAGGACCAAGGCTGTTGGCCTAACCAAGTTTCAGTTTTAGGACAGCTTTTACATTTTTTTTTCTAAAGAAATCAGTGAGGTAAATGGTCCAGGTGGAGACATTAAAATGTTGGTTTTGTTGATTCAGTGCCAAGAGAATTAAGAAAACAAGTGATGAAATGTTAAATGACAAAATTGAATCTAGGGAAGAATGAACTAAATAGATGTTTGAGGGAAGGAATGGGGGTGGGAGGAGGATTCTAGGGATGTTGACAATAAAATGCACAGGTCTGAGGGACTGACATGATGATATAGATGTAATTGACTTTTATCCTAAAATTGGAGAGATACATAGGGGCCCAGTGTAACCATGCACAATGGTGATAGTAACAGTAAAAGTTTATCAGTCCTACTATAGTTCCTCTGTTTTTGGTACTGATCAGGAGACGTGCTGTCTCCCAAGTGCTATTGAGAGTTACTTAGCACGGAGAATCATAACCCAGAAATAGTGTAAAGTAATTGTAAGTCAAGCTACATATTTTCCCCATATTCTAGCAGTTCCCCAACAATTGATTACTTGATTCTTCATAGAATGAAACTCTCGCTCTACAGCAGAGTATGCACTGACATGGAACTTGCTGGTAGATTAAAACTGTGTGCTTGACTGAGACTCGAACTCAGGACCTTTGCCTTCATGTGCAAGTGCTCCCCCATCTGACCTACCCAAGCACGACTCGACCATTCACACAGCTTTAATTCCACCAGTACCTCATCTCCTACCTTCCAAACTTCACAGAAGCTCTTCTGTGAACCTTGCAGAACTAGCACTCCTGGAAGAAAGGATATTGAGGAGACATGGCTTAGCCACAGCCAGGGAGATGGTTCCAGAATGAAACTTTCACTCTGCAACGGAGTGTGTATTGATACGAAACTTCCTGGCAGATTAAAACTGTTTGCCAGACCGAAACTTTAACTGGGGACCTTTGCCTTCATGGGCAAGAGTTATACCATCTGAACTACCCAAGCATGACTCAGAGTTCACTCCTCGGTGCGGCACGCAGTTTTAATCTGCCAGGAAGTTTGATTCTTCATGTTTTACACTGCAGGCTTGCTGTCCTCTGCAGAGGAGGCAACAGCTGTATACAAAGAACCTGAAGCAACAGGTAGTAATCCATCAACGAAGAGTACATTTGTCTTGTGTAATAGGCAGCAATTTAACAGCTACAGTTGAGATGAATGTTTATACCTTCCACAGAGAACTTTCAACAAAACCTGTCTTATAGATTGTCAGCTCGTGCTTTGATTGACAAGGTGCAAGATGAAAGGGGATGATAATGAAGGTTATGCAGCCTGCAGAAAAATGATGACATGGATAGTGCCGAGGGATTTTTCCTGTACTGCTTTTATTTATTTATTTATTTGTTCATTCATTCATTTATTCAAATCTAGGGATTGTCGCTCAATTCTTATTTATGTGTGTTCATTCTACAGGCATCACACAATGATATGTTGATTGTTATGGTAATACACTCATGTTCAGAAAGAAGGAGAACACCCTGAACGACTCAAGATAGGATGTACATATTCACAGGACATGCACATTGGTATATTCTGCAGAAATGATTGGCATTTGAACCATGTCAGCCTGCAGGTTCAAAGTCAACAGTATTGCGGTGCAACACCACCTACCAATGAAATGTGCCTGTAGCTCACATTGCTGTGAACCACTGTGACTTAAGCAGGCGTGCAGGATGTCTCACAGACAAATGCGTGAACCGTAGCATCAGATCAGTGAGTTTAAAAGAGGGCACATTACTGACATGTGAAAAAGTGACGCATCCATCTGGGAAGATGCTGCTTGTGTGGGGCAAAGTTTTTTCGACAGTGCAACGGGTGTGTGCAGAATGGTTCACGGAAGTTCGTAGAACATGGTGAGATTGATCAGGTTGCACCACCCTGATCATCCCCAGAGAGGACTGACACGTTCTCCAAATGGCGGTGCAGGACAGATTGTCATCCTCCTTGGCTCTGGTGCAATAGTGGAACAGTGTGTATTCGCACTAGGCAAACAGTGACAGCTATTGGGTACAACTGCAAATCACAGTTGGTGTGGTCCAGTGCCCTGTAATCTGTGTGACCTACATTAATGATATCCTGCAACCTGTAGCCACACCCTTTTTGCACAACACCCCAGACATCATTTTTCACAAGACAGTGCACAACCATGTTTTGGTGCATGAACATGTGCCTTCTTGGTGACACAGGATGTCAGCCTTTTGCCAATGGTCGCCAATTGAAAAAGTGTGGGGATATGGTGAAATGACTGGTCCAACACTGACCCAATGTCATCCACCACAGGTGAACTTTGGAACCAGGTGAATGCAGCGTAGATGGCTATACCACAGGACATCAAGCAGGGACAAGTTATCACGGCCCATGGTGGACCCTGTGCCTACTAGGCAACAGGACACGTGCTGAACCGAAGTGATGGAGTGCTAATCATTTCTGCACAACATACTAATGTACATGTCCTGTGAATATGAACATCCTATCTCTAGTCATTCAACATGTTCTGTTTCTTTCTGAACATGATTGTGCAATGAAATTCAGTAAATCAAAACATACATACAGAATAAGTATGCTTTCTGAGTGTAGGACAGGTGATTGGCTGTGGCCTTGGTGAAGGAACCATCCTGTCATTTGCCTGAATTTATTTAAGAAAACCTAAATCAGGCTAGCCAGACAGAGCAAACTCCATCCACCTGAGTTAATAACTTAACAGCTACATTGCCTCATTTGGTTGGGTTCTATTGGACCACGAATATAGTGCTATGCCCCCTCCACTAGCTCGAGTCAGTTCGGAGAATTGACTCCAGGACTCTAAACATGCAGCTTATCTCTGTGCTTATCATTTCCTTCACTCAGCCCACTTGAAAAACTGAGTCAGTGTGATGAGTAGTACTATGGTTCTCGATGCTAAATGATTGTCAGTAACGAGAAGAGTGAGATGTTGAATTCTGGAGAATCTCAAGACAGTATTACTGCACACATTAGATGTACACATGATTTTCATGTAAAGGCATTAAACTGTGGTTAGTGTTATTTGTTGTTGATGTTGTGAACAATTACTCTGAGTGCTCTAAGTAATCTTTAATCATGTAGTACAAATTATTTATAAATAAAACAGAAAGAAACTTCCACATGGGAAAAATATATTAAAACAAAGATTCCAAGACTTACCAAGCGGGAAAGAGCCGGCAGACAGGCACATGAACAAAACACACAAACACACACACAGAATTACGAGCTTTCGCAACTGGTAGTTGCTTCGTCAGGAAAGAGGGAAGGAGAGGGAAAAATGAAAGGATGTGGGTTTTAAGGGAGAGGGTAAGGAGTCATTCCAATCCTGGGAGCGGAAAGACTTCCCTTAGGGGAAAAAAAGGACAGGTGTACACTCGTAGACACACACATATCCATCCGCACATACACAGACACAAGCAGACATATTTAAATGCCTTTAAATATGTCTGCTTGTGTCTGTGTATGTGCGGATGGATATGTGTGTGTGTGTGTGCGAGGGTACACCTGTCCTTTTTTTCCCCTAAGGGAAGTCTTTCCACTCCCGGGATTGGAATGACTCCTTACCCTCTCCCTGAAACCCACATCCTTTCATTTTTCCCTCTCCTTCCCTCTTTCCTGACAAAGCAACTGCCAGTTGCGAAAGCTCGTAATTCTGTGTGTGTGTTTGTGTGTTTTGTTCATGTGCCTGTCTGCCGGCGCTTTCCCACTTGGTATGTCTTGGAATCTTTGTTTTAATATAAATTATTTATGAAGAATGCTTAGCTGCCTTTTTGATAACCTTTTTCATTTTATGCAGAAAATTATTACACACTTTTGTTCCCTGATAGAAAATGTTTTCAGTTTTTTTCCCATTGGTAAATGTAAGATCAAACTAGCTCTTGTTCCATGATTATGTATAGAGCTATTAGTGAAATATGTAGTAATATTTTCCAGCTCTGCCCAACAGATTGGTATATTTACTCACTTGGTGCAGTAAGGATACACAGTTTCTTAAACAGTTCTTTACAATGAGCCTAAACCTCTAGTTATTATTCTTACAGCCCTTTTCTGCATTGTAAAAGTGTGTGCAGTTTATAGATGTTTTGTGGCTTTAATCACTAGAAAAGTATCCCATAGCCATGATGTCACATACGAATAGCGTTTAACCACAGGACATTGACTGTTACAAATTGATGGTGAAACCCAATGATGATGATCTTTTTACCAATATATTTGTGTGTGGCTTCCATATTAATTGGCAATCAGTGCTCATTCCTGAAAATGCACAATGTATAGATTTATCGACTGTGCCAAATACGACAGTTATTTTCCCTGTTTGTGCTGAAGTGCAAATGTTTTTCTTTATTCATTGTACTGTTATTACATGTTGCTTAACTGTAAACATCCTTGAGAGTGGCATTCTCCAATAGAAGTTCTGATGTTTTGTTGGTGACTTTAATGTTACTGTCCTCAGTGAAGAGAACTTTTTCTCCATGTCTTACACTGTCTGGAAAGTCATTGATACACTTTAAGAACAGGATTGGACCAAACACACTACCATGGGGAACATCTATGTTGATGTTTCTTGTCTGACAATTGTTGTACTAAAAAGTTTATCATCAGCTTATATGTAAACTGTCTCTACTCTTTTGCAAGAAAGACTGGAACCATTATTTTGCTGTTCCTCTTATACCTAGTGCTTCAAGCTTGTTTAGCAGTATTTAATAGTAAACAGTGGCAAGAGCCTTGGACAAGTCGAGTAATGGGCATGTAACACAGTAATCTTTGTCAAGAACTTAAAAGTAAAACTTTTGTGAACTGTAACATACAATATTGTACTTCTCCCATGTCGGAAACAAAACTGTGCTTCATTGAAAAGGTTTCATTTATCATGTAACTCATTGGCTATCTTTCATGACTGATTCAGTTATTTTTGAGCATCCAGACAGTAATGCAGCTGGTCTGTAATTTTCAGTTCTCTCTGTATTACCATTCTTCAGTAAGGGCACAATTCAACCATGCTTTAGATAGTCTTGAAATAAACCCAAATTAAAGGACTCGTGTATTATGTTTGTTATTTGGGCTTGTATGCTGTTTGTGCACACCTTCAGTGCAGAGACTAGAATGGCTCCTGAATTATTTTTTAATTTCAGTAATGTCTTCCTAATTACAAGCTCTTATGTGGGGAACAAACCTGTGGAATAAAATTTTCACACTGAAGCAGAGTGTGCGCTGATACAAAAATTCTTTGCAGATTAAAACTTTATGCTGAACACAGGATCTCTGCCTTTCGCAGGCAAGTGTTTTACTAAGTTGCCCAAGCATTACTCGTGACCCATTCTCACAGCCTTACTTTCACCAGTACCTCATCTTGTACTTTCCAAACTTTGCAGATGTTCTCCTGCACAACATGTGGAACAAGTGCTCCTGAGAGAAAGTCTATTGTGGAGACATGGCTTAGCCCCAGCCTGGAAAACGTTTCCAAAACGAATTCTTCACCCTGAAGCAGTGTGTGCACCGATAGGGAACTTTCTTGCAGATTAAAAAGGTGTGCTGGACCAGGCTCAAACTCTCGGACCTTTGTCTTTTGTGGGCATGTGCTCTAACAACTGAGCCAATCAAGCATGACTTGGAAACATCTCATCAAAAATTAATTTAAGCAATGTGCACAATTTAGAGAACAGAGCAGTTACATTGTTTTCCATGTGCACTTCATCCCAGGTGTGTTTACCAGTGCCATAGAACAAATATGTACTTTATATCCTGAGAAGAACCTTTTTTTTTCTTTTAGCCATAATGAGATTTTCACTCTGCAGCAGTGTGTGCACTGATATGAAACTTCCTGGCAGATTAAAACTGCTTGCCAGACTGAGACTCAAACTCGATACCTTTACCTTTGGTGAGCAAGTACTTTACCAACTGAGCTACCTAAGCACAACTCACGACCCTTCCACAGCTTCCCTTCTACCAGTACCTCGTCTCCTACCTTCCAAACTTCACATAAGCTCTCTTGCAAAATGTGCAGGACTAGCGCTCCTGGAAGAAAGCTTGTAGAACACTTGGCCACGAAAGGCGAAGGTCCTGAGTTCACATCTCAGTCTGACAAACAGTTTTATTCTGCCTAGAAGTTTCAACCTTTTTTTAGGCCCTGCATATTTATGGAATTTTGGCAGTCTTATCTTTAACTTTATCTGATAATAATGATCAGAGAGGCCAAGATCTCTTGTAATTCCTCTGCAAATTATGGTTTAAGAAACACATTTGTGTACTGTCTAACCATTTTTAACAAAGCAAGCACTCATAATATGATTTTTTTTCCCTTTTTTGTTCCCTCCGATGATGGCATAGGAACAAGCCTTTTTTTGACGATGTCTCTTAAGTATTGGACATATGGAATGTTACAGCTGATTGATACCTTGCTATTGATATGTGATTTTGGTCATCGAAATAGAATCGTTATTGGGATTTCAATGATAATTTTTATTCAAATGATATCTTCCCGATTAGGATTTGTTTTCCAAACATAAGATACCATCAAAATGAAGTGAATATTTTACAGTGATTTTTCTGTTATGAACTGTGAAGCAGCAGCACAAAGTGGATTTATCACATGCGAACCATATCACTTATTGCAACTGTAACGGAATTACGAATGTCGACCTTTCATGAAAGTAGAATTCTAGTTCTGTAGCTGATGTCAAGTACAGACTAGTCACAGCATTGGAGTAATTCATGTTGTGACCATGAAATCTAGGCACGTAATCAGGGTGATCCAGGAAGGCTACCGTAACTATTTTTCGATTCAGTCATGAAACTGTGGGAAGTAACTATGAATATTGTACAACATACAATGAGTTTATTATTTTGTGTTGCAGTGAGGTAACTGTGCACTCACACAACACTTGGAGATATTGTCTGTATGTGGACTAATGCACTGTCACAGTTAGGTAAATCTGACCTGTCACCACCACTAATGGGTCTCAAAGATGGACAGTTGGACTACATACTACAATGTAGTATAAATAATCTATCTCCAAGTAGGAGAAGAATTCTGTCATGACACTATCTTCCGTTCTCATTATCTCCGAAGCTTAATCTTTCACTACTCCCCATCCTTGATCACCTCTTCCAACTGTTGTCCCATTCCCTTGTCCTCAATTTTTCCTCTTCTTTTTGCCCTTTCCCATTCATTTCCTGTCCTATCCTGTCCTGTAATTACAGTAATTTTTTTAGAAAGATTTGTGTTTCTTTCTCCCATCTCCCAGTAGTTACCTACCCTTTTCTCGTCCTGTCACCTCTCCTGCAGTCCACCTGGATAAATCCTCATACACTGTCAGTGTTGTATTAACTGATTAAATTGTGTTAACAAGAACATTAAAAAAACTCGTTTATCACTTTGAACACTGTTTTTCACTCCACTCCGTGCTTTTTCCTTTTTGTACTTCACTCTATGTATTATTTCTACTTACAAGTAACCTGATTAGTTTTGAAATTTAACAGTATAGAAACATATTTGAAAAAAAAAAAAAGAAAAAATATTGGAAAGACAGCGCATGAGGATTTTAAAATAATAATAATAATAATAATAAAAGAGGAGACTGTGTGGCAGCATGAATTGTTAGGTGTGCTTTCTGGTTGTTTAAATATAGCAGCAACAACTTTGAACATTCGCTTGACAGCAAGACTAGATCACATACCTGATCTAGTTGTTTGCACAATTGTCCATTGTCTCAGATGTCCCAGCTTTGATTTATAGTGGCCACCTAAGAAATTATCTGGACTGGAAGAATCTGGAATGGGACCAATTAAGCATCTTGAATCCGAATGATGTGCTTATGGTTTCTTAAAAGTAAAATTAACCTATGAACAGCTAAAATTGTGTCAGTCTTGCACTGAACTGGGGGCTACAAGCATATATTTTATTTAGACCATTCTTTTAATATTGTGATCAGTTAATAAAAAGGTAATATTTATTTTACAAAAGAATTTTCATTCCTCGGCATCTAAAAATAGACACTACAAATGACATTCATTATTTAAAGCTGTTCAGACTACTGTTTGCTAATAATTGTTATTAATGATCATATTGTGTCATACAGAAGGAACAGTCTGTTTTCTGTAATATATTGCATCTTATACTGTGTGTTCACCACAAATATATATTTTTTTCTCAACATTATGAAAGCATCTGTATATTGGCTAGAGGACAAATTTAAGGAAGGCTTATCTTACGAGGGGTAAGATAGATACTGCCTGCAGGAAAATTATAGAGACCTTTGGGGAAAAGAGAACCACTTGCATGAATGTCAAGAGCTCAGGTGGAAACCCAGTTCTAAGCAAAGAAGGGAAAGCAGAAAGTGGGAAGGCGTATACAGAGGATTTATACAGGGGCGATGTTCTTGAGGACAATATTATGGAAATGGAAGAGGAGGTAGATGAAATGGGAGATATGATACTGCGTGAAGAGTTTGGCACAGCACTGAAAGACCTGAGTCGAAACAAGGCCTTGGGAGTAGACAACATTCCATTAGAACTACTGACAGCCTTGGGAGAGCCAGGCCTAACAAAACTCTGCCATCTGGTGAGCAAGATGTATGAGACAGGCGAAATACCCTCAGACTTCAAGAAGAATATAGTAATTCCAATCCCAAAGAAAGCAGGTGTTAATAGATGTGAAAATTACCGAACTATCAGTTTAATAAGTCGCAGCTGCAAAATACTAACGCAGATTCTTTACAGACAAATGGAAAAACTGGTAGAAGCTGACCTCGGGGAAGATCAGTTTGGATTCCGTAGAAATGTTGGAACACGTGAGGGCAATACTGACCCTACGACTTATCTTAGAAGAAAGGTTAAGGAAAGGCAAACCTACATTTCTAGCATTTGTAGATTTAGAGAAAGCTTTTGACAATGTCGACTGGAATACTCTCTTTCAAATTCTGAAGGTGGCAGGGGTAAAATACAGGGAGAAAAGGCTATTTACAATTTGTACAGAAACCAGACGGCAGTTATCAGAGTCGAGGGGCATGAAAGGGAAGCAGTGGTTGGGAAGGGAGTGAGACAGGGTTGTAGCCTCTCCTCGATGCTATTCAATCTGTTTATTGAGCAAGCAGTTAAGGAAACAAAAAAAAGTTTGGAGTAGGTATTAAAATAGATGGAGAAGAAATAAAAACTTTGACGTTTGCCGATGACATTGTAATTTTGTCAGAGACAGCAAAGGACTTGGAAGAGCAGTTGAACGGAATGGACAGTGTCTTGAAAGGAGCGTATAAGATAAACATCAACAAAAGCAAAACGAGTATGATGGAATGTAGTCAAGTTAAATCGGGCGATGCTGAGGGAATTAGATTAGGAAATGAGACACTTAAAGTAGTAAAGAAGTTTTGCTATTTGAGGAGCAAAATAACTGATGATGGTCGTAGTAGAGAGGATATAAAATGTAGACTGGCAATGGCAAGGAAAGCGTTTCTGAAAAAGAGAAATTTGTTAACATCGAGTATTGATTTAAGTGTCAGGAAGTCATTTCTGAAAATATTTGTTTGGAGTGTAGCCATGTATGGAAGTGAAACATGGACGATACATAGTTTAGACAAGAAGAGAATAGACACTTTTGAAATGTGGTGCTACAGAAGAATGCTGAAGATTAGATGGGTAGATCACATAACTAATGAGGAGGTATTGAATAGAATTGGGGAGAAGAGGAGTTTGTGGCACAGCTTGACTAGAAGAAGGGATTGGTTGGTAGGACATGTTCTGAGGCATCAAGGGATTACCAATTTGGTACTGGAGGGCAGCGTGGAGGGTAAAAATCATAGAGGGAGACAAAGATGAATAACTAAGCAGATTCAGATGGATGTAGGCTGCAGTGGATACTGGGAGATGAAGAAGCTTGCACAGGATTGAGTAGCATGGAGAGCTGCATCAAACCAGTCCCAGGACTTAAAGACCACAACAACAACATATGAAAGAATGTTGTTAAAAGCCATTACAGCTAATAATTGAAGTGTGCCCTCTTTCATGTATTCACCTCATTGTATAGTAAGTTAAAGATTTCATTACTAGCATCTTGTGCAATGAAATAATGGTTTTTGATGTACAGCAAACTGTGTGCTATGTCACTAAGATCAAATTGGTTCATGCTTAGGGCAGTGACATATCAGGGAATTGTGACTTGAAGTGTAGATATTGTTTAAGGCAATAATTGTAAATTGCTGGGATACGTGATGTGCTTGTACATGATGGATGTATTTCTGTGTGCTTGAAAGTGTTGGTTTTTACCACCAAATGAGCATATGTGTGTGGATTTTATATATTAGTCATCTATTTACTTTTTACTAATTTTTCAACCAGACTTCTCAGGCAGTGTTTCATGGTTCTTATAGAAATGCTATTGAGTCTTCGTACTTGACATTGTCACTTTTAGTTGCCCTTTGGTTCCAAGAAAAACTTGCTAGTCAGTATAACTTTTTTTTTAGAAAGAATGGCAATACATTTTTAGGAACTGACACAAATTTATATTTTAAATTCTCTTATTATTTCGTGTGTTTTTAGAGTGAGATTCTTGTAACAAAGTTTTCACACAATTTAGATCTAAAAATTGTGTTTGTAGTATTCATCGGATCTGTTAAGATAGTTTCACTTACATTAATCTTTTAAGAGTGATGTTATGTTTTGAAAGAAAATGATTCTATATATTTTATGTTCATAACTTTTTGCAATAAGTAACAAAGTTTCTGCACAAAGCCATCTTAAGAAATTTAATGTTTTCATAATTTCTTTTATTTAATCACAATCTTTTTCAGACACAGTCTTGGGAGCTTTCCTGCTGACCAACCAAGTTGTGGACTGAAACAGTCAGTTGAGGAGAAGCTGGGATTACCTCCTCGACCAAAAAAGCCATTAACACCATATTTTCGTTTTATGCAACAAATAAGACCTTCTATTATCCAGAAAAATCCCCAGGCAAAAGCCACAGGTTAGTGATGATGCTCATCCAAACTGGGTGCTCTATACATTGCAGTTTGAGTGTCCAGTCTTATGACTTACTTGCATGCACAGCAACATGCTAGTTTATTCAAAACTGTGGAGACTAGACAGCTTGTTCACCATAAGATAATCAAAATATGCCGATACGTCCTGCATGGGTAAATCAAGCTGTCACTTGTCAAAATAACTGCCACTGTTATTTGTGTTAGGTACTTTCCATGTAGTTCATCAGATCTCTTGTAAGCTTGTTTCATTCTCTCCTTACAGTTATAATTAAGTAAAGGGATCATGAAGTTCAAAACCAACTTTGTGATTGACCCTTTAATAGTGATCACATTGTTGACTTCATACGTCCTAATATTGTAAGCTGAATTGAAATGCAGAGTTCATCTTGCAAGATAGACTTTGTTTTATTGTGTGTCCATTTTTCAGTGATGTTGAGTTCAGAAAGAAAGTAAATCTAGTTGTTTTATGAGCATAATATCTTGTGAAAGATAATCAGGTTCCTGAACAAAATGCACAAAGCAATTTAATGTTTTCATAAAGCACTTTTTGTTTCAGTTTACAGATGAAGTCTGTCTTTCTTACAAGTCTGTGATTTTCATTGCTGTTCTTAAACTACCAGACAAACATATATAATTTTAATTAAGCTTTATAACAAGCCCAATACATGTATTGTTAGATACTTGTAGTACTCTGTAACTGTGCAAAAGTATTTGCCTATATAAGCAGTAGTATGGATAGATAAAAAAAATCTGCTTGCCAATTGGTGGCAGGAGAAAACACAAGATGCAGAAGTGTGTGAGTTTTTGGAGCTAGTGGCTCCTCCTCCTGGCGTAGGGTTGAAGGGAAAGGAAGAGGGATGAAGGAAAAGGACTGATGAGATTTGGGAAATGGAAAGAGTTACAGAAAAGTCACTCATAATCGCGGGGAGACTGACTGGACAGGATGAGAAGGAAAGACAAGATATGAAAACCTGATAGCTTAGAAGTGGAAGATAGAGTAATGCGTAACACAGAGATTACTGAAAAAAATATCATGTAAGGTTGAAATAGAGTGGAAAGCTAAATACATTATAAGTGGTAGACAGAAAAGGGGGGGGGGTATATACAGGTTGGAAAATAAAAGATATAGAAAAATAAATAAGAGAGCAAAGAAAAGGAATAGTTACTGAAATGAAGTGATGAAACACAGAAGCTGACGTAAATTTAGGCTAGGGGTGGCAAGAACCAAATACATGTTACAAAGTCAGTTCCCTCCAGTGGAGTTCTGAGAAACTGGTGTGTGGGGAGAATTCAGACTCATGGTGTAGAGCATGCCGTGCAACAGAATGCATGTTGCCAGTATAAACCCTCTGTTTGTGCCCATTCATCCTAAATGATAACTTGGTGGTTGTCAAACCAATGTAGAAGACCAAACAGCTGGCATATAATATGTGTCAATTCACAGGTGGCTCGCTCTTTGATAGTATATGTTTTTCCACTTACAGAGCTGGTATAGGTGGTGGTAGGAAGGTGGTTCGGGCAAGTCTTACAGCAGGTAAAGGCACATGAGTAGCCGGTATAGGTTAAGAAAAAGCATGCAGGAGCATAGGGTGTGACTAGCACTAGGATATTCATGAGGTGTTTTTTTGGGTGGGGGAGAATGAAAGGTGGTGGACAAAAAACTGGACCTTATTTCAGACCATGATTTTAGGAAGTCATAGCATTGTTGAATTAGCTGATTATTACATTCAAGAACAGGGGCAGTACTGAGTGACAAGAAGTGTATTCCTCAGTTGGGTTGTTTTTTGGGGGTATCACAGTACCAGGATTGGATGTGATGGCCTGAGAAATCTGGTTTTCAACTACACTAGCGGAATAATTACCTACAGTGAAGGCTAAGGTGACAATGGCAATGTACTACTGTAAAGAGTCTGCACCTCAGCAGATGCCTTGAACACCAAGACACTGTGGGACTGAATATTTGAAATGGAAAAACTGTCAAAATGTAAGTACTGTTGTTTGTTTGCAGATTTAATGTAAATAGAAGTGTGTGGCTGACCCTTGTTGGGGATAAGGTAGACATCAACCAAAGTTTTTTTTTTTTTATTTATATGGGTGTGGCAGAATCGACTGGGCCGTTTAGAGGCATAACTGCTCGCGTGGTGCTTGGAGGAGGCAGTTGCGTATGGTCTCCCTTTGTTCCATCAGGGACTCCAGATCAGTAGCCAAAATGGTTTTGACCAGAGCATATCGGGGATTTGCCATGCATGCATAGAATGACAACATCTAAACATCCAATATCTGATAGTGATGCAAAGGGTTCTTCAGTAACTGTTCAACATTTTGCACAACAAAGCTGTGGCTAATACAGATGCAATTTGTTCCTGGGTTCAACGGTTTGTAACAATCTTTAAATGTTACTACTTAACTTGTGTTGACCTGTGGTTCATTGATGTTGTGGATGCTGCGAATAATGAAAACATTACGAAAATTTCAAGCTTGACAAATTATTTATTGACAGTAGCTGATCGACAGAACTGACATAGGTGCAAAACAATTTATAAAATTGAGCTAAACCAAACTGACTCCTGAAGTAAACAAAACTTGACTGACTGCCTGTGCAGCTTTGCTGTGTCACTTTAAACACAAGTTTAACAATCGCTACCATTATTAATTTGTTACAAAATGTAACTTACAATTAAAAACAATTTCATCTAAACTAAATGCTGTTACAGTTGTACAGGTTATGAAATATGTCAAATAGCACAATATTTTTATCATCATCTTGGTTTTGTGTGTGACAATTAATTCACACTTTGACTTAATCAATTATTTTGATTTTACTTTAATTTCGTAATTAATTTATTGCTAACATTTGTTCCAATTATACACACCGTGCCTCGCCAGATTACATAAATTAAGTACACATGTTTTATCAAATATCAGATTTTCGTAAATATGGGTGGTGTAACTAACAAGAGGTAAATATCTGCGTAATTTACAGGCATCATTAATTACCATGAATTACATAAAAATGAATAACAAATGAAATTACGATGCTGGATAATGATTGTTATTTTCATTTGAATCGTAACGAGGTTTTTGTGTTAGCAAATTTACAAATTGCAATTATGGTAAGTAGAGACGTTAGTTATTTATGCTAACATTTCCATAGCCCCTTAATATTTGTTGCTAAAAATTTATTACTTCAGTTTCATGATCTGATATTTAATTTGGCATCTGTAGATATTTTTGTTAATGACAACAATCTATTAATCATGAGAATGTACATCATTCCAGAATATTCTATATGTCAAAGAAGAATAGGTTTTCGGGCGAACTGAACTGAACGATACCCATAAAAATACACATAAAAGGCCCTAGGAAGTACTGAATCATATGGGAAATACATGGATGCACATAAAAAAGGTGGTATTGGACAGTTAATAATGATCTTGGGGGAGGCTGTTGCATAATAAGTTGGAGGAAACTAGTTGCACACTAAGATGTTCTACTCAGAGGCATGCTGTTGCTTTGGACATTTTAGATCTGTTTGAAGAGGATTTTACATTTTGTATTTGAATTTTCATCCATTCAATACAGTTACGGTCTAAGAATTGAGTCCAGCAGACTATACCAAAACCTGTGTGTGCAAATGCTTGCAGAAATCCCTCCAGAGGCAGCTTTCTTCAATAGGAACAAGGCACATTTTCTTCTTAGTGAGTTTGAGAATAAACAAAATTTTTGCATCTGGGCTGAAAGTAACCCACAAATTATTCAGAAAAAACCTCTACATTCCCATAAGCTAAAGGTGTGGTGTGGCATATCTTTGGGGAGGAAGGTGTTTAACTATGACCATGGACTCCAAATATTACATTTCACTGTTGCAAAATTTTCTGCAGCCCATAATGAAAGAGATCATTATAGAAGAGAGATTAAGAGACTTGTGGTTCCAACAGGATGGAGCTACAGCTCACACAGCCTGAAATTCATTTAGTGTTTTGAGAGACATGTTTCAGGGATGCCTGTTTTCTTTTAAGGGTTGATGTGAAGTGACCTGCGACCTCACCAGATTTGAGCATTTGTAACCTCTTTCGATCGGATATCTGAAAGAAAAGATTTTTAAACTCCCTACCAGAGGTAAGGAAGCAGATTATTGAACAAGTGAACACCATACCACTTATTGAGCTGTTCAAAACTTCAGAGATAGTCTCTAAAAGTGAATTGCTGCTGATGATAGCTATCTTGAGGACATTATTTAGCACTGAATGAATAGAAAATGGTATGAACTTCTAACGTTGAAAATAAAAACGTTTTATGTTTTTATACCCCTATTTCTCTCTTGCACCCCTACCCCTGTACCCGCACATTCACATACCCCTCTCCCCCTCCCCCTCTCCCCCTCCCTCCCCCCTCCCTCCCCCCTCCCTCCCCCTCTCACCCTCCCTCCCCCTCTCACCCTCCCTCCCCCTCTCACCCTCCCTCCCCCTCTCACCCTCCCTCCCCCTCTCACCCTCCCTCCCCCTCTCACCCTCCCTCCCCCTCTCACTCTCCCTCCCCCTCTCACCCTCCATCCCCCTCTCACCCTCCCTCCCCCTCTCACCCTCCCTCCCCCTCTCACCCCTAGCTTCTTCACAGGTAATACAGTGCTACATTGTCTTTACAATGCAGCCTGACTAGGGATGAAGGGTTGTGTTGGATGAGGGGATGAGAGGAACAAGGAAATTGGAATGGATGGATAGCAGGGAGAGTTAGTAGCTAGCCAAAGGAGGAACACCAAAGGAAGGTGATAAGAAAATGACACTAGTGAGCCGACTGTGGTGTAGGTAGGGGAAATTCGCTGTAGTTCACTATGGTGTGTTAAGTACGAGTTAATGGATAGGAATAGGGTAGAAGGATATAACAGTGGGAGAAGGAGAGAGAACAGTTCAAATATAAGATCAGTAGGAGGATGCACTGAAATAAAGTGGCATGGAAATGTGGAGACCCAGGAATCTTTGGTCTCCTTGGTTGCAGGATGCTGTGCAGAGAGCGAGAGTGTGGTCCATTGAAACACCTGAGTGTGCCAGTGACACATTGTTGGCTGTCAATACATTTATTTTCAGAATACTTAAGATTCAAATAGCTCCTCCAAAGGCAGCTTAGTGGCGGGCGTGTTGGTGAGTCGTCCAGCTCAGTGGCATGTGTGTTTCATGTTGGGAGTTTGGAAACCACATCTTCAGCAGGGCGGTGTCATGCAGGGTGGTGAACTGGAAGTATTGTTTTGCAGTCAGGACACCAGTGGTATGTTATGCTGCTTCACCCAGGTGGTCTGTAAGACACTGGAGTTCGCACCCAGGTCAGTGGCAAACAGCTCTGCCCCAGATGATGGTAGCTGCGCAGTAATATGCCCTAGCTTCCCAGTGAGAGATGGCCAGCACTATGGTAGTCGCTTACAGGTACAGCGAGGGGGGCAGCATGACTGTGCCTCTCCCAGGCTATGTGTGTGGCCAGCAGCTACCAGGTCACCCTAGATTGACCCCCAGTGGGATGCTGGTCGAAGACACTCTGATCTTCACATCAGAGGCAGCAGTATTCCATGGCAGTGGAGTGCGTCAGGCTGTCCTGCACCCCATCATTGAAGTCACGAGACAAATATTAGGCAGCACGTCATGGATTCATTGTAACTTACAAGATTCACACCAACAGACAACTGACTGCTGGCAACTGAAGAGCATTGAACATATTGTGTACTTCAGAAATTTCCTTGTGCTGATGACGTTATTAATCTGTGGCAATGAGTGAACTTGGCCCCCATTTCAAAGCTTGTTGGTGTTTTACACTTACACAAGTGAGAAAAGCTGGTGTTGGTTAGGAAGGAAGGGGGGACGAATCCAGATGGTATAGAAAGTGTCTCAGTGCTCGTTGTTTGATGCCACCTTCATATATACTAACATGGCCTTGCTGCCATCATACATTCCCCCAACATCATGCTGACTCCAAAATTATCGGTTTGTTTCTTATACCTTATAGGAAAGACCTTCTCATCCTGCCCAGTAATTCTCCCCTGACACAGGGTTTTGGGTGACTTTTCTGAATCCTTCCCATTTCCTAAACCTCATTACTCCTTTCTCTTTCATTCCTATTCCTTTCCCTTCAACCTTTCTGCCAGCAGGAGAAGCCAATGTCTCTGAAAGCTTGCAGATTTCTTTAACCTTTATGTATTTTTTCTGCTGCTGCGGTTGGATGAATTGTTTTTTATCTATACAGTTACATTATAAACTTGCATCTTGGCTAGGAAAAACCACAGTGAACCCTCTTATCTGGCAATATATGTATGGGCAGCTTGGAAAATTCTTACAGGGGCTCCCAAGATTCTTTACCATGGTATCTGGTTATTGCTGATAGTTTGGTAACTCTGAAGAAGCTCATCGTACAAAAGCATAGCATCTTGGCCTTTCGGTGATGATCAGTGTATAGTATAAAGCTCATCTAAAATTTCCAAGTCTCGTTTGTGAGACCCTGTCTGCCACTTGATTATATAAAGAGCTGTAATTACATTTCCTCTTTCTGTTGTCATTAATATGTGGTTTTTAGGGAGATTTATTCAGTCTTCTTGATGACTTTTTATATATGAATTTTCAGATCTTTCTTTTGTCTTTTGCCACTTAACTTGAAGTCATTGTAATTCTTAGTAACTTTCAGTTGTCAACTTCTTTCAGTACCACGAACGTATTTATGGCAATTTGAATTGCGAGATTAACATTTCAGATTAATAGTTTACTGTGCCAACTAATTATGGAACTCTTTCTGCCAGCTTAATGCCTAAACATTCAACAAATTAGTCTAAAACTCAGCAATGAAAGTAAATAGTAATAATAATAATAATAATAATAATAATAATAATAATAATAATAATGGCCCGGGAAAAGAATAGGCCTTCAGTATGTTCTGCCAGTCGTAGAAGGCGACGAAAAGAACAAACCACTAATAGGACTAACCCCCCTTTTAGTGTGATTAGTTGGTTCAGGACAGAACTAATGAAGCCTCGGACAAGCGCTGTCATGGTCTGGGACGACTCTTGAACCCTGTGCCCGTCCACAATGGTAACAACACTGCTAGCCACATGGAAAAGATTTAAATCCAGATAGAGGTGTTTTGCAGGATATGCTCCCTGCAACCACTCTAGAAGGAAAACAAAGACAGAGGATCAGATGGTCAGATGAAGTTAATCGACACCTCATGTTCTGTTATACCAAGCAACAAACTTAGGAACCAACACAACTGGATACCGGTCACAAGTATACGCAAAATTTATTACCAGATACCCAGAATTAAAATTTTGAACAGAACAAAGACTAACTGATCAGATTTGTGTAGTAATCAAAAATAACAGGATACCCCAGTCAGAATTAGAAAACGTCAAACAACAAGTACAACAAATACTGGAACAAAATAATGTGCTGTCAGAAGAAGAATAAAATACAGTAATGGACTCAAACATCCCAGAGCAAACAAACAAAGAACAACACACATCAATTAAACAATCAGAGGAAAATGAAATCTTAAGACAGCCACCAGCACAAGCACAAATAGAACATGAAGTGACACAAATGTTAGATATAGAAGAAAAATTTCAGTTGACATATATAGAATACAAAGACACAAATAGAGACATTAGACCATTCTTGCATAGACCACCAAATAACCCACAACAATAAAAACTATCAACACAATCATACACAACAAAATAAATGAAAATACAACTATGGAAGAGTTACAACTACTGGTTTATGTAGGAGCACTCACTACACTAAATATACACACTCGGCAGAGATCAGAACCAACCAACACACAGAAGATACCCACAAAACCAGCATGGCAACCCAGGCTGCAGATCAGAATAGAAAAACTGAGAAAAGACATCGGACAGCTAACACAATTTATAAGAAATGAAATATCAGACAAAAAATGAAAAAGGTTAGGTAAAATCTCACAACAAGAAGCGATAGAGCAATTAGATGAAAAGAAGCAGAAATTACAAGCATTAGCCAAATGGCTTAGAAGATACAAAAAAAGTGAAAATAGAAGGTAACAGTAGGTAAAATCTTACAACAAGAAGCGATAGAGCAATTTGATTAAAAGAAGCAGAAATTACAAGCATTGGCCAAACGACTTAGAAGATACAAAAAAAGTGAAAATAGAAGGAAACAAAACCAAACATTCAACACAAACCAAAAGAAATTTTACCAGACAATAGATAACACACACATTAAAATAGACAATCCACCAAACATAACAGAGATGTAACACTTCTGGAGCAACATATAGTCAAACCCGGTACAACATAACAGACATGCGCGGTGGATACAAGCAGAAACAGACACATACAAAACCACAGATGCCTGAAGTGATAATTTTGCAACGTGAAGTCACCCGAGCAATTAATTCTACGCACAATTGGAAAGGCCCTGGAAAAGATAAAATACTAAATTATTTAACAGTTACATTGCAGACCCATGCACATTCTCTGATACACTTACACAAGGAGTAACCTATCTGAAACCTAAAGATCAAGCAGACACAGCAAACCCAGCAAAATATCGCCCCATAACATGCCTACCAACAATATACAAAATATTAACTTCAGTCATTACGCAGAAATTAATGACACATACAACAAAGAACAAAATTATAAATGAAGAAGAAAAAGGCTGCTGCAAAGGAGCACGAGGATGTAAAGAGCAACTGATAATAGATGCAGAGGTGACATATCAAGCTAAAACTAAACAAAGGTCGCTACACTATGCATACATTGATTACCAAAAAGCTTTTGATAGTGTACCCCACTCATGGTTACTACAAATATTGGAAATATACAAAGTAGATCCTAAATTGATACAGTTCCTAAACATAGTAATGAAAAATTGAAAAACCACACTTAATATCCAAACAAATTCAAATAATATCACATCACGGCCAATACAGATTAAGCGTGGAATATACCAAGGAGACTCATTAAGCCCTTTCTGGTTCTGCCTTGCTCTGAACCCACTATACAACATGCTAAATAATACAAATTATGGATATAATATTACTGGAACATACCAACAGAAAATCACACATTTGCTATACATGGATGATCTAAAACTACTGGCAGCAACAAATCAACAACTCAACCAATTACTAAAGATAACAGAAGTATTCAGCAATGATATAAATATGGCTTTTGGAACAGACAAATGTAACAAAAATAGCATAGTCAAGGGAAAACACATTAAACAAGAAGATTACATATTGGATAACCACAGCGACTGCATATAAGCGATGGAAAAAACAGATGCCTATATCTAGGATACAGACAAAAATAGAAATAGATAATACAAATATTAAAGAAGAACTAAAAGAAAAATATAGACAAAGACTAACAAAAATACTGAAAACATATTTGACAGCAAGAAACAAAACAAAAGCTATAAATACCTATGTTATACCAGTATTGACCTATTCATTTGGAGTAGTGAAATGGAGTAACACAGAACTAGAAGCACTCAATACAGTTACACGATCACAATGACACAAATATAGAATACATCACATACATTCAGCAACAGAAAGATTCACATTAAGCAGAAAGGAAGGAGGAAGGGGATTTATCGACATAAAAAACCTACATTATGGACAGGTAGAAAATTTAAGAATATTCTTTCTAGAATGAGCAGAAACTAGCAAAATACACAAAGCAATCACTCATATAAATACATCGGCTACACCACTGCAATTTCATAACCACTTCTACAACCCTTTAGATCACATAACATCAACAGATACGAAGAAAGTAAATCGGAAAAAGAAAACACTACATGACAAGCACCCGTATCATCTAACACAGCCACACATCGATCAAGACGCATCCAACACATGGCTAAGAAAAGGCAATATATACAGAGAGACGGAAGGATTCATGATTGCAATACAGGATCAAACAATAAACACCAGATATTACAGCAAGCATATTATTAAAGATCCCAATACCACAACAGATAAATGCGGACTTTGCAAACAACAAATAGAAACAGTAGATCACATCACAAGCGGATGTACAATACTAGCAAATACAGAATACACCAGAAGTCATGACAATGTAGCAAAAATAATACATCAACAACTTGCCATACAACATAAACGAATAAAACAACACATTCCGCCATAAAAGTGTGCACCAAAAATGTACTGGGGAATGATGAATACAAATTATACTGGAACAGAACCATTATAACAGATAAAACACCACCACATAACAAACCTGACACCATACTCACCAATAAAAAGAAGAAATTAACACAACTAATCAAAATATCCATACCCAATACAACAAATACACAGAAGAAAACAGGAGAAAAAAATTGAAAATTACATCCAACTGGCTGAGGAAGTCAAGGACATGTGGCATCAGGATAAAGTTAAGATTATACCAATTATACTATCAACTACAGAACGCAATACAGCTAGATCCAAACGTATATATACAAGTACAGAAATCTGTAATTATTGATACATGTTCAATTACCCGAAAGTTCCTAAATGCAATGTAACATATAAGGAAGTCCCGCTTGATCAGGTTCCGCATCACTTTCCATTTTTATCTAAAAATAAAAATGATGTGACTTACCAAACGAAAGCGCTGGCAGGTCGATAGACACACAAACAAAAACAAACATACACACAAAATTCAAGCTTTCGCAACTAACGGTTGCTTCGTCACCAAAGAGGGAAGGAGACGGAAAGACGAAAGGTTGTGGGTTTTAAGGGAGAGGGTAAGGAGTCATTCCAATCCCGGGAGCGGAAAGACTTACCTTAGGGGGGAAAAGAGACAGGTATACGCACACACGCACACATATCCATCCACACATATACAGACACAAGCAGACATATTCAAAGGCAAAGAGTTTGGGCAGAGATGTCAGTCGAGGCGGAAGTGCAGAGACAAAGATGTTGTTGAATGACAGGTGAGGTATGAGTGGCGGCAACTTGAAATTAACGGAGATTGAGGCCGAGTGGATAACGGGAAGAGAGGATATATTGAAGGGCAAGTTCCCATATCCGGAGTTCGGATAGGTTGGTGTTGGTGGGAAGTATCCAGATAACTCGGACGGTGTAACACTGTGCCAAGATGTGCTGGCCGTGCACCAAGGCATGTTTAGCCACAGGATGATCCTCATTACCAACAAACACTGTCTGCCTGTGTCCATTCATGCGAATGGACAGTTTGTTGCTGGCCATTCCCACATAGAATGCGTCACAGTGTAGGCAGGTCAATTGGTAAATCACGTGGGTGCTTTCACACGTGGCTCTGCCTTTGATCGTGTACACCTTCCGGGTAGCAGGACTGGAGTAGGTGGTGGTGGGAGGGTGCATGGGACAGGTTTTACACCGGGGGCGGTTACAAGGGTAGGAGCCAGAGGGTAGGGAAGGTGGTTTGGGGATTTCATAGGGATGAACTAAGAGGTTACGAAGGTTAGGTGGACAGCGGAAAGACACTCTTGGTGGAGTGGGGAGGATTTCATGAAGGATGGATCTTATTTCAGGGTAGGATTTGAGGAAGTCGTATCCCTGCTGGGAAGCCACATTTAGAGTCTGATCCAGTCCCGGAAAGTATCCTGTCACAAGTTGGGCACTTTTGCAGCTCTCCTGTGGGAGGTTCTGGGTTTGAGGGGATGAGGAAGCGGCTGTGGTTATTTGCTTCTGTACCAGGTCGGGAGGGTAGTTGCGGGATGCGAAAGCTGTTATCAGGTTCTTGGTGTAATGGTTCAGGGATTCCGGACTGGAGCAGATTCATTTGCCAGAAGACCTAGGCTGTAAGGAAGGGACCGTTTGATATGGAATGGGTGGCAGCTGTCATAATGGAGGTGCTGTTGCTTGTTGGTGGGTTTGATGTGGACGGACGCGTGAAGCTGGTCGTTGGACAGGTGGAGGTCAACGTCAAGGAAAGGGGCATGGGATTTGGAGTAGGACCAGGTGACTCTGATGGAACCTGGACGTGCGGTATATTTGTGTATAAGGAAGTGGCATCAGTGGTTACAAGGATGGTTTCCGGGGGTAACAGATTGGGTAAGGATTCCAGGCGTTCGAGGAAGTGGTTGGTGTATTTGATGAAGGATGGGAAACTGCATGTAATGGGTTTAAGGTGTTGATCTACGTAGGCAGAGATACGTTCTGTGGGGGCTTGGTAACCAGCTACAATGGGGCGGCCGAGATGATTGGGTTTGTGAATTTTAGGAAGAAGGTAGAAGGTAGGGGTGCAGGGTGTCGTTGGGGTCAGGAGGTTGGTGGAGTCAGGTGAAAGGTTTTGTAGGGGGCCTAAGGTTCTGAGGATTCCTTGGAGCTCCGCCTGGACATCAGGAATGGGATTACCTTGGCAAACTTTGTGTGTGGTGTTGTCTGCAAGCTGACGCAGTCCCTCAGCCACATACTCCCGACGATCAAGGACCGTGGTTATGGAACCCTTGTCCGCTGGAAGAATGACGATGGATCGGTCAGCCTTCAGATCACGGATAGCCTGGATAGGAAGAGGAGGTGGGCCCCGCTGTGATGGAGGAAGGAACTGTTCCAGGCAGGGTTAAATTTTTATAGTGTCTTGGGTAGTTGGATCATTAGGAGTAGGATTAGGATCACTTTTCTTCGTGGCAAAGTGATATCCATTTTTAACCAGACATAACGTCTGAGAAAGGAAATAAATAATAATAATATCAACAACAACAACAACAAACAACATAGACATTGAAGTCTGTGGATTCAAACAAGAGTTCAACCATTTCTGAAGAATTGTGCTCATACGTGTATAATGTTGTCTATCTGATGGTCGTGTTCTTACTGCTGGCATATAAAATGAGCAACCACCGTATTGTTGTCAATGTTTTTGGTGGTTTCACTTCAGGCGCACAAGAAAAATATTAACATAAACGTTGGTGATCACTATTTTATGGTCATTAGGCTGTGTTCTATGTCATGTTTCTGTGCCTGACATCAAGTCTCTTATAATGCTGGAGACATCATTAGAAACTACAAACACATAGTCAGTTGATTTTCAAGCTTCAACAAACCTATATTGTTTAACTGCATAGGCTTCTGGAGCCAGAGTCAGTTTACTTAAACATTTTCTGAGTATTGCACTGCATCATAATGTAAAAAACTATACTGCCAAAACCAAGTCAGCCATGCTTACAGTGACCTTCTGGGTTCTACTGATGGGCACTTTAACTGTGAGGAGATACTTATACTTTGTCATAGCTGCTTGCTGACCATGACGTTATGTCATAACTTTAAAAAATCAAAGTTTTGCTTGGTCGTTTGAGGTAGAAGGAGTGAGAACTGCACTGTAATAGGTTGAAATGATGGAAGGAGTGGGCATCTGCTGTTGTTGATTTGCTTCTTGCATTGTTTATTGTGATTGTTGCTCATTGGTGAATGAAGCATGAGCTCCTGTGTTCCTCTTGCTGTATGGAGGTCACCCAGCAGCAGTTACTTGGTGGTATCGCTTGTTAAACCTGCATACTGGCTAAGCACCCAGCTTTGATGAAATGCAAAATTAGAGAAGCCATAGAAATAGTAAAACACCATACGGTGAACAGAGAGAATGGATACAAGCTTGTCCCATCCTGGTTGCCAGCCATCAGCATCCAACAGGCTACACCAGATACAAGTAACGCGAACACTACTGGTGAGTAACTGCTTCCATGTAATCTGCATCCAGCAAGTGGGAAACAGGCCCCCCCGCCCCACTCACCAATGGGCACCAATCGTAGCAAACAAAGCAAGAAATGATATGCCTTGGCAGATCCACAGTCCGTCCACTACATCAACCTATTATAATAAAGTTCTCACTCCTTATGCCTCAAATGACCAATCAAAACTTTGATCTTTTAAAATTATGATGGAAGTCATGTTCAGTGACTGACAATGACAAAATATAAGTGACTCCTCATAGCTAAAGCACATCAGTAGACCCAGAAGGAGGCCACTATAACCATGGCTGAAATGTTGGTTTCTCCAGTACAGTTTTTTACATTAAGACGCAGTATGATACTTGGAAAATTTTTATGTCAGACCTATATTGTATGATTAGTGTGAATTATCCAAGCATAAATGACTGACTAAAATGTCAGTTTTAAGCAATGTGTTGGTGCAGCTAACATGACAGTGCAATATCCACACAATGATTTGCATAATTTGGCTGATGACACAGATAACTAAAACTGAAGTAACATTTGATTTATAAAAGCAGTTATACTCTGAATAATGTGTCAGAGTTCTGCAACATGTAGCCATTCATTTAAAAAAAATAAATATTCATTTGCATTTCATTTGAGGCCATAAAATGTTTGGGGTATTCTCCACATGTTTTAAGAAGGCAAAGCAAATTCTTACTTCACCCAATGTATATCTTGAGATCTTCTCAGCACAGTTGTCTCCAGGTTTTACGCATTCTCTTCCAAGCTGTTCATTGCATGCTCCTTGTGGCTTCTTGGAGAGGTTATTAAGCAATAACTCATAGGCAGAAACACCTGATACAAGATACATAGTTTCTTTTGCTTCTTGGTGAAATGTAGACTGTGTAATTGATGCCAAAGTCTTGATGGAGGGGACAGGGGGGGGGGGGGGGGGAATGCATCTCTGGATATTAATCTGTGAACAAGGTATCTCACAGATCTATGTTTGACTAATCCTTTGATTCTTTCAAAAATCTTAGGAAAATATAACTTTAACATACATCTGTATGTTCTAGCTTGTGTGTCTGAATATGGACTGACAAGACTCGCAAGTGTTAGCAGACAGCTGTAATTTATGGGTGAGTGCTCAAGGTACTGGATTGTGAGAAGACTATGGTGAAGGAAGTGTTGTTCAACAAACTGGGCTTGGTGAAAATGACTTCAAACTACAGTGTAACCGCACTTTTACGTTCCTGGAAATAACGTTTTCCTGCTGTTTATGGTCCCGTCATATTTCCTATGCCCACAATGTTAATATGCACCTGATTTTGTGTCAACATATCTAGAATTTTCCCGCAATTTATGTATTACGAAAAAAAACGTTTGTGGAGAAAATATGATACTGGCATGATGTTGGCGTTCCAGTAGTGTTTACAAATATTAAGTGGTTAAGTTTCTTGATACCAGGGCACTCTATTCAGTAGATTTGAACCGCTAAACGAGTAAAAGTTGTAACCATTCATGCCATATCTCCCGCCACTGCCAAGCTCTACTTGGTGTAGTGGCTGATGAGAGTAACTAGGTTTGTTCAAATGAAGATATCATGACCAATCACAATCATTTCCAAACTGCCTCTACTGCGCAAATGCAGTTTCACAATTGTTGTGATCATCGTGACATCTTTGTCTAACCATATTTAGCGTGTTTCCATGTATGGCTACGTGGAGTGCTAGTTAACACCATCATTCACTTTGCTTTGCTCAAATATTGTTAGTGTAAACACAGTGTCGGTTATATATTTTATTCATGCTGAGTAAAGCGCGTTTTGAGGATTTTATACTCATTGTCGAGTGCAGTATTTATGTACGTACTTTTTGTGATGTTACACAAAAAAACTGTGTGTGTGTGTGTGTGTGTGTGTGTGTGTGTGTGTGTGTTTGTGTGTGGGGGTGGGGAGATGGTTTCTACATAACTGATGAGGCACAGTAGCTGATAACTTCAAAAAGACCCCTTAAATGCAAGATATGCAGAATAACACACATTCAGACACCATACAAATACTTATTTACATATTTGCACTTGACAACGAGAAAACATTCTCAAAATGTGTTGTGCTAAGCATGAAAAAATATGTACTAGTGCAGTATTTCATTATTTAAATAATGAATAACTGCTGCAGGCTTTCAAAAGCATCGATTATTTTTGAAATTGAGTCAAACGTTTGTACTTCCCAGACAGTTATCAGTTCCAGTTACATCAGCTGTTTTTGTAAGATTATAAACCTTCATTAGATAGTAAAAGAGTCCCTGACAAGTCTTTTGATGCCTACTATGTACATAAATCATACATAAAGTACAAGGGTGTATCATATATCTAACTTTTAAAGCTTAGAAGGTTTTTCCCACATTTTACATTTTCCCGCATTTTACACCATTTTCTTAAAGTCCCATGAGAAGCAGTGCTTCACGGTAGCTTTTGTTGATGAAATATTTGGTGTTCTGACCCTGAATTGCAACAAACCATAGAACATTCTTCTGAGTTGGATTGTAAATCTGTTTTTTTAGATCATGAAGGCGAATGACAGAAAAAATGTCACTCATCTCCCCTCATACTGCCCCTTTAGTTAATCCCTTTCCCCAGTTTTTTTGGACGAGAATCTCAGGAAAGATTCAGATAAGTGCCTGTCAATTTCTTTCTGTACTGTCAGCAGCTATGACGTTAAATATTGACCTTCAGCTGCAGAATCAATTGTATCAAGGATCTGTTGACATGCTCCAAATATAGAGATTTTTGTTCTTTCAGTTTTGATGGTTTAGTGTACCCTGATGACAAATCGAATAATGATGCTAAAAATTGTAATATAGGCTCTTATTAACAGTAGTAGGAATCCAAAAGTATGCTGAATGGTTTGAAAGGAACATTAACCAAACATAAAAAGTGGCTATGAAGATCAACTTTCATCTGAATTCTGTAAACCATTAATACATCATATACATGCCCAGTATTCATCTTACTTAAAATTTGTGCTGACAGCTAATGAATTGCTGTGGAAGACCTCTTTTGATATAAAATCATTGTGATAAAATTCAATTATTCTTCAACCTTTTAAAATGATAAAGTGTCTCTTTTTGCACTGTTTGGTGACTGAACAAAATACTGAAGTAATGTTAATTATGAAATGTTATTTGTCTGCAGTATAATTGTTTTGTACATCATTCATGTATTTGCTGGCCAAAATTGTGTAGTAGTACAGAAAATAAACTAAATGTTGATAGTTAAAAGTAGTATGGTATGGAAGCGAAAACAAAAAAAAAAAAAAGACGCCTACAAACTGTGAACCCAGATTCAACATAATTGATTGGACAAGGAACTGAATGCGAATCTGTTGCTGAAAATAACAGTTAATGAGTTGAAGATCAACATCAGGATAATCACAATGACATAGACTTAAGAACTTACATAGTGGAAGTTTGTTATAAGCCAGAATTGGCATTGGGAATGGCCCCTTCTGAATGGTCACTGCATTGAATTATATTACCGCACTCAACTATTTCTTGTCCCACCTCACTTGTTCTGAAGGAGTCTTACTGGGGTTGTGTTAAATGTAGGCATGTTGTTCATACTTGATGCAAAGTATGCATATGTTGTGAAAATAATTGGACATTTCTGTAGTATATGTATAGAAGTACATGAAGTTATTGAGTTCATTGTTTTGCGTGCCACTCATTAAAGAAAAAGATTTCTTTAGCATACAATGTGGTTTATCAGAAGGCAGATTTTCCAAGGATACAGTAGTCTATAAATAAAAGCATCGCAGGGATATACTTCAGCATCACACGTGAGGATACTGTCAATAAACAGACAAAACATTGGTTTTATTTTACTTTTGTTTAACAATACATTATTGCCACATGTGAAGAAAGATAACATACAGTAACACAGTTTACATTTAGTGTTCGAGTCCATTTACAAAGGCAAAATATAAAATTGTCATATAATTCATTGTATGGCCTTAAGTATCTTAAATGTAAATTCATGATGGAAGTAGAAGACTTCAAGGTGGTGGTACTGGCTGGCATGAAGAAATTTTTCTGACATTTGTAGTGATATTATTCTCAGGCGATACTTTATGTATGTTAAATGTCCCACGATGCACAGTGGTTTGAATCCTAAATTAAATCGCAGGTTTGCTGTTAACTAGCTGAGTTGTTTCATTAAGAGGTGTGAGAAAGGCAAAAGCATTGTAACAGTTAGACCAGCTTCATCTCTGAATTCCTAGATACCACTGACCACTTACTTTGGGCTCAGTAGGCACTTATACCTCTTTAATGCCCAATTGAAATTTTTTAAGGACTCTGAAATGTACATAGGAATAATTTTGTACACTAATTAGTGCTTGCTGCATACATTAACATGAGTGAAAATATAATTGTGATTGGTGGGATGTTGTTTACAATCACATATTTTTTAAATTTAGATATAGTGAAGATGGTTGCTGCTGAATGGGAAAAAGCCGATCAAGGTGTGCGTGACTCCTTGCAACGCAAATTCCATGAAGAGATGATGGAGTATGCAGAAGAGTATACACACTACCAGAATAAACTGACAGATAAGCAGCGGCAAGCTCTCCGTGAAGCTAAAGACCAGAAAGTGAGAGAGAAGAGAAAGAAACTTATTCAGAAGGTAGCTTTCTGATTGTCACACTGTTTTTACACTGTCATTATGTGGATCATGTGTGAAATTGTTAAGATAACATACAGCAAATATAGATATGGTATTATAAGCATAGTGATAGATTATTAACATTTGCTTTTTATGAAGCTTGCTGTCACTTGTGTGGCAAATTATTTCTGCTTTTATTAATTTTCCAGTAGGTAAAATTTCTGTCCCTCCTTTCATTCTTCATCTGAACTTCAAACTCAGACGAAAATAGATAAATTTCAACAATAAAAGGAACAATTAGAAGATTTGCGTATTGCAAGAAAAAGAGATATGGATAAGTAGTCATGAAAGTGTGCTAAATAGCTGTGCATACTGAAGTGATTGGTTGTACTATGCTAAATTAGAGTACACAAAAAACATGACAAAGCCTTATTTTTGCTCAGCCCAAAGTTTTTTCTGTAAACAAAGGAAAGTGGGATGGATTGAGTTATTGGAAGGATAAGTTATTCAGAAAGTTTATGTGGAAGAAAGAAAAGGAGCAGTGCCATCCAACAAATTGTTGTCTTCCTGATATCCAGTAAAATGACATTGACAAGAAGATATACAGCTAGTTGCAGAACATAAAAATGATAAAAAAGCAATTGAAAGAAAGGAGTGGAAATGTGAGAAGTTTAAGAGGTGTAAGGACGATTGATAAATGGGAAGGTTGAAACGGAGGTAGGATGTAGCTGAAATTTTGCTTAGACCAAGGGATTAAAGATACATTGTGAAAAAAGAGAAAAACAACCTTCAGTTGATGAGATTAAGACCAGAAAGACTAAGAAAGTCACATATCCAGTAATGAGCAATCTGTGATGTGAAGATCAGATGCACTGATGGTATATTAGTAAGCCTAAGCTCTGGAAGAAGTGAGTATGTTCCTACTGTTGTATGCCATAGTATGATCACCTTAGCTGCATCATACACTAATGAGACAAACATTATGAGTACCACCTACCGTGAAATCAACTGCTATCTTGAAACTTCCTGGCAGGTTAAAACTGTGTGCCCGACCGAGACTCGAACTCGGGACCTCTGCCTTTCGCGGGCAAGTGCTCTACCAACTGAGCTACAGAAGCACGACTCACGCCCGGTACTCACAGCTTTACTTCTGCCAGTATCCGTCTCCTACCTACCAAAGCTGTGAGTACCGGGCGTGAGTCGTGCTTCGGTAGCTCAGTTGGTAGAGCACTTACCCGCGAAAGGCAGAGGTCCCAAGTTCGAGTCTTGGTCGGGCACACAGTTTTAATCTGCCAGGAAGTTTCCGCTGCAGAGTGAAAATCTCATTTTGGAAACTGCTATCTTGTGAGGCTGCAGGCAAGTGATGCAGAAAAAGCAAGTAAGCTGTATAAGCTCTATATGGGGAATCATTCTAGCTACAATACAGGCCACAAACTGGGAAATCCACTGGTATAATTGCCCTTGATAGAGGACACATTGTTGTAGTTCACCAACTGGAAATGAGCGCTTCCGAAAAAGTGAAGCTATATGCTTGTTTCTGTCATGAGCATCTATAGAAAGTTGTTGAAGAATGGGGTACCTTTAGGAAGTAACAATGTGTTAGATGTGTACACCTCCGCATACAGTTCAGTTCACCATAGCAGATAACCCCTACATATTCTCTTGTTGATCCAATGAGTGCAGTGAGCATGGGATGACTTGTTGAATCCATGTTATGTAGAAGCAATGCTGTACTGCATTCTAAATATGGACCAACACACTATTAAGCAGGCAGTTGTAATGTTTTGATGTATCAGTGTATCTACAGTACAGTCCATGTGTCTGTGCCTCTGTAAAGTGATTTTTGTTTATCATACCAATGTTGAGTGTTGTTTGTGCACGAGTTGATATATTATTTGAATTAGTGCTTCTTTCTTGATTTACTCAACTAAATTTCAAGTGATTTTTTACAATTTTTCTGAATTGTTTTTGCAACATTTATCTTTTTTGTTTTGACAAATACTCCCTCTAAGAGATTAGTCCGGTTATTGGTATAAAACATCACCCCTTTCTCTTGGTTTTGTATTATCCTAATTGCTTGTTTTGACAAAGTGCTACGCAGTCAATCATTAACTAAATAGGGAGACACTTTTGTTCTGTATTTTTATGTAAGTGAAGTGAATATGCTACAAAACAAGAAGAAACAAGGGAGAAAACAATTGTGGAGATACAACTAAAACAGGAACATTCCCAGGTGTAAGTAAATGATCTTGACGAAACTTGCTGGGTATCAAGAGGTGTCCAAATAATACAGTTTAAATTCTAAGGGGTAAAAAACACCCCAAAGATAATTTGGCATATTAGGTTTAGAGGGAATATCTTTGAAACCATGATGTGTAAAAAAGTGTTTCATAGAAAAGTTGAAATGTAATTAACATTCTTGAAAACTGTATAATCAACTTTTATAATTACTTACAATTTTGCAAACTAACCCGCCATCATTAACAAATTATAAATTTTTTTTAACTTTAGTTACAAATTAACTTAAAGAAGCTTTCACGCCACCTCAGTTCATGTGTAATGAAACTGGTTTCTGAAATCCCTTTTTGGAAAATAAGTTGTACACCCTGTGGTATCATAGTATTTTCACATAAGTAATTAAAATATTTAAACATTCATTATTATCTGGATTATTTGTTTTACTTACTTTTTCATTTTCTAAATTGTTATTTTATGTTTTAAATTCAAGTATTTTGTATTTTAGTTTATCGTTTCACGTGAGTATTTTGTTAACAGAAACTAATAACCAACTCATTCTTCTTACACAAAATCATTAAAATAATGTTTATCTCTAACGTAATGTTTAAAACTTAAGAAAATTCGGGACGGGATGTAACAATATTATGAAAAGGAAGGTTGCTACTTGCCATACATCGGAGATGCTGAGTCGCAGATAGACATAACAAAAAGACTCACAAATAAAGTTTCGGACATTAAGGCCTTTGTCAACAATAGAGGACACACACACACACACACACACACACACACACACACACACACACACATTCATTTGTGTGTGTCTGTCTCATTAATTATTGACAAAGGCATTAATGGCCTAAAGCTTTATTTGTGACAGTGTTTTAGTTGTGCATATCTGCGACTCAGCATCTCCACTATATAGTGAGTTGCAACTTTCTTTTCATAATATTGTTTAAAACATAACATTTTTTTTTACACCATGCAGATAAAAAGAACTAATTTCTGTCACATAATAAACATGGCGGACGACACAGTATAAAACTAAATCCAGCAGGATTCTCAAATTGTGGTGAACGATCCTCCAAGTATCCCGATTTGCTTCAGGTATATTTTGGTACATTGGAAAATGTTGTTGAAAAGAATTGATTATGTTATAGTGACTGCAGCATGATTCTATTGTTTCTCAAATGGAAACTGACATCATAACCATTGAGAACTAGATCCGAAAAATCTGCTAACAAAATTCTTCGCGTGCGCTCACACACACACACACACACACACACACACACACACACACACACACAAAACTACAGTTGCCTAAGACTGCAGTCGCATGTGTGACTTGCGCTTGTGTGTGTGTGTGTGTGTGTGTGTGTGTGTGTGTGTGTGTGGTTATCACAATAAAAGTGAAATTAGGCAAAAACAAAAAGTATGGATTGCATTATTTTGACCCTTCTACATACCCAACTTTCATCAAGAATGTTTATTTACACTTGGGAATGTTCCCCTTGCAATTAACTGATCTTTTCTGTATAGATGTGCAATATGATTTTTCTGTCATTTCTTTGGCATTATCACTGCCACCAGTACAACCACCACTTCCTCCTCCTCCTCCTCCTCCTCCTCCTTTCTATGGTGTTACAACCTTGCATGGGATAGTAGTGTACACTGTCTGGTGGAGTGTGTAGGGACTAAGACTGCCAACAGGTATAGTGTCAGGAGGCTGTGGGGCAGGGAGGTGGGGGAAAAAGGAGAGGAGCAGGGAAAGACAGGCAGATGCATTGGCAGAGGGCTGCAAATAAACAGGGCAGGTGATGAGAATGGGGAGGAGGTGATAGGATAGAGGGGGTAGAAACAGTCTTTCCACCACACACCCTGTTTAAGCCCTTTGCCAGTGTCTCCGCCTGTCTTTTCCTGCTCCTCTCCTTTTTTGGTCCTTTTGTCCGCACCTCCCTGCCCCACAACCTCCTAATGCTGCACCTGTTGGCAGTATAGTCCCTGCACACTGAAGGCTTTGGCCGAAAGCTATATGTGAGTGTCTTTTAATTGTACCTGTCTGCAGCTTGATGTGTCTTCTTTACAGTATAAAGCAATCTGTCTTTTCCTATGTTGTTGATATTCCTACCTAGAGTTTCCATTGTGTGATTTCTCAGAGATTTTATATTTTCACACTCTCTATCCACAGCTTTCTTGGCTGTCCTCACTCTCTCCTTCCAGTTGACCTCCATTCAAGAATGTATTTAATTGTTCATCCAGTGTCTGTCCTAAAGGCATGTCCAAACCAGTCTATTCTCCTACTTTTTATTGATCTTAACAGTGACAGCTCATTGTATGAGGCAGTTCAGTTCAGTGTTCATACTAGATCTCCAGAAACGATTGTTATCCTGATCTTCCCCATAGATCTTGATCAGAACCTTGCATTCAAATATCCTGAACTGCTGCTCGTAAGCACTCATTAGTGTTGTTTCATATTTACTGTAGGTTACATCTGGCCTGATTATGACTTTATAAATTTGAAGTTTCAGTTGCCTATTTAATAACCTAGAGGTTAACAATTTCTTAAATGTGTGGAAGCATCTAATACTACTTAGGACATGCTGTTTTATTTCATTTGACATGGAACTTGTCCTGTTAATATTAGATCCTAGATAGTCAAAGTTTTGCACATGTTCAAAATTGAAACCAACTGCTGATGGTTTATCCTCTTGTGAAATTCGTGTATTTAGTCTTCTTTTCATTAATAGCAAGACCTCTATGTAGTGTCGCTTCATTCATCTCACCTTTTGTTCCCTCAAGTAAAACTCTTCTTCTGCTAATAATTGCTGCATTATCAGCATAAGCACATATCTAGGTTGAATTTGTACCTGTGTAACCAGATATTTGAAGCTTTTGAACGGCTGCTTCAAGAGGGGGAAAAAAAAAAATTATAGAGAGGGCATCCCCTTGTATGACTCCTTTATGAATACTAAACCATTTACTGGGTTTTCCATCCACTCGCTATGCAACCTTGAAACCAGCAAATGTTGCTTGGATAAATGAAGCACACTTAGAAGGTATACCAAGCAGTAGCTAATCATTTAGCATTTCTGTCCTGTCAAGACTATCAAAGGCCTACTTGAAGTTACATAGAGGTTATGAAACTCAATACTGTACTCATGTCTTTTCATGTATTTGCCTCTGCACAGATACCTGATCTATTGTTGATGTATTAGACTGAAGTACTCACTGATATTCTCCCAGAATCTCTTCTGCCTCTGGAACCAGCCTGTTGTGGATTATTCTGGAGAGAGTCTTGTAGGTTACATTCAGCAGGATAAGTCCTTAGTAATTTGAACAAGAAGTCTTGTTTCCTTTTTATGGATTGTTTGGATTGCCCCCCAAAGGCCCACTCTTTTGGGATTCTTTCCCAATTCCATATGGTTTTAACTGTGAAGTACATGAGACTGGTCCAAAGTAACCCAAATTCATGAAACACTCAACCAGGACAGAAAAGAGACTCCCATGAATCCCCACATAACAAGATACAATACGCTGTTGTGAATGGTACATTGGAAAGGCATGCAAGAGGGCACTAGCTAGCACTTCTCCACTTATATACATGTGTGTGTCGCTGGTAGACAGTGTGGCGGACGCGTTGCTGTGTGTATGCTTCCCACAGGTGGCTCGTGCTGATGCAGTTGATGGCTGATGCAAACGTGCATGTGTGGTGACACCACACTCGGCGAGCACAAACTAGTCACAGGATATAACACATCTCTCCCTCGTGTGAAGTGGACCCCCAGGCAACGGAGGAGATGCCAGTGGGATGCTGTACTGGGTAAGCACCGGAGCATAAGGCCGGAACACGCGGGGGCAGTGGATCTGCATGGCGCCAGAGGACAGCACTGTAGAGGAGGGTGCCATTACCATTTCGACATAGTCATCACCAGGCAGCCCCCAGGGGCTCAGTATTCATTTGCTGAGTACGGGCTTGGCGACCCCGGGGTCCTGAGCTTGGGACTGGTCAGCGCCGCCAGTCTCCTGTCACCGTAACCCCCGGACATGCTTCAGCAACCACCGTATAGTGTGGCGGTGGAATGTTGTGTGCTGCGGGGAATGGTAGTCTTGGCTTGACCGCCTGGATTGCGAGGAAGGCCAACCTCTATAAAAACCCCTCAATCTTCCGGTGTGCTCCGTGCCTATAAGATGCATGGCTGTTGGGGTGGAACAGTCGCAAGCGGGCAACCTCTGGGGCACCTGCCGCATCCCAGTTGTATAAGGCTTACTCAGGCACGCGGGGCTCTGTCTGAGCAGACCTTTAGTTCCCTAGCTGCTCATGGGACCGCAATGGACCCTTTGACCTCTACATTTCCTCCTACCAGTGGCTTGGGTGGACTGCTGGTCGGAAAACACACCCCATCGAAAAAGCGACTTCGCGCTGCTAGTCCTCCAGTGCCTGGTGTTGCTAGAGATGTATCAGACTGTTGTAACAGAGCACATGCTGATAATCAGAATATGTTTTTGATTATTAAACGGAAGAAGGGTAGCTTTGAGAGGGTTTCTCCCTTTTACATCCACAAGGATCTTTAGGGAATTGCAGGTACACTGAAATCTGTTAAGCAACTGTGCAATGGTACTCTGTTAGTGGAGACTTCAAGTTCCCGTCAAGTCGCTTCTCTTCGGAAAGCAACCTGTCTCGGAGAGTACGCTATCAAGACCGAGCTCCACTCCACGTTGAACTACAGTAAGGGTTTTGTGACAGGGACTTGGTGGATATCCCCACAGACAAGTTAAAATCTGAGTGGGCTGAAGGAGGTATTGTTGACATACAGCATATTATGAAACAAGTCGATGGGGACCTAGTCAAATCTGACTCGTTTATTCTCACGTTCAGTTGCCCGAGACTCCCAGAGCATGTTAAAGTGGGGTTTTTACGTTTGCCGGTACGGTCATATTTCCCCAACCCAATGCACTGTTTTAAATGTCAGCGCTTTGTGCATACTGCGTTAGGATGCAATGGGATAGCCACTTGTGGTAAATGTGTTCAGCCTGCCCATGAAGGAGCCGATTGTTCATCGCCTGTGAAGTGCGTGAATTGCTCTGGGAGTCACCCTGTCTAGAGCTGGATCTGCCCCACCTATCTAGAAGAACGGAAGATACAGGAGATTAAAACATCTAAGCGCATCCCCTATGGTGAGGCCAAGAAGCTCTTTAAGGCCATGCAATCTCCTGTGTTTACGACATCTTTCGCTTCCGCTCTGAAAAAAACGGTACAAATAGCCACTGTTGTTAAGCAAACGGAGGTTGCTAGTTTTAGCACCAATACCTGTGTTTGCCAGTGCACTTGTGCTGCTGCGGTTGTTTTGAAACCTGCGGCTTTGCCCGCAATGTCGGACAAGGCCGTGGTTGCTGACATTGGGGTACTTCCTGCCTCTCCCCATATGGCGCCTTCTGCCCAGGCGAGTAAAGCTCCACCTGTTGACAAGGCTCTGCCTTCTAAGCCCCCCACGACAAAGACGCCGAAGGTGAAGGTTTTGCCACCTGAGGAGACTAGTCAGGGTCGGTCCAATGACGAGGCTATCGTACTGTCTGACATCTCTCGTGGGTCGTCATCGGAGCTGATGGACATTGATGTCGACCTCGGGCGATCTTCTCGCCCCAGGAATAAATCTCCGGTCAGTACGGGCTCTCCTCCAAAGCACAGAGGCAGGGTGATAGTTCAGCCACCCTGATCACTGGCTCCCATATTACACTGGTACCTGAATGGGTTCAGGAGACATGTGGCCGAATTACAACTCCTTGTACGAGAGTGCCCTTTGTGCTTATGCCTCCAAGAGACACATTTTTGGGCCACTGATGCTCCTTCTTTATGGGCTATACCATATATCGAAAAGATGATCTGATGGGGGAAAGGGCAAATGGTGGTGTTGCGGTTTTTGTCCATGACATGCACCCCTCATCCGAGGTCACTCTCGTTACAGACTTGCAAGCAGTTGCGGTTGACCTTCTTGTGGGTCGGAGGCTCACAGTCTGTTCAGTTTACTTACCACCACAGGATGCGATAGATTCTGCGGCTCTCACAGACCTTATTAGCCAACTCCCCCGCCCATTTCTTCTTCAATGCTCATAATGTCTTATGGGGCTCCCCGACTACTTGCCCCAGGGGTCGCATTCTGGAAAGCCTCATGCTGTCTGAAGAACTGTGCATCCTCAACTCTGGTGCTCCCACTCATTTCTGTACTGCTTCGGGGTCGTCATCGGCTATTGACCTTTCCTTTTGCTCTCCAGCACTCGCGGATTCTACTCTGTGGGAGGTTGCTGCTGACCTCCATTCTAGTGACCAATTCCCCCTTTGGATTCACCTCCTGGATGAGGCTGTGGCATTACCAGTGGCACCTCTGCAGAGCTGACTGTACACTTTTCAGCCCACTGGCTGTTTTGGAACACCGTGCCAGCGTCCACGAATGGGTAGACCATGTTACAGCCGTGATCTCCCATGCTGCTGAATTGTCAAACCCACGGTCATCCGGTCATCCCAAGAGGCGTCCTGTCCCTTGGTGGACCACTGAGTGCCGCTCAGCCATCCAAGCGCGCCGTGCAGCTCTGCGCCGCTTCAAGTGCCGTCCCTCAGCTGACAATCTTGCGGCCTTTCGGGTGGCAAGGGCCAAAGCACGGTGAGTGATTAAAGAGAGCAAACGACGGCCATGGCAGTTGTTCTTGAACTCCATCTCCCGCTCCACTAGTTCTACGAAAGTATGGGAAGCAATCAGGAGGATTTCCGGGAAATTTCTCCAACTACCTGTCACGGCATTGCTGCATCAGGGATGTCTCCTCACGGTGTCGAGAGACGTTGCCCAAACAATGGCCATGCATTTTTTGGAATCTACCGCCACTATTAACTGTGTTCCAGATTTCTGCTGCTACCGCACTGCCATCGAGAGGGGTCACTTGGACTTCCGGTCTCCAAATTCTGAACCCTACAACTGTCCCTTCACAATGTGGGAACTGGATTTGGCACTGTCTGTGGCTCATGATACTGCACCTGGTCATGATCAAATCCGGTATAGCATGGTGCAGCACTTGTTGCTGCCATCCAAGGAAGTTCTCCTGAATTGTTTTTATATGATATGGTTATCCAGCACGTACCCTGACTCGTGGAGGGAGGCGATTTCAATTCCCCTCCTAAAATCGGGGAAGGATCGAACGTATCCCAGTAGTTATCGAAGTATTGCTTTGACGAGCTGTGTCGGGAAGGTGTTGGAACGCATGGTCAACCGTCGCCTGGTTTGGCTGCTCGAGACCAGGCAGCTCCTTATCCCCTTTCAGTGTGGCTTTTGGAGATGTTGTTTCACTATAGACAACTTGACCCTGCTTGAGACGGCCATCCAGCAGGCCTTCCCACGTAACCAGCATTGTCTAGGTGTTTTCTTTGACATTAATAAGGCGTATGACACTACTTGGTACCTCCTTATCCTCAGTCAACTCCATGAGTGGGGCTTTTGTGGCTGTCTTCCCATCTTCATTCGGTCCTTTCTTTCCCACCGCCTCTTTCGATATCGGGTTGGTAATGTGCTATCTGATTTGTACATGCAGGAGAACGGTGTTCCTCAGGGAAGCGTTTTAAGTGTCACTCTCTTTGCCATCGCCATTAACAGTATCACGTCCACTATCCGGAGTCCTGGCCAATGCTCCTTCTTTGTGGACGATTTTGCTGTTTTCTGTTCTTCCTCCAGTCTTGTCACTGCTAGTCGGCAGTTGCAGCTTACGATAAAGCGCTTAGAGGCATGGACTGCGAAGACGGGTTTTACCTTTTCTGCGGACAAATGTTTGTGTGTTCATTTTAATCGTTCTCGACGTCTTTTTACCTCCCTTGAATTGCGTTTGAGGGACACCATTCTTCCTTTTAGAGACACTGTGAGGTTCCTGTGCCTCACTTTTGATTCCAAGTTGTCGTGGTTGCCTCACCTTAAAGACCTCAAGGTGCAGGCCCTGAAGGCACTGAATATTTTGAAGTGTCTGAGCCATCAATCCTGGGGAGCAGATCGGGCGCATCTGCTGCAGTTTTATAGGGCTTTCGTTCGATCGTGTCTTGACTATGGTTGCATCGTGTATTGGTCAGCAAGGCCTTCGTATCTGAAGATTCTTGACGCAGTACACCATGAGGGTATCAGGCTGGCCACTGGTGCCTTCCGTACCAGTCCCATCCACAGCCTGTGTGCTGAGGCAGGGGAACCGCCGCTTGCCATCCGGCGGAAATTCCTCATGGTGCGACAGGTGTGTCAATTCCTTGCCTGTCCTATCTCCCCTGCGTACCCTACCATTGCCCAACTGCCTATGGAACGTCTCTCTTCCAGTTGTCCCAGGGCAACGAGACCATTTGGGATTCGTGCCAAGCATTTGCTTGAGTCCCTTGGTGTGGAGCGTGTGGCCCCCCAACGACAAGGTTTTACCCACCTACCTCCCTGGTTGCTCCAGAGGCCCAGTGTCCTTTTAGGCTTGTTGGAGTACCGGAGGAGCTGCACTCCTGCGTTTGTTTTTACCACCTTATTTTCCGATATTTTACACCAGCATCCCGACCATGTACCAGTATTTACGGATGGCTCTAAACAGGGGGACTCTGTTGGTTGTGCTGTTGTTTTCCCTGATCGAGTTGTCAAGTTACGGCTTCCTGCGGCATTTACCATCTTTGATGCCGAATTGTTTGCGATCTTGCGGGCATTGGAGCAGATGAGATGTGTTGCCAGTCTTAAGTTCCTCATCTGTTCTGACTCCCTGAGTGCCCTTCAGACCATGCAACACTTGTACCCAGTGGATACGGTCGTCCAGAACATCCATGATGCCCTACTCCAGCTGCAACGGCAGGGGAAGGAGGTTTCTGTCTGCTGGGTGCCAGGGCACGTGGGTATTAGGGGAAACAAACTGGCAGATGTGGCTGCCAAAGATGCATGTTCCCTCACTCACGTTGCTGACTGTGCTGTCCCCCTCCATGCTGTTACCTCCCTCCTGTGTTTTCGTGTTATGCGTCAATGGGAAGAGGAGTGGCTGGCAGTCGGTGAAAATAAGGTGCGTTTGGTCAAGGCCACCACGCGGCCATGGTGTACATCCTACCAGTCATGCAGACGGGATGAGGTTCTCCTCACTCGCCTCTGCATCGGGCACTGTCCCTTAGCATATGGTTGTTTACTCCGGCGGGAGGACCCCCCAATCTACAGTGTTTGTGGCGTCCAGATTACTGTCCCCCACATTTTACTTGACTGTCTTTTATTCTCGGACCAGAGGGTGGTGGTTTCTTTGCCACCGGATTTGCCCTCTATTTTGGAAGACGACACAACGACTGTGGTTAAGGTCTAACAGTTTTGTGTCGTGTCCAATTTGTTGCCTTGGATTTTAGGGAGAGGATTTTTAATGTGCTGCTGGGTGACTGGCTCACCCAGGTTTTAGGTAAGAGGTCTGCCAGTCACGATTACCTCCTTGTTTCCCTTCGGTACCTGTTCTCTTTTCCTTGTGTTTCTTTTCCTTTTTTAGTGCTCTTGTTTTGCCTCTGTATGTGAGGATTTGGAACGGATTCAGGTCTGTGTCTTTTAGCCGTTTTCCTTGTTCGCTGCCCGTATTAGTCCCTTCACTGCATGTGTTCCTGTTTTTATGCGCTTGGGCACTGATGACCACGCTGTTTAGTGCCCGTAAACCTCAAACACACACACACACACACACACACACACACACACACACACACACACACACACACACCACCAGGTAGGTCCCATTGTGGGATGGCAGGGCCACACCTACCAGATATGATGGATGATGTGATGATGGAGAGCTGTCCGGTGGAGGTGTTCTGAATTGAACAGCAGGCTGTAGCAATGGATCCGAGACCAGAGATGGAACAGCACTCAGCACTAGGAAGCTGGAACCCCAGGACACCACACGTGAAGGAGGCAGCTGATGGGATGGGCGCACTTCCACAGCAGGTGACAATGGGCTAATGGTGGAGGGCAATGGGGCGGGCTGCTTCGATGGTTACCACACCTGCAAATAGGTAGCTTCCAGTGGCGAGCAGGGGCACAACTGATCAGGGTGGCACACCACCAGCCCGTCCACTGTATGGACATACAGATGGCATCCCTGGCACCAGACAGCTATAGTCGGTATCCACTTGGGCCTGTGACCAAACCCTCGTGAGCCCGGTGCGAAGCGGCTGGATGAACCTGATTGTGTCAGGTGCGATGCAGGCTGTAGAAGGTGGAGGAGCATGCATGGCTGCCAGCTGTGAAGCAACTCAGCTGCGCTCCACTCCACCATAGGTGTGAAGTGATAGGTGCTCAGAAAATGGAGAAGGGCGTCATAAAGTGAAAAATCCACAACCAACTTTTTCATTTGGGACTTGAAGGTAAGCACTAGTCATTCTGCCTCACCATTTGATTGAGGATGGAATGACGGAGCCATAATGTGATGAACGCCATTATGGGAATAAAATAGTTAAATGGTGTGAGAAACGAACTGGGTCCCATTGTTGGAAACTGAAGCACAAGGCAACCCCTCAGTAGCAAAGAAACCCTTAAAAGTTTATGAATTGTAACCTCAGCCAACGTCGAGATACACTGGAGAATGTAAGGAAACTGGGAAATGCATCCAAAACCAAAAGGAATTAAAGAAGCAATCTGCAAAGTTGACATAAATGCATTCCCATGGCTGATGTGGAGCAGGCTTGGTGGACAGACGGCATGGGAGCCACTTGTTGTCAGGCACACTGCTCGCAAGCCACAACAGAATGGACAATGTTTCCATCAATCTCTGGCCAAAAAGCACGTCTCCTAGCTGATGGTTTAGGGCGCGGAACACCCCAATGGCCCTGGTGGAGAAGGTGTAGGATCTCACACTGTAATGTGGCAGGAATGACTTCTCTGGGAGTGAGGTCTTCCATTGACAACAGCAAAACTCCATCAAAAATGCAGAGGTGATACTGTAGGGAAAAGTAATTGTGCAGAGGTTCTGAAGCCTGATCTGACAGTTTATCTGTCGGTGGTAATAGCAGGTGCTGTGTACAATCTCGTAATTGAGAAAACCTTGACTATGGTTTGCTTTTCAATGTCAAGATGGAAGCAAAGCGATTGTTCATGATCGAAGTTGGGATCATGGACCACAACTAGACGGGACAAGGTGTCTGCATTAGCATGGTTAGATGTGGGTTGAAAATGAATTTTGTAATTGGGTAAAAAATGGATTTCATAATGGTAGTGTGACTAGAACAGCACCTAGCATTGGAGGCGATGTGCTGCCTCACTCAGCAAGGAAGTCTGAGGATTAAACAAGGAAAGGTTTGTGGTTAGTAATAAGGTGACTCTTGGAGCCATACAGAAAAATGTGAAATTTCTTGAGAGCATAGGTGATGGCAAGAGCCTCTTTTTCTCAACCTGAGAGTAACAGTGCTGGGCCGGGGTGAGAGATTGAGACAAAAGCTGTTCAGTGGCATTGGCGTTCTGGTGCTTGAATATCATGCCATGGCCGTACTGTGAGGTGTCAATCACTGGAACTATGTTCTGGTCTGGAGAGAACATAGCCAAACAAAGGAGCCATGAGTAGTTTGGATTTCAACATTTGAAAAGCGCATTCACAATCCAGGCTCCAGCAAAAAAGGTACATTCTTGCATAACAAGGCATGTAGCAGGTGGGCCGAGGTCACTGCCCCCGTCAGGAATTTATAGCTATCTTCCCTAGGAAGGCCTAAAGCTCCTTCATGGATGAGGGGTGAGTCATAGACCTTACAGCAGTGGGTGAACCCCATCCCTTGAGACCCTGAATCCCAAATAAACTATAGAAGGCTGAAGAAACTGAGATTTTACGAGGTTACTCAGTAAGCCTGCGGACTGTATGACAGAAAACAAAGTGCATGAGTTATGTAAGTGTTCAGCCGTAGAGGAGCCCATGATAATAGTATCATCCAGATAATTAATGCAACCTGGGGCAGGCATAGTGAATTACTCTAAAATCATTGGAAAATAGCAGGAGCTCTAGCCACACCAAAACGAAGGCACTTATATTGATAAAGACCAAAAGGAGTATTCAAAGCCAAAACATGCCAAGACTCTTCACCCACTGGAACCTGCAGATACACTTCAGACAAATCAATTTTAGAATAGTAATGGCCACCCGATAATTTCGCCAACAGTTGCTCTGGTGTGGTAGAGGAAACGTATCCACGATCGACTACACATTAACAGTAATACTGAAGTCACCACGGAAGCGAAGTTTTCTGGACAGTTTACAAACTACAGCCAGCAGAGATGACCATTCACTAGCCACATCTAGTTGCTCCACCCTTGAGATTAGAGTCTGTCCACTTCTGCTTCCACTTGATCTTTCAGGGCAACAGGAATAGGATGCATATGGCAAAAATGGGGCAAAGCAGTGGTTTTCAAAATGATATGAGCACAAAAATTTGTAACACACTCTATATCGTCCAGAAACATGTCTGAAAACTCCTCACACAGTGTTTCCTACTGAGAATATAGTACCTGTTTGGATACAAGGTGAACTGCATCAGTGATAGAAAATCCAAATGCCTGAAATGAATCCAGGTTGAACTAGTTCTCAGTACTGGCATCGGCAACCAACAAAAAGATAATGGACCAAACCACTGACTTGTAGGAGGCAGATGCCATAAATTGTCCCAACAGTGCAATGTCCTGTTTGTTATAGCTGGCAACTTCCGTGTGACCTGTATCGACAGCAACGAGCCCAAACTCGCGTAGGTTTTAGAATTAAATAACGTCACTGCAGCACTTGTGTTGACTTGAAACTGGATCACTTGGTGAAAAACATTTAACTCGGTAAACAGTTTGGAGAAGTCACTAGTATTGAAGTCACACAGTATATGTCCATGTCTGTATACTGAGCAACCGTCTGTGAACAACACGTGGAGGCGATGTGGCAAATATTACAAGTAGACCAGCACTTAATGCACACCTAATTTTATGCTGGACAAAACAGGAAGGACAAGACGGAAACAGAGAATGCCGATGCTAGTGTTGTGGCGATGGCAGCGGCTTTGTGTGGGCCTCGGTCAGCTTGTCACTGGGTCCGCATGTTTACTGCCACCATTGCCGTTTCCTCCTGCAAGCTGTCTGTTGTTCTAATGGGCACTTCATGTGACACTACTGCCTCATGATCCCACTCTTCAATTTGGTCACCCGCCGCCCGAAAAACTTTTAAAGATTGTGCTGTTTGCAGAACTTCAGCCACTTCCTTGTCCGTAGCTAAGCAGGTAATTGTGTTGCTCACCATACAGTCTGCTTAAGAGGAATTATGGGCATCAGTAATGAAGTGTCCCTTATGGCTAATGCCGCTTTTGGCTGTCCGGGCCTTGTATGTTTGGTTTGGTTTCCTTGGCATTGGTAGAATTCAACTTTGCCTCTACGATGAGCACTCATTTGCGATAGTAGTTTGACAATAAACTATACGTGATCAAAAGTAAGAGTTACCAGTTCTTGTAAATGGCTTAGTTGATGCAGTAAGTGATTCACCTTAGGTGGAACCCACGAGAGGAAGAATGCTTTGTACAGATTCGAATCTGTAACACTGAAAGCCAAAAAGTGGTGTCTGAGTTTTGTCATAAGCATCACAGTTCTCGGCTGAATCATCATACAGAGGGAATGCAGGTGGATGGACCAGTGGAATGGTACCCTGACTGTTAATGGAAGCCGACAGTGTGGTCACAGCCGAAGTAAACTGTTCAATCAAGGCTTGTAGCATGGTGTTCATAATGAATAAACGTAACGAAAATGCACATAAAGATTGTACATACGGAAACAATTCCTAACTTGTCGCCAGTTGTGATGTAATTACACGGTATGTGAGACTGGTCCAAAGTAATCCAAATATGGCTTTATTCATGAAGCACTCAATTACGATGGAAAACAGACTCCTGTGAATCCCCATGTAACAAGACACAGTACACTGACATGAAAGGCACTCTGGAAAGGCACACAAGAAGACCAGTTAGTGCTGCTGTGCATATATGTATGCGTGAGTTACCAGTAAATGGTGCGGTGGAGGTCTCGCCACGTGCACGCCTCCCACAGGTGGCCTCCAGTGGCCCGTCCTCACTGATACAGTTAGTGGCCATTTCAAACATACATGTGCAGTAATATTGTACTCAGCACACAAGCACTAGTTGCGGGATATAACCAATATTAACTTGATAAGTTTGTGGATCCACTTATGGAGACCAGTTCCCCCATTTTTCAACAGTTTCGTTGTTATTCCATCAGTTCATGGTGCTTTGTAGTTTTTCTAGACAGGTACCTTCTGTACCACATCTAATGAGGGAGTCTTTCATCTTTGGCTCTGCATTGCAGTAGAGTGGCTTGCACTCTCCTGATAGGATTTGCCCTCCAGAATTCCCTTGAAATGTTCCCTCCTTGTAGTCAGAACATCTTGTTTATTTCTTTGCAAATTTCCCTCTTTGTCCTTATATGCTGTTATTTTTTGTCTATATTCTTGAGTTCCTTCTTTAATTTTCTTAATAGTGCTCTTCCATCTCCTCTATCTTTCTCTTTATGGCTTCTGTTTTTTTTCTCTTATACACTCTGGCTGCCTCTATTCTCCTTTCATTAGATAATACCTGATTTGATCTTGTATATTACTGTAAGCATTTCAGTCTTGTCTCCTTTTTCTGTTTCATTGCCTGTCCCAATCATCATCATACCAGTCTTTATTACTAATTCTTCTTGTTTACCCCAGTATTTTGTTTGCTGCTGTGTCAGAATGTCATTTCTAGTAGAGCTCGATTATTCGTCTATATGGTCTCTGCCATCTTCAAGGGTCTTTATAAGGTAGTTGATGATACTGGTGAGAGTACCATATCATTTGGGGCATTAAGGAAGCTTTTAGTATGTGGTAGGTGGAATAGATATGCAAGTTGTTATGGTTTGGCTAGGGGTATTGAGTGGAAGTGACGGTTCTTCAGTATTGCTAATCCTGTTGGGGTTAAGATGTAAGTAATGTAGATAGCTCCCTTACATGGTACTGTGAATTGAAGTTTCTCATGATGAGAAATGAGAAGGGATGATATGTATGTACTTCAAAACAAATTTTAATAGCCATTATTATGTTCAAAACATGTAGAAATTCCAATTTCCACAAGGTGCATTTTAGCTGTGTTTATTTTTATTTGTGACAAACCTGTTTGTAATTTTAATTTTGACAAACTTGTGTTGAATGTGTAATAACTCTCCACTAAAATTTTAATGTGGTATGAGTGATGAACACAATGTACAGCCAAGAACGTTTTTAAAGATCTGAAGATGACAGTCTTACCTGTTGAAATTGGTCAAAAAAATCGGTTTTGAACCCAATTTTGGCATAAAATTTGCTTTAAAGTGCAGTGAATGTTGCTATAGTTATTGGAGACCAATTGTATCAGTTTCAAAGTTTTTTGGACTTTCTCAATGTAACAATACAGTTTTTCTGAAACTGGCAATTTCACTAAAATGTGGTGTAATATCTTCATCAGTTGGCTGTAAAAATAATTTAATTAGACATATTTTTAATATTTAATAGCTATATTAAACTGTTTATACCTCAGAACAAGTCTTTATTGTAAATGTCTCATAATGTAAAATTGTAATAGTTCTTTCTTTGTAACAATTTTTAGAAAATGCAAGAAATGGGTAAACCAAAAAGGCCCATGACTGGATTTGTCAGATTTATGTATGAACAGAAGGACAAACGGGGGAGCATGCCATTTAGGGTAAGTGCTTTGTAATTGATTTTCTTTACAATCATTCGTGGGAAGAAGTGTTGGAGTTATGACACTGTAAAGATTAAGCCAAGGCCTCTTGGAAGTTCATAGATGGGAACAAAGTAGTGCATGGAAAGGCTCAGATATTGTTTTAAGAGCTTTGAACTTTTTTATATTTTACAATGAAATCCAGACTATTAGCTGCCTACAGGCGTTCATAAATATGAACAGTTGAAAATGTGTGCCCCAACCGGGACTCGAACCCGGGATCTCCTGCTTATGTGGCAGACACTCTATCTCACTGAGCCATCGAGGACACAGAGGATAGTGTGATTGCAGGGACTTATCTCTGGCACACTCCCCGTGAGACCCACATTTCCAACTTACTGTCTACACACTACATTCTGTAGTGCCCCTGGCCACTATACACATTACTCGCAGCAGTCAACCTACCAATTCCTGTAAGAGTTTGAGCAATGCGAGTGCATTCACACTGAAGAAGATCATGGGCTGGTAAGCCTTATCTGTATGAAGATGGTATCTGCTCAGCCTCCAATGGGAATTGGCAGATTGGCTGTATCAAGTAATGAGTATAGTGGGCAGGGGCACTACAAATCTAGTGTATGGACAGAAAGTTGGAAATGTGGGTCTCACGGGGAGTGTGCCAGAGATATGTCCCTGCAGTTGCACTATCCTCTGTGTCCTTGATGGCTCAGTCGGACAGAGCGTCTGCCATGTAAACAGATCCTGGGTTCGAGTCCCAGTTGGGACACACAAATCAACTGTTCCCATTGATGTTTATCATCACCTGTAAGCAGCTAATGGTCTGGGTTTCATTGTAATTTCATTCTTCGAGAGCTGCAAGATCACCAATGATATCTGTTATTTTGTACATGTCTGAAAACAGTGAAACATAAAACTAACAGTATGAAATACAAAAGCCCTGGGAACACACACCAGAATCACAAAGAAAAAATGAACTCACACAGTCCAGAGCAAACAAAATTCTTTGGTTTTGGAGTTGGAATGTGCAAAGAAAGTGAGGGAAGGGACTACATAAGTAAAGATGGTAGTAATTATTTTAAAAATAGGCAACCTATAGATCATGATATGGTTCATTGTAAAGAGCATATTATTTTGCAACAAGATTTAGACTGCCAGTTATGGGAACCTTATTCTCCCTTCTCAAAGTAGTTCATTAATTTATCCTTTTCTATAGATTGCATCAAGAACAACATTCAGGATCTAGACTGAGTTGAAGGATACATTAAGAAAACAGAGCAGCAGTAAGAAATGTAGGCTGTCAATCTGTTGACAATTAACTATCACTACACTGCATATTGTTATTTGTGCTTAAACCAGCCAAAAATTACCTGTTACATTTTCATAGGAAAGCTACTGTTTTGATAAAAGGTCCTGTTTGTCTCCTATCAGTAACTCAATAGTTACTTGAACGTATAGACATTTTGCAAACAAAATAGTTTTCAACACCAGCAGCAACAGAGGCCTGTTTACAGTACACCGCTACTTGCCATGCAGCTTAATAATGAACATTGCTACTTACTGTACAGCTAGCAGGAATTTACAATCCTTGAAGTTAAGTAACCAGGTAATTTGTGCAAGGAATGGTCATTGAGGCATGTTTTTAATTGTGTTTTAAACTGGTAAGAATTCACAATTCCTTTCATTCTGTTGAATTGGAGATCTTTGAATACGTTTGCACTAGACAAATTAAGTCCATTCTGAACCCTAGACAAGAAGCCAAAGTCTAAAAGAAAATTATTTTTGTGTATTGTATTCTAGCAATGTAGAGCACAGTTCAACAGTAATTTTATTTATTGTCAACAACAAAAGCCATTAAGGCATAAATGTACTTCAGAGTGAGAGTTAGAAATTCAAGAACTTTTAAAGATTCCTCTACAATATTTGTGGTTATCTACTTTACACATTGTTCTAGAACATAATTCCATTGTAACAGTAGAGTGAAAATATGCAATTTAAGGCAACATCCTTGTCCACATGTTAACATAATACTTAATTGGACTTTTTCATTAATTTATTTTTGTCATTAATGCCATTATAAATTGTTAGACATATGGACACCAAGCAATTTTATGCACAGTGTTGTACTTAGTTTGTGATTTTTAATATCTACTACTTATACTAGCTGTGTGACTTTGTTTATTGTTGGATAAAGCACAGAAAACTAATGTTGACACCAAGAAGCTGACAGCTGAGCAGAGCAGATCTACTTGCAGTTGTAAATGTCGCTGGAAATCTACACAGAAAGTTGAAAAACGGAGTTTTCCTACACCCAAATTAGTGGTTGCAGTTGAACTTTGTCAGCAAGAATAAAATAGCCCCACAGCAGACAGGAGAAAACATGAAACATATTTTTCTTAAAACAGCTGTCCCCCAAAACCAAAGAAACCAAGTTGGGGATGAAAAACAACAGGCCAAATGTTCCAGTCTGAAGCCATCGCATCATGCAACTGCTGATGGCATAGACATTGACTTCTATCTGCAGGCAACAGGGAGTCCCTCAAGTAACCATCCCCCCCCCCCCCCCCCACACACACACACACACACCACCACCACCACCACCACCACCACCACCACCACAGAAGTTAACAGGGCAAAAGATAGAGAAAAACCTCACACTTAAGATGGCTTCCACACTTCAGTAGAACTTGAATGGGTTCGGGACACACATGGAGGAACAGTGTCTATTAGCTCAGGGTAGACTACAGCTTCTCGTTCTTCAGGAGACACTTTTTAAATTCTCTGACAGACCTGAGTTACATGACTACATTCTACAAAAAGGAGGAGCTTTGGGGAGACAAAGCTAAAGAAAGAGTGGCAATTTTTGTAAACAGTGCTACCACTCTTCATCCTCTCCCCCACAACCAGCCTTCAAGCAGTCACTTTAACAATGTATGTATGTCTTTGATTGACAATCTGTTCACTTCACTTGTCCCCACATGTGCTGCTAGGAGGGGTGGGGGGAACTCTTGTAACACTTGAGACGTAATTGGTCATTATTAGTATTTTTTCATTTTGTTCCATTTAGTTTGAATAGCTATATCATTTAAATATGAAGTTCATAAAATTATGCTAATCAACACACATATATACTTGTTATTTATTATGAAACATGCAGGTAGCCATATTTCTAACTACATTTCACACACGAAATTCCATTTTTCATTTGCAAATACACATTTTTAATTGGGTACTGATCTTTTATAAAATATCAGTGTTAAAAAAACTCTTTAAAAATTATATTTTTCTCTACACTTCATGGAAATGCTCATAAAACATGCATGCCACATGGCCCATGGAAAAATTGAGCTAGATTTAGCTATTTAATTATGCTCAGAAAACTTCAAAATTGATTTTCTTGAGGATTTGTGAGTTGCATCAAACTGCTTTATGGGATTAATATTTGAGTTGTGAACTTCATGAACCAAGTATTAAAAATTAAAAAAAAAACTGATTGTCATGTGGTCTCCTCCTAAGATGGGTGTAACTAAAACGATAGCAAAAATAATAGGTACTACTTTATCAGGTTAATTTTAAGGTATTCTGGGATTATCAAAGTCTGTCAAAATGTTTTGAGAAAGTGAAAATTTCTAATTTGAGCAATTAACAAGATATTTTAATAAAAGCAGGAATTTTTTGAATCAAAAAGTTTTGGGCTGCAAAGATAATTACAATTTGAAATTGGAAATTTGAGTACATGAAAGTTTTGAATATGAATAACATTTGAAATATGAATTTTTTGGAAAAAAAAACTAAAAATCTCTTGAAAAGTGGAGAATGAGGGCTTTCAAATGAAGTATACTGAAGAGTCAAAGAAACTGGTATAACTGCCTAATATTGTATAGGGTGCCTGCAAGCGCACAGAAGTGCCACAGCACAAAGTGGCATGGACTCGACTAATGTCTGAAGTAGTGCTGGAGGGAGTTGACACCATGAATCCTACAGGGCTCTCCATGAAACCGTAAGAGTACAAGGGGGGTAGAGATCACTTTTGAATAGCATGTTGCAAGGCATCTCAGATACGCTCAATAATAATCATGCCTGGGGAGTTTGGTGGCCAACAGAAGTGTTTAAACTCAGAAGAGTGTGCCTCAAGCTGCTCTGTAGCGATTCCAGACCTGTGGGGTGTCGCAATTTCCTGCTAGAATTGCTCAAGTCTGCCAGAATGCACAATGGACATAAATGGATGTAGGTTATCAGACAGGATGCTTACATATGTGTCACCTGTCGGTCATATCTAGATGTATCAGGGGTCTCATATCACTCCAACTCCACATGCCCCACACCATTACACAGCCTCCACCAGCTTCAAAGGTCCCCTGCTGACATGCAGGGTCCATGGATTCATAAGGTTGTCTCCATACTCATACACATCCATACATTCAATACAATTTGAACAAGACTCGTCCGACCGGGCAACATGTTTCCAGTCACCAACAGTCCAATGTCAGTGTTGACGGCCCAAGCAAGGTGTAAAGCTTTGTGTCGTGCAGTCATCAAGGGTACACGAGTGGGCCTTCAGTTCCAAAAGTCCATATTGACGATGCTTTGTTGAGTGGTTTGCATGCTGACACTTGGTGATGTCACAGCATTGAAATCTGCAGTAATTTGTGGTAGGTTCACACTTCTATCACATTGAATAATTCTCTTCAGTCATCTTTGGTCCCATTCTTGCAGGTTCTTTTTCCGGCCGCACTGATGTCGGAGATTTGATGTTTTTCTGGATTTCTGATATTTACAGTACACTCGACAGTTGTACGGGAAAATCTCCATTTCATCACTACCTCGGAGATGATGTGTCCCATCACTTGTGTGCCAACTATAACACCCCATTCAAACTCTCTTAAATCTTGATAACTTGACATTGTAGCAGCTGTAACCAACCTAACAACTGTGCCAGACACTTGTTTTCTTATATAGGTGTTGCTGACTGCTGCGCTGTATTCTGCCTGTTTACATATCTCTGTATTTCAATAAGCATGCCTGTACCAGTTTCTTTGGTGCTTCAGTGTGTATTAATTTAGAAATAAACATATATTTGTTCATAGGTAATTTCACCTTCTCCTGGTTCGCATGTATAATCAATTACTAATATCTCTTTAAACAAAATATTTCCATGAGAACCAAATGTATAATTATCACCATTTGTCTGAAAACTAGCCTATGAATAATAAATTTTAATGAAATATAGCATGAATAAGAATTAGCTATTTTGTATAACAGTTTTACATGATCAGATAAAAAAAATTGGCATCAGGAGTGGTGTAAGAACAAGCAGGCTTGTTGTACCATGCTCTGTTACAAGCAAGTGACATAAGGATGGATCAGAATAGTATACCTTTAGGGTAGGTATGATTCCTCATTTCTAGGCACAAAGGCACACAGATGAAGCCTAGGTGAAAGGTGTGGTTAGTTGTTTCAGTTTGGGATGATGCTAGGTGATATGGAAGCTGTTCATTTGAAGGTGTTGTGTTGATTTTGTATGGGAGGTATGTTTGTAGACTAGATTTAGGGGGTAATGCCTGTCTGTGAAGGCCTTTATATAAACTTAAACATACTGGGCAAGGCTCATCACTGCAGATGTGCCATTTTTGTGTGGCTGCACTCTGCGGTAGAGATTTCTTAGTATGGAAAAATGGAGGTACTGTTGGTGGTTAGAGAGCTTGATATGGACAGCAATTTTGATGGAGCTGTTGGAGCGAGGGCACTAAATGTCCAGGATGGTAGCATACTGTGTTGAGGAGGACCAATCGAAGCAAGTAGGAAAAGAAGGTGTTGAGGCTGTAGAGGAATGAAGGCCAGATCAGAAGATATTACTGACATATCTGAACTAGGCAAGGTTTTTAGGATGTTGAGTGACTGGGAGTGTTTCCTTTAGATAACCCATAAACAGGATGTTGTAGGATGTTGTATGTGGGTGCCTATGGTTGTGTCATGGGTTTCTTTCTACAGCTCTACAGTGAAGAAGTAGTTATGAGTAAGGGCGTACTTGGCCTGGTGTTTAAAGAATGAGGTTGTGGGTTTGGAGCCTGTAAAACATAGAGTGAGGTAGTGTTTGACAAAGGCAGGGTTATGGGTATGGTGGATGTTCAAGGAAATGTTCAACAGCGACTAGCAGGGATCCAGATGGTTGATGGTATGAGGATGGCTCAGAGGCAGAAAAGTAAGTTGTTTGTATCCTTGATATGGGAAGGCATGCTGTAGACAATGGTTTAGAAGTGTTAGTCTGCAAGAGATAAGATTCTCATAATTTTGTGTGTGTTCTTGGAGTGTTTTTTTATATAATACATGTTTATTCCATTACAGCTTTTAAAGTAAGTCTGGAAGACTTTACAGTACTGGTGGTAATGGAATTTCTACTGTTGTAGTGAACAATCTGTAATTTAGTCTACAGTTAGAACTGTCCTTGTTGGTCGAGACTAATGGGGCAAAGCAAGTGGAACTTCTTAGGAAGTCAGGAAAATTGAGTGACTGTGACTTAATTGTTGCAATGTATAACTCCCTCAATTCAAGCAAGGGTGTGGTCACATGCTGTGAAATTATGGACATAGTCATCTCAGAACTTATACAAGAATTGGTATCGCAGGGTATAGTGGATGTGCAAAACAAGAATTGGTATCACAGGGGATAGTGGATGTGCAAAACAAGAATTGGTATTGCAGGGTATAGTGGATGTGCACTGGAGGACAGAAAGGAATAATTGAAAAATTGAGAAGACCACCACCTTCTTTTTCACCGTCAATTCTCCAAAACTGTCTGAACACATTGTTCCAGGGTTCATCTGACTTACGTACCTAAACCTATGTTGTGCTTCAGTTCCAGTGATTTGGCCTCAAACACTGAGTCAGGGAAGTGAAGCAACTTGTGGGAGGTGTGGAAAGGCAGCTCATGAATCCTGTACTGCTTGCCCATTTCCTGTGTGGAGCCAAGACTGTTTTTGCTGAGGAATGCAAAATTCAGGAAATACAGGTCACCAAGTGGATTACCTATGAAGAAGTCAAAAAAAAGAATATCAAGTTTAAAAAATCCCCTCTTTTTCCTGGTTCATATGCTTCCATGGTGCGAAAACATGTTCCCAAGGCGAACACTTCAATGAAGACAACGTCCAGTGCACCACTGGCCACCTCTAGCATGTGTACTTGCACCTGTACATACCAAGCAAAGTGAGGAAAGACATAGCGATCCAGACTCCTACGACAGATGAGACCATGAATATTTTTGAAGTGAACATTGAGGAGGCATTCCAAAAGCAGAGTGCCTGCCAACATTTGAATCAAAGGCTGTCCCAGGTGCCATCAGACCCACGCGAATTGTAAATGGTTGCAAAAACATATTGACCTCGTAGCCACAAACAATCCAGAGCTGATAGAGAGCATCATGACTGATACAGGGATTAGTGATCACAAGGTCGTTGTAGCTAGGCTCAATATCGTTTCTTCCAAATCCACCAGAAACAAACACAAAATAATTTTATTTAAAAAAAGCGGATAAAGCGTCACTAGAAGCCTTCCTAAGAGACAATCTCCATTCCTTCCGAACTGACTATGCAAATGTAGACGAGATGTGGCTCAAATTCAAAGATATAGTAGCAACAGCATTTGAGAGATTCATACCTCATATATTGGTAAGAGATGGAACGGATCCCCCTTGGTACACAAAACAGGTCCGAACGCTGTTGCAGAGGCAACGGAAAAAGCATGTGAAGTTCAGAAGAACGCGAAATCCCGAAGATTGGCTAAATTTTACAGACGCGCGAAATTTGGCACGGACTTCAATGCGAGATGCCTTTAATGGGTTCCACAACGAAACCTTGTCTCGAAATTTGGTAGAAAATCCAAAGAAATTCTGGTCATATGTAAAGTACACAAGTGGCAAGACGCAATCAATACCTTCACTGCGCAGTGCCGATGGTACTGTTACTGACGACTGTGCCGCTAAAGCGGAGTTATTGAACGCAGTTTTCCGAAATTCCTTCACCAAGGAAGACGAATGGAATATTCCAGAATTTGAAACACGAACAGCTGCTAGCATGAGTTTCTTAGAAGTAGATACCTTGGGGGTTGCGAAGCAACTCAAATCGCTTGATACAGGCAAGTCTTCAGGTCCAGATTGTATACCGATTAGGTTCCTTTCAGATTACGCTGATACAATAGCTCCCTACTTAGCACTCATATACAACCGCTCGCTCACCGATCGATCTGTACCTACAGATTGGAAAATTGCGCAGGTCGCACCAGTGTTTAAGAAGGGTAGTAGGAGTAATCCATCTAACTACAGACCTACATCATTGACGTCGGTTTGCAGTAGGGTTTTGGAGCATATACTGTATTCAAACATTATGAATCACCTCAAAGGAAACGATCTATTGATATGTAATCAGCATGGTTTCAGAAAACATCGCTCTTGTGCAACGCAGCTAGCTCTTCATTCGCACGAAGTAATGGCCGCTATCGACAGGGGCTCTCAAGTTGATTCCGTATTTCTAGATTTCCAGAAAGCTTTTGACACCGTTCCTCACAAGCGACTTCTAATCAAGCTGCGGGTCTATGGGGTATCGTCTGAGTTGTGCGACTGGATTCATGATTTCCTGTCGGGAAGGTTGCAGTTCGTAGTAATAGACAGCAAATCATCGAGTAAAACTGAAGTGATATCAGGTGTACCCCAGGGAAACGTCCTGGGACCTCTGCTGTTCCTGTTCTATATAAATGACCTGGGTGACAATCTGACCAGTTCTCTTAGGTTGTTCGCAGACGATGCTGTAATGTACCGTCTAGTAAGGTCATCCGAAGACCAGTATCAGTTGCAAAGCAATTTAGAAAAGATTGCTGTATGGTGTGGCAGGTGGCAGTTGACGCTAAATAACGAAAAGTGTGAGGTGATCCACATGAGTTCCAAAAGAAATCCGTTGGAATTCAATTACTCGATAAATAGTGCAATTCTCAAGGCTGTCAATTCAACTAAGTGCCTGTGTGTTAAAATGATGAACAACTTCAGTTGGAAAGACCACATAGATAATATTGTGGGGAAGGCGAGCCAAAGGTTGCGTTTCATTGGCAGGACACTTAGAAGATGCAACAAGTCCACTAAAGAGACAGCTTACACTACACTCGTTCGTCCTCTGTTAGAATATTGCTGCGCAGTGTGGGATCCTTACCAGGTGGGATTGACGGAGGACATCGAATGGGTGCAAAAAGTGGCAGCTCGTTTTTTTGTATTATCACGTAATAGGAGAGAGAGTGTGGCAGATATGATACGCGAATTGGGATGAAAGTCATTACAGCAAAGACATTTTTCGTCGCTGCGAGATCTTTTTACGAAATTTCAGTCACCAACTTTCACGTCCGAATGCGAAAATATTTTGTTGAGCCCAACCTACATAGGTAGGAATGATCATCAAAATAAAATAGGAGAAATCAGAGCTCGAACAGAAAGGTTTAGGTGTTTGTTTTTCCCGCACGCTGTTAGGGAGTGGATGGCTCTACCAAGCACTTAAATGTGAGTTGCAGAGTAGTCGTATAGATGTAGATGTAGAAGTATTTGGCTACTATAATGCATTCACTATGATGTTAATAGTGGCTTACCTGGATTCCTATTCTCTTATTCATCATTAGGTTTACTCTTGCATTACCATAATTTGATTTTGTGTTGATAGGATGCACTGGCCTGACCAGAACTCCTGTTCTTCCTGCCACTGTGCTTCAGTAATTCCCTGTACATTTAGCTTCAATCTATCCATTTCCCTTTTTAAATTTTCTAACTGACCTACCTAATTATCGGATCTAGCATTCCACCCTCCAACCCTTAGAACCAGTGACGACATTCTCCCGAGGACTCCCCACCCAGAGAGTCAAAGGGGGACTACTTTAGCTCTGGGATATTTTACACAAGAAGATGCTATCAAAATTTAACCATAAAGTAGAGCAGCACGCTCTTGGCAAAAAATAATGGCTGCAGTCTTCCCCTGCTTTCAGCTGTTCACAGTACCAGCACAGCAAGCTCCTGACGGCTAATGTTACAAGGCCAGATCTGTCAATCATCCTGACTTGTGCTTCTGCAACTACTGAAAAGGTTGGCGCCCATCTTAATGAACCATTGCTTAGTCTGCTCCCTCCACAGATGATCCTCTGTTGTGGGTGCACTTATGATACAGCTATCTGTATTACTGAAGCACCCAAGCCATCCAACATCAGCAAGTGAAAGAGAATGCAGAAGACTAAAAAAAATGAGATTGACAGGCTAAGCAGGAACCGCTAGAAGACAAACCTAAGACCATAGAATTGTACATAGTTAGGTGAGAGGTAGATGCACTATTTGGGAAAGTTAGAGAGACCTTTGGAAATAAGAGAATTACTTATAAGAATATCAATAGCTCAGATGTCAAGACAGAATTCATTAAAGAAGGGGAGACTGAAAGGTAGAAGGAAAATATAGAGGGCTTATGTAAAGGAAATAAACTCGAGGACAGCATTATACACACACCAAAAAATAGTTTTGCATCACCTCAGTTCTGAGAGTTCTGGAATCTGTACAGAAAATTGGAATAGGGATCAACATAAACACCATTTTTGTCTTTTTTTATTGCTCATGAAAACCACACATTGCCTGTTGTACCACCATACAGCGAGACCTTCAGAGGTTGTCGTCCAGATTGCTGTATACATCGGTACCTCTAATACCCAGTAGTACGTCCTCTTGCATTTATGCATTTCCTGTACTTCACAAGTCCCTCAAGGCAATGTTGGTCCAGATTGTCCCACTCCTCAGTGGCGGTTGGTGCGTTACCTAATCCATAAACAGCCCTTTTCAATCTATCCCAGACATGTTCGATAGGGTTCATGTATGGAGAACATTCTGGCCATTCTAGTCGAGCATTGTTACCCTGAAGGAAGTCATTCACAAGATGTGCATGATGGAAGCTTGAATTGTCGTCCATGAAGATGAATGCCTTGCTAATATGCTGCTGATATGGTTGAACTATTGGTCGGAGGATGGCATTCACGTATCGTACAGCGGTTACGGTGCCTTCCATGACCGCCAGAGGCTTATGTCGGCTCCACGTAATGCCACCCCAAAACAGCAGTGGACCTCCACCTTGCTGCACTCGCTGGACAGTGCATTTAAGGCATTCAGCCTGACCAGGTTGCCTCCAAACATGTCTCTGACGATTGTCTGGTCAAAGGTATATGTGACACTCATCGGTGAAGAGAACGTGATGCCAATCCTGAGCGGTCCGTTCGGCATGTTGGTGGGCTCATCTGTACTGTTCTGCATGGTGTCATGGTTGCAAAAATGGACCTTGCCATGGATGTCAGGAGTGAAGTTGCGCACCATGCAGCCCATTGCGCACAGTTTGAGTAGTAACACGACGTCCTGTGGCTGCATGAAACACATTATTCAACATGGTGGGATTGTTGTCAGGGTTCCTCCAAGCCATAATCCGTAGGTAGGGGTCATCCACTGCAGTAGTATCCCTTAGGTGGACCGAGCGAGGCATGTGATCAACAGTTCCTGTTTCCTCCATGTCCTAACAACATCGCTTTGGTTCACTCTGAGATGCCTGGACACTTCCTTTGTTGAGAGCCCTTCCTAGCACAAAGTAACAATGTGGACATGATTGAACAATGGTGTTGACTGTCTAGGCATGGTTGAACTACAGACAACACGAGCCATGTACCTTCTTCCTGGTGGAATGACTGGAAATGATCGATTGTTGAGCCAGCCAAAGAAGGTGGGTGCTGACAGATGTGAAGAATTCTACTGAACTATCAGTTTAATAATAAATGGTTGTGAAATATTGATGCCACAGAATAATGTATAAACTGGTAGAAGCTAACTTCAGGGAAGATTACTGTGTATTCTGGAGAAACATAGGAACACATGAAGTCATACTGATGCTATGGCTTATCTGAAAAGATAGGATTAGGATGAAGAAAGATAAACCTCTGTTTACATAATTTGTAATTTTAGAGAAAGCTTTCGTCAGTGTTGACATGACTACACTCTTTGCAGCTTTGAGGGTAGTAGGGATGAAACACAGAGAGCAAAAGATTATTTACAGCTAGTACAAATACCAAATGGCAGAGTTACAAGATTCAAAGGACATAAGAAGGAAGCTGTAGTTGAGACGTGACTGAGACAGACTTGTAACCTATTCCAGATGTCATTGAGTTGGTACAATGAGAAAGCTATGAAGGAAACAAAGGAGAAATTTTAAAAGGGATTTTAAGTTCAGGCAGAAGAAATAAAAAGTGGCATTTTGACAATGGCATTTTAATTCTCCTGCTCACTAGGCAGATGCAATAACCACTATGCCAGCCTGGCACAGTGGCTTTGCACAATTGCACACACTACCCAAGCAGGCCTCCCTCCTCAATCCAAATTCCCGTTCATGCCTCATCCCATTTGGTATTCCCCCTTAACTTGAATGGGATTGCAGAGGCTCACCAACTGTATCGGAATAGCACCTCAGCTTCCAACGAAATGAGCGATCCCTGAAGTATGAATGGAAATTTGGATTGAGGAGGGAGGCACGCTAGTGTAGTCCATGCATTTGTGCAGAAGCCACTGTGTTTGGGTGGAGTAGTGGTTATCACATCTGTGTACACATTTTCATTTGCTGCTTCAGTCTGCATGTACACATCATAGGTGTTCGAGATTTGAGGCTGTCGGAGACAACTAAGGATTGGAAGATTAGTTGAATAGAAGGGATAGTGTATTGAAAGGAGGCTGTAAGATGAACATCAATGCAGTAGATTAAGAAATGAGACATGAAAAGTAATAGACGAGTTTTACTATTTGAGTAGTAAAATAGCTAGTGATTATCGAAAGTAAAGGATATAAAATGAAAGAAAAGTGTTTCAGAAAAAGAGGAATTTGTTGGCATCAAGTATAAAATTCAGTGTTTGGAAGTCTGTTCTGAGTTTCAAGAGTAGCTATGTGTTGAAGTGAAACTTGGGTGATAAGTAGTTCAGGTAAGAAGAGAATAAAAGTTTATGAAATGTGGTGCTGCAGAAGAATGCTGAAGATTAGATGGATTAGATTGAATAACTGATGAGAAAGTACTGAATTGAATTGGAAAAAAAGAAATTTATGGCATTACTTGACTAAAGAAGGACCAGTCGATAGGACACAACCTGAGGCATCAATGAATTTTCAGTTTGGTAGTGGAGGGAAGAAAAATAGTACTGGGATGCAAAGGTTTGGCTACAGTAATCAGGTTCAAATGGATGTATGTTGCAGTAGCTATTCAAAGTTGAAGATGCTTTCACAGGATAGACTAGTGTGAAGAGCTGCACCAAACCCATTTTCAGACTGAATGCCACAACAATAATGTTGAAAAGTAACCTTCATAGTTAGTCATCATGCATAGCTTAAAATGAAGTTATTTCTAACAGAAAGGATGGTTTTTATATACAACACATGAATGGATAGACTGTCTTCATGGTCAAGGTAGTTTAGCACGAACTGCTCTATTAAAGATGATATGCTTTTGCCTTTCTGCACCAACAAATTACAGGGATGCACAGAGCCTGCACATGAGGAATCAGCTTTTCGCTTATGCAAACATTACCAGAGTTGAAAGTCACTATCATAATCATGCTATTAAAAGAATGAATACTTTAAAATGTTAAAAATTAAACAGTGTGAAATTAATGCCTCTCTTCTCTATATTATGAAGTATGTGATGAATAATTGATTAGTTCTAATTATTTTCATAATTTGACAATCATTGTAAATACATGCTACACAACATAAAGGAAATATGTTTGACACATTTAGAATAATCTTTCTTGAAAGCTTTGTAATGATATTATGCATACTGTTACAGGAATGGCAGGCAAAAGTTGCAGAGGAATGGCAACAGTTACCTGATAATGAGAAGGAGGAGTACTCAAAAAAGTCACAGCGTGATCTTGCAGACTACCAAGAACGGCTGCAAGAGTGGGAAGAACGCATGATTCGCCTTGGCCACATAGATATAGTGCGGAAAGAAGCTCTTATTGAGTCTCGTGATAGTTCAAGAGGTACCCTTAGTCATCGATCTCACAGTCGAGAATAGCAATATGCTTGCTCCAACCCATCACCCGTGGCATCAAAACAGATTGTGGAAGGTATGTGATTTTAGATGTTTCTTGGCAGCTCTTTACTTTGTACCAAAGTTTTTATATTCAAATTACAGAGACCTTAATTTTGATTATCAGCCAGTCTTTCTTGAGTTTATAAATATATCACTTTGGGATTTTATGTGTATGTCAGAGTGATTTCAAATACCAAAAAATGGTTTTAATAAAATCATTTCAAGTATTAGGCTGCATCTTTAGGAAACACTAGAACTAATCTGCAGAAATTTCAACCATTTCTGCAATGGTCCTCTTAAGAACTCTTGAACTGTTCAAAAGGGACCACTGCAGAGATGGTATAAGTATTGCTATGTTAGTTGTTTTGGTGCCTCACAACAATGTGGCTAATATCCAAAATGGTTTTATTCAGATTTACACACTTGAACAATGATTTTGACATTCATGTTGTATTTGTTATGCATCATTGTCAAAGTTAAATTACCAGATGTACTATCATGATTTAGATTTATAGCTGTCAGTTCCTTCACCTTCCTTCCTTCCTTGCCTACACTTCCTAAACTCTTAGTGAATAATGATTAATTATCATAATATGATTTTTACAGCATTACAAGGTCTTCCATTTTGTTATTGTTTGTGCATGTCAGATGAAATATACTTGAGTGATCAAAGAGAATGTGAAATCACCAAGATGTGTAAATGATGAGAATAACTAAGCACAAAGGAGCATCATGTATGATTCTAGTAGCAGTTTTCTCAGAACTTTGGTAGATGAGTTCTCTTTTACACTTGTTGCACTAAAATAGTGCACCTCAAAAATTTAGTACAAAAATTTTATCTAAAATTTAAATTCATTTTTGTGCATGTCTCATGATATATTGTGTACTTTTGTATGTTGTGTACTGCAAACAATGTATGATGTGCTAGAGCATCAGCTGTAATCAGCATTTCTGCTTTATATGGTTTTTAGCAGTGGTAGCCTCATTCAAGGAATCATTCAACCTGAATTCCACTTTGTATCACGGTGAATAAATGTACATTTTTGAGAAGTTTCAGAAGTTGTGATGCTGTTCATAACATTTCATACTAAGAAAAGAAAAAAAATACACATTATAATAAGCATATTTTGTTACATTTAATTTTCCCTCTATAACATTTCAGCTCCTCAACACCAAATTAAAACGTTCCACTTCAATTTGTTTGCACTTATAGCGATCCCAGCTTCCTCAACCAAATTAAAACATTGCATTAGGAGGTGTCTGCTTCGTGCAAAAGGTCTTGAGTTCATATTGACGACAACAAGTAATTCTTCATTACAGACGTTTATTTACAAACAGAACTGACAGACTTCACAGACTCAACAACTGACTCTCAGAGCTAACTGCACTGCATATCCGAACTGGCCACTGACAACTTCTAGGTGTATTAATATTTTTCCAAACAATGAGAGTCTTTGACAATGTTTTGTTTACAATACGATAGCAATTCACGACTTAAAACTAAATTAGACATTACAGAATTTTAGTCCAGATTAAAGTAAGTAAAAGGATCAGTACATATAAATTCTTACAAGCATAATTTCCAAATAGATTTTATAACATTTTTCTACCAGCTTCTGGGTAACCTTCACCAGATTTGTACCGATGTTTCCAGAAATATCTTGACATTTGATTCTGGATATTTCTTGAGTGATTTAGAACAACTATTTATATGTAAAATGATTTAAATCGTGTTTCAAAACGTAAATAAATCTTTTTAGCAATATTTCTTGATACAAATCGTCTTTCGAAATTAGGTTATGAAACAGTCTTCACAAGTTTTCGTATTTTTGCAATCATAATATAGAATTTCTCCATAGAAAGTTCCAGAAGTGTGCATTAGACTTTCATTTACAGACTTTCTCTTTAGCTGGTGAGTTTTTAAAAGTATCTTGTCCATATTATACGAAATAATTTAGCTCAAAACTGATAATTTATACAATTAATCAGAGCTACAGCAAACAGTGAGTCTTTCTTTTACAAAATGAAATATAATTACAAAATTGAATAACACTAATATATATTTACATTAATTCTATTTTTGTTCTTTCTGTGCAAAATGTCCTAATATTGACACAGTACAATATTTAAACATCACCAAAGTTTCCCTTTACATTTTGCATATCTGTATCGACATCCCCTAAAAGTCTACAGTATCGAATACTTCAATATGTCCCAATATGTCCTGTAATGTTACACAACCCCCCCCCCCCCCCCCCCCCATCAGCACTTCCACGTGAAACACGGAAGGGTTGATGTCCTTACATTACAAAACAGAAAAGTTTTACACATATCTTTGGTGTCTTCTTTCTTGAAGACCGGTGATCTTCTTTCTTGAAGACCGGTGATCTTCTTCCTTAAAGGTCGGTATACCTCAATACCACACACTGTATTTCAATCTCATCTTCACAGTCCGTATGGTTTCCATATACACTGCAGGCTATCACAGGCTGCAATAGCACAGTCCGCTATGAATGTACAGCATACAGTGGTAAAACCCAGTTAAACATTAGCAAAAGCATTTGATAGTCGGTGGACCGGTTTTTAAGGACACAGAAATTTGAATTCTCTAAAGTCTAATTTACTCAAGAAAATTTACTCTAAATAATTTCTTAAAGCTAAGAGAGGATAGACTGACAGATGGAGAAAATTGATTATACAGGATCACAGAATAAGTGTAAGATGCAATGCCAGAATACGAAAATGAAATATGACAATTGCATAGCTAGGGGACCTAGTGTTCGCCAAACACTTAGCACACACAGAACGTATGCTCCCCTGAGGAATCGGATAAATACAACATAACAAAGTATACAAAAATATCCTGGTAAGATTACATATAAAAGTCTATAAACATCTATTATCTAAAATACTTTTTTACATTTTTTTTATACAATTTCAGTTCGGTCACGTTTCGTAGGCCTAACAGTCTGCCAGAATTTGGGTAGACTAGACGGTAGGCATTCGGATGAGGATTGTCCTGAATCTTGAAAGGTCCAACGTATATGTCAAAAAACTTTTTTAATTCACCACTGATGGCTTTAGACTTCTCTTGTGTTTTAACAAGGACCAAGTCTTCAATTTTAAATTGAGTAGGCTTCAATCTTTTGTCATGTCTACATTTCCTCTTATCACCTTGAGATTTCATGGTCTTTCTCACTATTTCCTCTCTCTCTTGAGTACTTAATGGTTTGCAGACTGGAAAATCAATGAAAACACTAATTGGATGTGGTGGTTTACTATTATACTGTATTTCATAAGGCGAAAACCCTGTTGAGGAATGCTGTAGGCTGTTCACAACATCTTCGAATTTCTCAACATAGTCAATCCAACTAGCATGATCAGTATTGCAGTAGGTTCTAAAGAATCGCCCAATTTCCCTCATGTATCTCTCTGAAGGGTTTCCTGATGGATGATAAGCTGAAATAAGAATGTGACTTATATTTTCATCTTCAACAAAAGCTTTCCATACTCCAGAAGTAAATTGAGTCCCATTGTCTGATAAGATTTTCTGAGGTTTTCCAACCCTGCCAATATCATCAAAAACATCACAGTAATTCCACAATAATCTTTCTAACTCTACCTTCTGTTCTTGGTTCAAATTATCTGATTCCGTAATTTTTCTTGAACTATATCCCCATATTCTCCATCGTCATAATCCTCAGTAATTTCCTCTACACAATAACCACTGTCTTTAGAAAATGTAACGTCCCTAATTTCAATTCCCTTATCAGCACAGTTTTGAACCAACATGTCAGTACTGGAACATACTCTCGTCTTAGGATCAATAAAGGTAAACAAACTCTTTTCCCAATCAAATGCTGCATTAGCTTTTAATATCCAGTCCATACCCAACAGTACATTCTCATTTAGGTCACTTATTACAAGACATCCTTGAGTAAACTGTACATCATTTATACTGAAGGACAACAACACCTGTCTATTAACAATTTTGCTCAGTTTGCCGGTAATGCCTCTAATTTTTATTCCAACAACTGGTAATTCAACGAAGTCAGGATCATGCTTAATTATATCTCTTAATTTGCTTGAAATGGCACTAATTGGACTCCATGTGTCAATCAAACAATACCCTTCCCAACCTGCAGCTTTAATTTTTATGTATGGACTACCAATAGTGGTGTTTTCCCTTTCTTCCTGTTCTTCATACAAAAGATCTTCTGCTATCTCATAATACCTCTGTTCCATATTTAGGTTTTCTTTATTAGGCAATACTTTCTTCAAACTTCTAGGTCTACTGGAATTTACTGGAATGTCTGGATTACTATTTACCTCACACGCATCCGGACTAGTACCCCGTTTGATGATTTCATTAGGCTTAAAAGCAGAAACTGGTTCACATATTTCCCTTAATTTGATCTTAACATCATTGTCATCACTGTAATCTTTAAATTTGTCCCAAACAGATTTCAAAATAATCTCAGATGCATCAGCACAATCAACCCCCCTGTCTCCTGATGTATTACTAAGCTGAACTGGCACAATCTGATCCTCATGTGGAATGTAGTTAGAGTTCCTGGCACAACTATTCTCAACACTATTGCTTATAACATCCTCCTTAACTTCAACATAAACTATTCCATCCAATTCACCATCAAAATCTTCTAGTACATAATCACCATTAGCCTTAACATCAACATTATCATCATCATCGCCTGAGCTTACACTACAAACACTACTAGTATCACCAACATTACTCACAACACCATCTTCTTCACCAACCACATCCATATGAATATCAGACTTTCCAGAAACTTCAGTACGAACATCATTATGACAACTTACATCTCAAACATCACCACACATAAGTTTGTACAATCCAAAATTATCAAAGTTATCCTTACCTTTCATTTCAGCATTAGGTGCTTCTTCTTGATTATATAAATTTGCAATTATATCATCTTCTAAGCCTACTTCATCAAAGGTAGCCTGGTTCCTATTAGAGTTGTTTCTAGTATTTTCTCGGATGACATTCCAAAATTTCCTGTCAAATTTAATTTTTTCATTACCTCTATCTACAGATCGATCATAAGCATACTGTCTATACTGGTTAGGTCTCTGATTGTAGTGCTGTCTGTTCTGGGTGAAATTAGCCTGATTTTGAAAATTCCTTGCCCCAAACTGACAGACTCCCAGTGGAGCATTTAGTCGTTTAAAGGCCTATGTCTGTCGTTTCCCTGCCTCGGGTTACCTTCTCTCATGTCATTACCCCAGGACCTGTTTCGATTTTCCCATTCTCTGTTTGAATTAAAGTGCTGATCATTCCTACCAAAATTTCTTCTGTCATTGCTATTATAATTATACCTGTTGTTGTTAAAGTTTCTTCGTTCACTATTATTGTTATTATTTCCACGGTTCGGTTCCCACCCTCTGTGTGATGAACCTACAAAGTCGTTAAATCTGTTGTTTTGTTCAAAGGCTCTATCAAGTTTGTCCACATATTTCAAGAATTGTTCTATGGACTCATCTGGACCATATACTAAACCCCATTGTACTCTTTTCGGAAGTCTCCGTTTTAGTGCATCAATTTGAGTTAGCTCATCAAATGGCTTATCCAGATGCACTAATTTTTGCAACTGTTTCTCACAATAGGCTTTCATTGACCCATCAGATTCTCTGTAACTAGGACCATTCAAGAATTCACTTTTGATTCGAGCTTGCTCAGTTTCAGACCAAAATTTGGTTAGAAAACATTTTTCGAAATCTTCAAAGGACATTTCCGCGGAACAATTCTGATTGGCCCACGAAAGCGCCTCACCATCAAGTAATTTCTTTACAAATTTTATCTTAACACTATCTGTCATTATGGACGTGAACTGCTCCTTGCAGAATTGCATGAAGTCTTTTGGGTGTATATTCTTGTCACCGGGATAAGTTTTAATGGGAAAATTTCCCCATACCCCATTACAACTATTACTAAAACCTTTTTGCAACATAGTTTCTTGTATTTCTACAAATTTTCTGTCTACAGTTTTTTCGACATTACCTACTCTACTACAAATTTCTGTGACCTTTTTGTCAGAATCAGATATGAAAGATTCAATTTCGCTTTCAAAAAATCGTTTTGTCTGGTCAAATTCATTTCTCAATTGAGAATTTTCGTCATTTACATAATCAACAACTTTTTTAAGTTTTGACTGGTTATTTGAAATTTCGTTACTTAAATCAGTTTCAAGGACAGAAATTTTGCTCTCAACCGTGTCCACACGACAACTAAGTTATTTTTGGTTTGACTCAAAAGTAATTTGCCATTCTTCGAGAACCTGATTAGTGTGAGCAATCTGTTCTGTATTTGAATTTATTTCTGATTTTAAATCACACACAGCCTTCGAAATCGACCTGTCCATCTGTTGTTGTGTCTGTTCAATTTGTTGACGTAATTCGGCACGAGAATCGTCCATCTTCGAGTTTGTGTTATCCAACTTAGAGTTTAACTCTGAAAACATTTGTTTTAACATTTCCAACATTCCTACACTGTCAGAAGCACTTTCCCTAATAGGTGTACTCGCTACACCGCTGTCAATACTGAAATCTGCGTATTTTTCCATTATTTTAGGAAGCAGGATGGTTTCGCTCGGTTGATTCACTCCTCTTCTTGTGACCCCAGAATCGACGTATTTACTTCTGAAGAATGACTGGTCCGTCGTATATCCTCTTCTTGTGGTCCCAAAACAGACGTATTTTATTTTAAAGAATCACTGGGTGGTCGTCATATCCTCTGCTTCCTCCACCAAATTATAACATTTCAGCTCCTCAACACCAAATTAAAACGTTCCACTTCAATTTGTTTGCACTTATAGCGATCCCAGCTTCCTCAACCAAATTAAAACATTGCATTAGGAGGTGTCTGCTTCGTGCAAAAGGTCTTGAGTTCATATTGACGACAACAAGTAATTCTTCATTACAGACGTTTATTTACAAACAGAACTGACAGACTTCACAGACTCAACAACTGACTCTCAGAGCTAACTGCACTGCATATCCGAACTGGCCACTGACAACTCCTAGGTGTATTAATATCTTTCCAAACAATGAGAGTCTTTGACAATGTTTTGTTTACAATACGATAGCAATTCACGACTTAAAACTAAATTAGACATTACAGAATTTTAGTCCAGATTAAAGTAAGTAAAAGGATCAGTACATATAAATTCTTACAAGCATAATTTCCAAATAGATTTTATAACATTTTTCTACCAGCTTCTGGGTAACCTTCACCAGATTTGTACCGATGTTTCCAGAAATATCTTGACATTTGATTCTGGATATTTCTTGAGTGATTTAGAACAACTATTTATATGTAAAATGATTTAAATCGTGTTTCAAAACGTAAATAAATCTTTTTAGCAATATTTCTTGATACAAATCATCTTTCGAAATTAGGTTATGAAACAGTCTTCACAAGTTTTCGTATTTTTGCAATCATAATATAGAATTTCTCCATAGAAAGTTCCAGAAGTGTGCATTAGACTTTCATTTACAGACTTTCTCTTTAGCTGGTGAGTTTTTAAAAGTATCTTGTCCATATTATACGAAATAATTTAGCTCAAAACTGATAATTTATACAATTAATCAGAGCTACAGCAAACAGTGAGTCTTTCTTTTACAAAATGAAATATAATTACAAAATTGAATAACACTAATATATATTTACATTAATTCTATTTTTGTTCTTTCTGTGCAAAATGTCCTAATATTGACACAGTACAATATTTAAACATCACCAAAGTTTCCCTTTACATTTTGCATATCTGTATCGACATCCCCTAAAAGTCTACAGTATCGAATACTTCAATATGTCCCAATATGTCCTGTAATGTTACACCTCCAAGCAGAGTTTACATGTCTGCATTTATCAAATTAACTCTGCTTTTTTAATTTGTTAGCAACTATAACCTCAAAACAGAAAATTAGTAACTATTATCACACGTTTAATAGAAATCTCATTCTGAACACTAATTACGTGAGGTCTAAAAGGGGATTAGTAATATGTAAAACATAACAGATCCAGAAATTAAAAGAGAATCAGCAGGCTTATTGTAAAAGTTATTTGTTTATTATTCTGTAAAATTTGCACCAGCCTTGGTGCAGCTCCACCATGAATGCTGTTCCTAAACACAGGATGAGTTAGTTGACACTTGTAAGAAGCTGGAAATTTCCGTGACTATTGTCAACCAGTTGGAAGCCGCTGCAAATGGGTGTTTCTGGAGAGCATGCAAGAGTGATGTACCAGAGATACTTGAAGTACCTGAAGTACCAGGTGGTTAAGATTAAAGTAGAGCTGCTCAAGGAGGTCCAGTGTGGGCTGTAACTATCGTATAACAATGAAACTAGGTAGATATGCTAATGTGTTAATGCAGAACTGATTTACGGTGGAAAAAAAATTAGTTCAATGTTGGCAACCAAGAGCAAATCTGGCTCTGTACAGCATCTCGTTGTTGTCTACAGTACTCATAGTAAACAAATTGTCGAAGCAGTGCTTAGTAGTAAAGTCAACATTATGCCTGTCTCAATTGCTTGACCTTTTCTGCTCATGTCCTGTTTTTAGTCTATTACACATGGAAACATTTCTATACACCTTTCTTTCATTCACAGTGCCAGACTGCAGCTAGTGCCAAAATTGGAACTAATATTTTTTTTTGCATGATTCTATTCTGTATTAACACACTACAATATCTACCATGTTTCATTGCCATATGGTAATTATGGCCCACACTGGATGTCTGTGAGTAGCTGCATTTTGATTATAACCACTCGGTTCTATCCTTGTTTGTGAGAGGCACATCAGTGGTAGGGAAGACAGGTACCATGGAGAATTCAGGGTGTTACACCCATCCCTTCTAACCAACAAGTTCAAGGCGCTGCCTTCCACAGAAATGGAAACTGAGCTAGTGAGGCTCACTTCACCTGTTAGGAAACCTGTTGTGACATGTTTTAAGAGGAAGGAGATGCAAAAGGGTAAAGGTCTATTAATAATTGACAGTTAAAACATACGGCGAATAATTGTATCACTTAGACAAATGACAACAAGAATGTCAATTCCACTCAGTGCATGTGCCTGGGGGGTGACATTCAACATGCTTGAAGAGACTGTTCTGGCAGCCATTTGACAGAACAGGGTGCAACCAACTGTAGATTGTGGCACAGTTTTTAGAAAATAATGTCCGTCATCTGGGCTCCGAGGCCATAGGTGGATCATTCCACTGACTGGCATGGAAAATTGGAAAAACCAGCCTTGCTCAGTGTTTCATCTAAGCTGATAATTTGCATCACCAGAACTGATCTTGGTTCCTGATTGTGAGTTAAGTAGAAGGACTTAACCAGAGACTTCGAATGTTCTGTGACAAGCTAGCCTGCAACTTCCTAGACATGGGGCATAGGGCTGTGAACTGTAAGGTCCCCCTAAATGGGTCAGGTGTGTACTACGCATCAGAGACTGCTACCCAGGTAGCTGCCTGCATCTAGGGCACACATAAGAGCTTTCCAGATTAGGCGACACCCCATCCAGCTGTAGGGAACCTAGATGTGTCAGCATAAGATACACAGAAGTGCCCCCTGCAGGTAAGAATATTAAAATACTAGTGGTTAACTGCTGAAGCATTGTGAGATGGGGGGGGGGGGGGGGGGGGGGCGCTTCTAAATTGCTGTTGGATATTTTTGATAATGTCTGTCCTCTCTATTTTTTTTTACAGATGTGTAATGTTTGCCATGCCTTTCAGACTAATTACTAAGCCTGAGGCTTTCAGAGATTTTGCATACATTGTTAACTAAGAATACGAGTCTTTCATTTGAATTCCATATCAAGTGACACAAAATGTATCAAGTTACAATATAGTGCTTATTTAAGAATTCCTCTGATTTAATTTGTCCCCAAGATGATGCTGCTCCATGTTTCCTTAAGGTAAAGATCAGTCTTATTCATTGTTTACAGGTTCCAGATTCTTGCAAGCTGAAGCCAATAAGTAAATATGGCAACAGCAGAAAATGTTGAAACTGGCAAATTTCAGGCATTATGAACCACAGCTTCTGCCATGACTTAAAAGAAAATGATTTAAAATGCAGAGTACATGTTCTACTGCCATTGCTCCCCCTTCCAACTATTGTTTATTTTTATGTAGCTTCTAGCAAGCATTGATTACATAATTGATGTACATTAGGATTTTTCTTCTGTTTGTTTCAGAGTCCATGGAACATCAGGCAGCAGGTATGTAGGGTTTAGATTCTGTCATTAAATAGACTGTGGTTACTATGTAATTTAATTGAGTTTTATTGTGATATCACATGTGACAAAATCTTCGTAAACATAACCTTGGGAGAGGGGGGGGGGGGGGGGGGGGGGGGAGAGAAGAGCAGAATGTTGGCATAATTGTTCTATTAAAATTTTGTTGAATGTTCAAGCATGAATCCGTAAAAAGTGCTTATTTCGAACACATTAGTGCTCTACTAGGCATAGTCCTGTTGGAAGCGTTACGCTGTTGTTTTCCTCTGACCTTTGAACTGGCTTACCCAGCCAGTTATAGGGGGAGAAACAGTTCAATGTCAATTGTGAACCACAGTGCAACTCAGCGTTTTTCTTGGCAAGAGACATTTCCAGAGGTGAAAAAAAGTGATAGTTGACACACAAAAATCCTAGGATTGACGGGAGATTGAACCCCGAGATCTTTAGATTTCTAGCCTGGCACTTTGCCAGTGAGCCATCAAGCCACCACATGAATCTACAGCACCTTTGAAATAAATTTTCTGTTCTATGTTTTATATGACTGACACTGTCCGCCTTAAGTTTTTATGGAAATGACACAAAACACAGATAAAGTTGGTAAAAACTATGCAGTTGTTGAAATCCTAAATGTAGCAGCAATGGTTAGATCAATAAGGAGATTTACATACACACATACATACTTACTCTGCTAACCACCATATGGGGATTGGTGGAGGAGCCCTTGTACCAGTACTTGTACTTTCCTTCCCTGTTGCACTCACAAATGGAGTGAGGGAGATATGACTGTATGTTTGCCTCTGTATGAGCCTTAATTTCTCTTATGTACCATCGTGGTCCTTTCACAAAATGTAAGTTGTTGGCAGTAGATTGTTCTGCTGTCGGCTTCAAAAACCAGTTCTCTAAATTTTCTCAACAGTGTTTTGTGGGAAGAACATTGTCTTCCCTCCACGGATTCCCACTTGAGTTCATAAAGTATCTCCATAATAATCAAGTGTTGGTCAAACATACTGGTAACAAATCTAACAGCCCGCCTCTGAATTGTTTTGAAGTCTTCCTGTAATCTGACCTGGTGGGGATCCCAAACACTGTATCAGTACTCAATAATGGGTTTTGCTACAGGTCTATATGTGGTCTCCTTTATAGGTGAGCTCCACTTTCCTAAAAGTCTCCGAATAGACCAAAGCTGACTATTCGCCTTCCATACTGCCGACCTTACATAATTGTTCCATTTCATACGCTTTTCAGCTTTACGCAAGATATTTAATTGACTCTTTTTCTTCTGAAGCAACACACCACCATTTTACTGTTTTATTATTTATTTAAATACAGGTCAGGGTTTGGCCTGTTATACCATTTCCAGGTATTTAATTTTACATCTGCAGTCTGTAACATATATTGCAGGACACTTAACATGTCGTCAAGCTCAAAGTTTCCCATAAATTAAGAAAAATATATATATAAAGATTGGTAATTTAATTGATGTGGCTGTGTCAGACAGCACACTACTAATTCTACATTTGAACATTATGGGATTGCTATTCCTGTTCATCTACATTAAGTTACATTTTTGTATCTTTAGAGCAAGCTGAAATTCATCACATCAACTATAAATTTTTTTCTAAGTCATCTCATATCCTCCTATAGTCAGTCAATGACTAAACCATTCCGTACACTACAGAATCATTAGCAAACAGTCACAGATTGATGCACACCCTATGTATCAGATCATTTATCTATATAGAGAGTAAGAGTAGTCCTATCACACTTCCCTGTGCACTCCTGTTGATACTCTTGTCTCTGATGAACACATGCCATTGAGGACTACGTACTGTATGCTATTGCTTAAGAAGTCTTCGAGGCACTCTCATATCTGGGAACCTGTACTGTATGCTCTCACCTTTGTTAACATTCTGCAATGGTGCACTGTGTCAAACTTTTTCTGGAAATCTAGGAATATGGAATCTGCCTATTGCCCATCATCCAAGTTTCGGCAGGATATCATGTGAGAAATTTATTATATTCAAACTCAAAATATCTTTTAAGAATTCTGGAGCAAACCTATGTTAATAGTAGTAATTTTGCGGATTGATTTTCTTACCCTTCATATGGATAGGAATCACCTGTGCTTCTTTACAGTCACTTGGGCTTTACACTGGATGAGATATTTATGATAAATGCAAGCTAACTAAGGGGCAATGCTTTAGAGGACCCTCTGTAATACCGAATTTATGTTTTCATCCAGACCATGTTAGTTACATATTTTCAGCTCTTTCAGCTGCTTCTTAATGCAATGGATGTTTTGTACAATGTCCTTCATACAGGATTCTGTGTGACGATCAAGTGATATACCACACAGTATGCACAGCCACAAAAAACATAATACAATGTGTACCCATTCACTGTATTAACAGTGTTGTGACAAGCATAAGCCAATGTTTGCCCATCCAGGGCAATAACTAGTGTCACCACTAGGGTTTACTACCTAGAGAAGAATTTCCATAATTTGCTCATACAACCACACTATGCACAGACACAAAAAAGTGAAATTCAATCACAAGGATCCACCTACTGTCTCTGCACAAACCAAAATGAAAGTGTGCACACTGGAAATTCTGTGCAAGCTAACTACCTAAACAACATATCTACACAAACAGCTGGTGTCTGATTGCGAGGAAGATGTAGAACAACCTGTTAAACCATAGGTCTCCCCACTAAGAAAAATAACTTACTTAACAAATTACAATTTTTTTATAATTTTCAACTTTTGATAAATTATTTTAATTGATGTAATTAATCTGTCATAAGACTGAATTCAATATCGTTTTTCCACACAGCAGAATATGCATGATCATATATAAGTGAAATCATTTTAAGTTTGTGATTACTAATTTAACAACAGTTTCAGTTCTCTTTTGCTTATCTTTATAATGTACCATATTCCTCAAAGGCAATTAGCTTTACAATGCTTTTAAATCACTGCATATACCAGCACCATGTTCTCAAAGTTATTGAAATCGGTGTATATACGACCTGGGACAAACGGGAGATCTGGGAAAAACCCGGGAATTTTTGCAATTTTTATGTCCGTATTCTGGAACATTCAAAATTATAATTTTGTGCAAAAAAAAATGCATTAAAAATGAATGAAAATTCTTTTCATTTGACAATTTTGTTTTAGGTAATTATAAATTTAAACAAACATTTTTACAAATTATCAACATTTGTTGTTCTCTTAACGACATGGTTTGTTTAGTGTCAACTGATGTATAGTCTACAGTTCCTCCATACGTCATTAACTAATGAATAAACATGAAGTGTGTTCATAAGTAAGTGGAATACTCAGTGCAATGTATTGAGTGATACATTAACAGACGTGTATCGATTAACACATTAAAAGTTGTGTACCAACTACTCCAACAGGAGACTCTTGGCTGTTACATTTCAGTGGCCACATGTAGGCAAACAGCTCATGCATAAGCAGTCAGGTAACCAGGCTGTATCCCATGCTCCCATACTGCCGTGAACTAGTGCCTGCGAACAGGGATGACCAAATGGCATGTACACGTGCAAAATGTGGTACAAAAGCACTACTTGGTGCTATCTATGCCTACTTGCAAGAATGCTGATGTGTGCTCGCAGGGTCCGTTGACCCATTGGGCAGAGTTGAAGCAGCCTGGTCTAAATACAAGGTGTATATACTCCAGTACAACTGGGAATTTTTCATTGTCTTAATTCTGAGTTAAATTTTTGTAATTTTGACTGCCTGCACACATTGTAGCCATCCTAGCAACACTAACTGAAGAAGTGAACTGTAAAAGCAAACAGTCCTAGATATGTAACTTGCTACTATTCTGACCCTGACTTATAAGGCATTATGCCATAATAAGGAACCAAACATGAGGTAATACAGTAATGTTACTCAAAGAAAACTGGCTTCTTGAAAACCACACTGAAAAGCTTTAGGAGAATTTTACATATCTACCTTCTGTAAAACACAAGCACAGAGCGAGGTGGTGCATGGTTAGCACACTGGACTCGCATTCAGGACGACGACGGTTCAATCCCGCGTCCGGCCATCCTGATTTAGGTTTTCCATGATTTCCCTAGATCACTCCAGGTAAATGCCAGGATGGTTCCTTTGAAAGGGCACGGCCGATTTCCTTCCCCATCCTTCCCTAATCTGAGCTTGTGCTCCGTCTCTAATGACCTCGTTGTCGACGGGACGTTAAACAGTAATCTCCTCTGTAAAACATAATCTTTTTTGATTGCAAGACATGTTTCAACACTTTCAGGTATCTCCACTAAGCTTGACATTATTTTTTAATTTGTCTGTTTGTTAAATTTACTGAACACCATTCTTCAGTAAATCATAGACTGGCAGCACATCGTGTCTTATCATTGCAACTTCTCACAAGGCTCTATATTTTCATCTGGAATAGAATATAAACTGCCAACTACACATTTTCTTGGCTTCACAAGTAGCCTTGTTAATTTTTATACAGTTTGAAAAAGTCATGAAGAGCTTATTGTTCTTACTTCTGTTGTATAAAGGCAACTTTTTTAAAATTTTTGTTAGAAATTTGTATTCCTTCTTACCAGCTTTCTGCAGTGCTGTGATGTAAACTTGATTGGAAATGCTATATAACAGTATTGTAGATAATAGATAAAAAGCTATGTTAAAGTCACCACATAGCAAAATTTTAGGGTACGTTGAGTTGTGAAACAGATATCGTGCCAAGGACCACTTGCTAATTTTGCATTCCTTATTTGGATAGGATATGGTAAAATAATTGCCCTAACTACACTAACTCTGCATATCCTCTCCAAACAACATACTGCACTTGATCACGTGATGCCCCACTGCACATGAAATTCTAAACAGAAATACGATGAATGTGTATGAGCACAGCAAACATCAAGCATGGAATTCCTATGTCATCATAGCTACACATGCACAGTAATCTGTCTTTTGATGCTATCTGGCAACTTTTCAAATGAACTTATTTCTAAAATGTCACTGGAAAATATTCAAATGGTGGTTTGAGAAGCATTACTTTCAAAGTAAATTTCCTTGTACAAAAGATGAATAATGTTGCCTGTTAGAATTTCTTAAATCAGAGTGCTTGACTCTCATTCAAAACTTGAACACTTTGAGGACCAGCAACTAAGAAAAATTTTGGGGCCAGAAGACGCACATTTATGTTTGATATATCTTACAGGATCAACTAAATGTTGCTGAGCTCTTGGACAGAGTCCTCCTTTGGAGAACACACATCGTTGTATTGTTTAGGCTGATTATGTTGTGTCCTTGTGCTCAGATTGCCAGAACAATAGCAAGAAGTATAGCTTATTAGGACTGTGTGTGTGTGTGTTTTCCTTTATCATCATTTACTGCTTCTTCATCTTCTTCTTGTTCTTCTGCATGTTAACTGACTCAAATATACTTTTATTCCTGTTATTTGAAATAATAATAATAATAATAATAATAATAATAATAATAATAATAATAATGTTGTTGTTGTTGTTGTTGTCTTCAGTCCTGAGACTGGTTTGATGCAGCTCTCCATGCTACTCTATCCTGTGCAAGCTTCTTCATCTCCCAGTACCTACTGCGACCTACATCCTTCTGACTCTGCTTAGTGTGTTCATCTCTTGGTCTCCCTCTACGATTTTTACCTTCCACGCTGCCCTCCAATGCTAAATTTGTGATCCCTTGATGCCTCAAAACATGTCCTACCAACCGATCTCTTCTTCTAGTCAAGTTGTGCCACAAACTTCTCTTCTCCCCAATCCTATTCAATACCTCCTCATTAGTTACGTGATCTATCTACCTTATCTTCAGTATTCTCCTGTAGCACCACATTTCGAAAGCTTCTAATCTCTTCTTCTTCAAACTTGTAATTGTCCATGTTTCACTTCCATACATGGCTACACTCCAAACAAATACTTTCAGAAATGACTTCCTGATACATAAATCTATATTCGATGTTAACAAATTTCTCTTCTTCAGAAACACTTTCCTTGCCATTGCCAGTCTACATTTTATATCCTCTCTACTTCGACCATCATCAATTATCTCACTTCCTAATCTAATTCCCTCAGCAACACCCGATTTAATTTGACTACATTCCATTATCCTCGTTTTGCTTTTGTTGATGTTCATCTTATATCCTCCTTCCAAGACACTGTCCATTCCGTTCAACTGCTCTTCCAAGTCCTTTGCCGTCTCTGACAGAATTACAATGTCATTGGCGAACCTCAAAGTTTTTACTTCTTCTCCATGAATTTTAATACCTACTCCAAATTTTTCTTTTGTTTCCTTTACTGCTTGCTCAATATACAGATTGAATAACATCGGGGAGAGGCTACAACCCTGTCTCACTCCTTTCCCAACCACTGCTTCCCTTTCATGCCCCTCGACTCTTATGACTGCCATCTGGTTTCTGTACAAATTGTAAATAGCCTTTCGCTCCCTGTATTTTACCCTTGCCACCTTCAGAATTTGAAAGAGAGTATTCCAGTCAACATTGTCAAAAGCTTGCTCCAAGTCTACAAATGCTAGAAACGTAGGTTTGCCTTTTCTTAATCTTTCTTCTAAGAGAAGTCGTAAAGTCAGTATTGCCTCACGTGTTCCAACATTTCTACGGAATCCAAACTGATCCTCCCCGAGGTCCGCATCTACCAGTTTTTCCATTCGTCTGTAAAGAATTCGCGTTAGTATTTGGCAGCTGTGATTTATTAAACTGATAGTTCGGTAATTTTCACATCTGTCAGCACCTGCTTTCTTTGGGATTGGAATTATTATATTCTTCTTGCAGTCTGAGGGTATTTCGCCTGTCTCATACATCTTGCTCACAAGCTGGTAGTTAATGGAATGTTCTAATGGAATGTTGTCAACTCCGTGGGGCCTTGTTTCGACTCAGGTCTTTCAGTGCTCTGTCAAACGTATCTCCCATTTCGTCTTCATCTACATCCTCTTCCATTTCCATAATATTGTCCTCAAGTACATCGCCCTTGTATAAACCTTCTATATACTCCTTCCACCTTTCTGCCTTCCCTTCTTTGGTTAGAACTGGGTTGCCATCTGAGCTCATGATATTCATACACGTGGTTCTCTTCTCTCCAAAGGTCTCTTTAATTTTCCTGTAGGCAGTATCTATCTTACCCCTAGTGAGATAAGCCTCTACATCCTTACATTTGTCCTCTAGCCATCCCTGCTTAGCCATTTTGCACTTCCTGTCGATCTCATTTTTGAGTCGTTTGTATTCCTTTTGGCCTGCTTCATTTACTGCGTTTTTATATTTTCTCCTTTCATCAATTAAATTCAATATTTCTTCTGTTACCCAAGGATTTCTAGCAACCCTCGTCTTTTTACCTACTTTATCCTCTGCTGCCTTCACTACTTCATCCCTCAGAGCTACCCATTCTTCTTCTACTGTATTTCTTTCCCCTATTCCTGTCAATTGTTCCCTTATGCTCTCCTTGAAACTCTGTGCAACCTCTGGTTCTTTCAGTTTATCCAGGTCCCATCTCCTTAAATTCCCACCTTTTTGCAGTTTCTTCAGTTTTAATCTACAGGTCATAACCAATAGATTGTGGTCAGAGTCCACATCTGTCCTTGGAAATGTCTTACAACTTAAAACCTGGTTCCTAAATCTCTGTCTTACCATTATATAATCTATCTGATACCTTTTAAATTTCTTTATTTCGTAATTTAATTCTATTCTCTTAATAAATTTTTGAGAGATTTTGAACACTGAAACTGTTCGTGGACATCAGACAGGTGATGTGAGAATTAAACTGTGCCAGGTCCACAGATATAATTCTTAAAAACTGCAAAATAAATATATTACCAGTACCCTCTTTTAATCCAATAAAATAAAACTAATTACATTTCTTCTCCCATGTGACTGTTGCGGTTATGTTTATAACAGTCTCAATGCCCAGGTCCCATGGCACATTGGTTGCATAAAACAAATAACAAACTTCACATCCGTTACATTCTTATTTATCTCCCTGTCATTTTCCAAACTATCATCACAAAGCAGTCATGTAACTTTAATTTGTGTCATAGACTTTTATGATAAAGTTATGCAAGTATTTTTGAGAAAGTTATAAAGAAATTGTATTTCTTTCCAGTTCGTGTCAGGTTTCATCTTTTTGCTATTCCAGAGATTTTATGCTTGGCACTTTGATTTGCCTATTCACAGTCCTAATTCTGTTAAGAGTGTATTGCAGTGGAATTATAATAATAATAATAATAATAATAATAATAATAATAATAATAATAATAATAATAATAATTATTATTATTATTATTATTATTATTGTAACATCTAATCTCAGGAGACATCAGTGCAGATTAAAATCAAAGTATGGTCTGATATTTCCAGCAGATAATACAAAAGCAAACTGTAATGGACTAGGAAGACCAGCTACAAATAGAGAATAATTAAAACTAAACCCAGAGCAAGGTGATCAGTAGGCACATGAGCAAGAAAGAATTTTAAGATACTGAAAAATAAAGCCAGTAAAAGAAAGAGAGAAAAGTTGCACAACATGAAGAGAATATCATGAATTTTGGAATGAGAAAACCTTTCATACACTTGAATTTTTCCTAGAGCGTCATTTTTGCAAACTGTTTTTAGAATCACAACAATTTCTGCAGCATTTTCCCCAAGAAAACAACACGTTGTTTACCTACACCCACCATTATTATAAAAGGACAGGGCAAAATGTAACCCACTTATTAGAAAAAAGTGTACTAATTGAAATCTGCCGAAGACCTTGCTTTCAGTGAACTATCGGGTAGCCCCTTGTATGCTTCAAATAGATACTTTCATTATGTCTGTCTGTCCTTACCAACAACCAAACAGTTGTACATCCAAATCAGAGCAATCTTTGCTCATTAGGTGGTATTACAGACAGGCTGTTACATGTTGTTTTTTACCTGCTACTGAGGGGACAGCACAATAGATGTTTTTTTGGTTTTTTGCCAACTCTTGTGAAAACTGCCATTCACATTATACCTGTCTTCCACGTTCATTGCACCGGCCTATAACAGTGTCTTTTCACCTCTGTAATCTCTGGTTAATATTGCTGAATACCTAGAAAACTGTTATGAAACAAACAAAACATGAAAAATAAGAATAAAAAAATCACCATAATAATAGTGTTCAGGTGCTCTCATTTTTTCTCCAGACAAGAATCAAACCCCTAACCTTTTGCTTATGAGCCTGTACCTGAACAGTTATGCTGGTTATATGTCCCTTTATCAAAGCTGTAGAGCATCACAGGAAATTCAAAATTTTTTCTGTTGAATATTTGCAAATGAGGGCCCATCAGGATGAATGGTTGCAGGGTTCAGTACTTGGGACCTTAACCTACATCACCATATAATGATTTTAAAAAAGTAGATGCCACCACTAAGGACCTCTCCTAAATTCCTCTTAATTACTGTGCTTGCATTCAAGCAATTAACACGCCCCCCCCCCCAAAAAAAAAAAAAACACTAATGCCCTATGCTGGTCACTTTGATGCCCTGTACCGGCCAGTGTGGCCGAGCGGTTCTAGGCACTACAGTCTGGAACCGCGCGACCACTACGGTCGCAGGTTAGAATCCTGCCTCGGGCATGGTTGTGTATGATGTCCTTCCGTTAGTTAGGTTTAAATAGTTCTAAGTTCTAGGGGACTGATGACTTCAGAAGGAGCCATTTTTGAGCCCTGTTTGTCCATTTTCAACTCTTCATTTGGCTGTGAAAATGCAGAGAAAAACCCATTGTGCCAATTTACACTGAGGTAATATCTCATAATATCATGTCATACCTCCTTTTTCCCAGTGTAATGCAGCAACTCGACATATCAAGGACGCAACAAGTTGTTGAAAGTCCACTGTACAAATATTGAGCCATACTGCTTCAATAGCTGCCCATAATTGCAAAATTGTTGTCAGTGCAGGATTTTATGCACAAAATCGTCCCATGTCGGGTGATCAAATCATTCACTTGAATTGTCCAGAACGTTCTTCAAACCAGTTACGAACAATTATGGCCCAGTGACATGGGACATTGTCATTCATAAAATTTACATTGATGCTTGGGAAAATGAAGTCCATGAATGGCTACAAATGGCCTCCAAGTAGCTGAGCCTAATCATTTCCAGTCAATGATCAGTTCAGTTGGACCAGAGGACCCAGTCTGTTGCAAGACTACTATGGAGCCACCCACACTATTACGGAGCCACTACTGCCTTGCACAGTGCCTTGCTGACAACTTGGGACCATGGCTTTGTGGGGTCTGTGCCACATTCGAACCCTACCATTGGCTCTTACCAGCTGCAGTTGAGAGTCATTTGGCCTAGCCACAGTTTTTCAGGAATCTAGAGTCCAACAGATATGGTTGTGAGCCCGGGACAGGCGCTGCAGCCGATGTGCTGTTAGCAAAAGTACGCACATCAGTAATCTGCTGCCAAAGTCTATTAACACCAAATTTTTTTCACAGTGTCCTAACAGATCCATTCATCGTGCATCCCACATAGATTTCTGTGGTTATGTCATGCAGTGTTGCATGTCTGTTAGAACTGACAACTCTACGTAAATGCCACTGCTCTTGGTCATTAAGTGAAGGGCATCGACAACTGTGTTGTCAGTGGTGAGAGGTAATGCATGCTCTTCTCGGCACAATCTTGACACTGTGGGTGTCAGAATATTGAGTACCCTAGTGATTTCCAAAATGGAATATCCCATGTTTCTAGCTACAATTACCACTCCACATTCAAAGTTTGTTAATTCCTGTCATGTGGCAATGACCACATTGGAAACCTTTTTGCATGAATCACCTGAGTACAAATGGTAGCTCCGCCAATGCATTGCCCTATATCTTGTGTACATGATACTATTAACATCTTTATATGTGCATATCGCTATTCCATGACTTTTGTCAACTCAGTCTGGAGCAGTACTTGTTTTTGCTCTGCTCAAATGTTGGCGAACAGTCACATTTAGTGATTTAGCATTAATATATGCTGCGAGGTGATAAATTCTTCCGGGACAGTAGATCATCTGCAAGAGTGTGTTACCTGTAAGTGAAGCTGAGGGTTGCAAATTGTTGATATGAGACTTCTTAAACCACATACCTCTGCTGCATAAGAGTATGAAGAAGTACATAATTAATTCGTTTACCTATAAGTCACAACTTACAAATCTCAAATTCACTGCATTTTCTTTAAATGACAAAATGATTACTGTGCTGAAGTTTAAAGTCCATATGTTAATTATGTATATTGCATAATCTAGTTATTTTAAGAGAAAACTATGTAACAGGCAGAAAAAGTGAAATACATTCTAGAGTTTTTCAGTTATTGCAAATTGGTCAATTGGTGTTTCTATTGTCAGTAGAAAGTGTTTCTATTATGTAAACATGTTGTACTGCAAAATTTTTCTCTCTGAGATTATTTGTTTGCAGCAGTGCTGAAAACATTTGTTTTTGTTAAATTATGGCCAAATTTCGTGCTCAAAAGTTATAAATCTCCACAATATGTCATAAAAAAGAAATCAAGTGGTTATATGTGGTTTCTGACTGTTAAAAGTAGTGGTGAGCAAAGGACAATGAAAAGAGCAAATAATCACAATACACACACATTTGGCAACCAATGATTTCTCCAGTATGACATAGGGACAAGTGCAGCCCTGCTCATGCCATTGCACTCTTAATTTCTAAGGCTATGATTATTTTGAAACACTGCAATTGAGGCATAAATTACAAAGTGATAATCTGAAGCAGTAAAAATTCCAGGTTGGAGTATCAACAATATTATGAAGATAATGGATTGTTACTCATCATAAAGATGACATGTTGGATAGCAGATTGTCACACATTGAGCTCCTGCAAAGCTTTCTTCAGAAATGAAAAGAAAGCGCGCGCGCGCACACACACACACACACACACACACACACACACACACACACACACACACACACACACACACTTTTACAAAGTCAAATACATCTCACACACATGCTTCATGACCTGGGCCATCTGCATTCTTCCTTCCACCATAAGCTTCGCTAAACTGCACAGATAGGAGTTATCCTTACAACACATTTTCTGCTCCTGGCCCAAACCAAAGGTGACCTACTGTCCCAACACCCTCCGCCCAACAGTTTCCACCCCCTATCCCCTTTCACCTCCTCCCAGTTCACATTCCCCTTCCCCACTCGTGCTCCACTCTATCCCAATGCCCTGTTCCTCCTGCATATCTTTATATCATCTGCTTCCGACTTTATATAAACTGAGATGACAAAAGTCAGGAGAGAGCAATATATGCATATATGGACAAGAATAGTATCACATACACAAGGTATAAAAGTGCAATGCATTGACAAAGCTGTCATTTGTACTCAGGTGTTCATGTGAAAATGTTTCCGATGTGATTATGGACCCATGACGGGAATTAACAGACTTAGCAGAATAATAATTGGACCTAAATGCAGAGCACATTCCATTTCGGAAATCATTAGGGAATTCAGTATTTCGAGATCCACAGTGTCGAGAGTGTGCAGAGAACACTAAATTTAAAGCATTACCTCTCATCACGAATAACGCTATGGCCAATGGCCTTTACTTAATGACCAAGACAGTGCTGTTTGCATAGAGTTGTCAGTGCTAACAGACTTGCAATACTGTGTGAAATAACCACAGAAATCAATGTGGAACATACAATGAATGGATGCTTAAGGACAGTGTGGCAAAATTTGACATTAATGGACTGACTTGAATGCCTTTGCTAACAGCACGACATTACCTGTAGCGCCACCCCCTCCCCGTCCCTCTCCACAGAGATTAGTTGGACTCTAAGACAACTGGAAAATTTTGGCCTGGATAGATGAATCCCAACTTCAGCTAGTAAGAGCTGATCATAGGGTTCAAGTGCGGCACAAACACCATGAAGCCATGGTCCCCAATTGTCAACAAGGCATTATTCAAACTAGCGGTAGCTTCATAATGGTGTGGGCTGTGTTTGCATGGAATGGACTGGCTCCTCTGGTATGTTCACCTGCTTGGAGGCCATTTGCAGCCACTCCTGAATTCATGTTCACGAACAATGATGGAATTTTTATGGATGACAATGCACCTTTCACCGAGCTGCAATTGTTCTCGACTGATTAGAAGAACGTTCTGGACAATTCGAGTGAATGATTTGGTCACCCATGTTGCCCAACGTAAATCCCATTGAACATTTATGGGACATAGTTGAGAAGTCAGTTTGTGCACAACATCCTACACCAGCAACACTTCCGCTGTTATGGACAGCTTTCGAGGAACACTTCGCGATTATGGACAGCTTAGAGGCAGCGTGGCTCAGTATTTCTGCAGGGGACTTCCAAAAACCTTTTGAGTCCATGCCACATTAACTTGCTGCACCACACCCAGCAAAAGCAGGTTTGACTCGATATGAGGGGATATCCCAAGACTTTTGTCACCTTTATGTGTAAGTAACCTGCTTACAGTACATGGGTTAACTGAACTGGGATGTGAGAAGCTGCAATTTGCCTCCACTCAGTTCTTGTAGCAACATATGCAACTTGGTAATGCTAGGAATGCAGCTGGGCATAGGTTCTATCAACAGTCTACAATGAAATGATTTTTTAAGAAAAAATGCAAAATTCAGAACAATAAAATTATATGAAAATATGATTATTTCCTATGTGGTAATGATGTATTTCTTGTTCATTACAAGTCTGCCACAAGGATTGTAAGGTAAGCAAGTATTTATACATTTTTTACTTGCAGCTGCAAATGTAAATGTCCATTTCATATATAATAATTTCAGCTTAGTATTTAATGAAAATCTCTATCATTTTCATATTTAGTTTATTGTGGCCCATATGTGTTTATTAGGAAAACAATACTTTCGAGCAACCTATTGTCAGAACAACACTGTATTTTAGTTGCTGTAAATATAGTGTGGGAAGTTCTGCAGAAAGTAATTCAGGAGTAAGGGAAACATATTGCTGAATAGTGAAAGCGACACACACACACACACACACACACACACACACACACACACACACACACACACACACTAAAAAGTTTGTGCTGATGATAATTGAATTAAGCTGGTGTGTGGGTAAATTAGAGAGAGTTGTGAAAATTATGCTTCTACTGTTACATTGTTCTATGTGGATAAAATGCACAATTACAGTATCTTGTATGTTTTTGTGTGGTGTGTGTGTGTGTTCACACTGCAGTGCCCCGAGGATAGCTCAATTCGTGCCTCGACAGCTCAGTCAATAAGAGAATTTTCCACCTAGGTGAAGTTTCATGGTGAGGCCTGACACAGTTATCATGTCAAGAAGTTTCGTAACAGCTTAGTGAAAGTCTCAATCTGAAAATGATTTTTATGTTATGGCAAAGTCATTTCTGCTTGATATCCTTTATTCTAGGAGTGCTATTCGCACACAAGTATACAGGGCAACTTCTGTGAAGTTTCAAAAGTAGTATAAAGATGTTGGCAAAATTGAAGCAGTGAGGACAGATTGTGATTTATGTCTGGCTAGCTGAATGAGAGGAAAACAGCCTGTAAAGGTGAAGGAAACGTTCTTGATTTGAGTCCTGGTCCAACATACATTTTTAACCTTCAGAAAGTTTCAAAATAGCACTTATTCCACTCTAGAGTGAAAGATTCATTCTGGGTATTGCAACAGGACAGTAAATGTGCAAGGAGTGTAATATCTTTACAGTCTCTTCAGAAGTGTACTGTTTGCCCATAAGTTGACGATTGGCATCGTGGCTGTCAGGAACAGCTGTGCCACTGCATTACAGCTGCCGAAGGGAAAAGAGCGGTGAGGGGAAGGCAGTGTCAGCTGCTTGCAGCATTGCTGTCGCCACTACCGGTGTTTTGTGCTTAACATGAAATTACAGGCTGCACTCGTGAAATATTGCCTGTTCAGGTGACACTTCTTTTGGACTGGAAATACCAAATTTGTTGACATATTCATGCTCAAGAGTTTTACCTATAACTTATGAATTATTTATGTATTGAAAACAATGAAAAATGAATGTAGATGAATTATGAATTGAAAGTAAAAAACTTATTTTTGAAATCTGTTTGCACATTTCATTTACTAAATGCAGGCAGCAGTAATCTTTACGAAGTGTAATTAAATGTGCCTGGCATACTGTCAACATGATGTTCACTATAGATCACTATAATTTATGTTTGTTTGAAGATAATCATCGTTTGAACACATGGTATTAATAACAACTTTATCGATGGCCATTACTGTTATTCCATCTCGTGTCCAGTACTCTTGCTCCAGCTGCTGCACGTTCCTGTAGTAACCTTGCCAGCCCTATGCAGTATTAAGAAGATTCTGCTATCTTTCGTTCGACATGTCACCAGTGACATTGTTCTCCCTGAAATTGTTTTATTTTAGCCTATGCCAATTCTATCGATTTAGATCCCAGTTGTATGGTGGTAAATACACTACTTTGCGGCTGCTGTGTTCAGCAATTCTATCCGTGATGTACACTTTCACAGCTGGTTTGTTTTCCTTTATTGTGGATAATGGTTTGCCTTCCTCATTGAGTTGTTGCTGTTTCTGTGCTCATCTTCCAATCACTCTAACGTTTTAATCCTACAATCATATTTATTAGGCATTCTCTCAAACTTGCTGCTGTGGTATAAGGCATTATCTATACAATCACAGAATTTGGTGAAATATTACTAACGACCATGTCTGCGCCCCCCCCCCCCCCCCCCAATCTCTGTCCACTAGTTTTGTCAAATTCGAGAGGTTTGCAAGTTAATTTAAACAGTTTCTTCAGTTTCTTGCATGAAACTTCCTGACGAATTAGAACTGCATACCAGGTTGGGTTCCAAGGTTCGAGTCCTGACACAGTTTTAATTAGCAAAGAAGTTTGAAAGCAGCACACACTCCGCTATTTTCTTGCATCTTGCTGCAAGTATGTGCTGAATTTGTCTTTTCATGGAACTTCTCAAACTTATATAGGTTGTGTGTGTTCAGTGCGAAAATATCATTGTCAAAAAGGAGAATGGCACAAAGACAGATGGGCCGAAACAAATGTACTGTTGGAGTCTCTAAATACCTGTAATTGGTACCACATTCAAGGAACTGTGAAATGAGTTTACCAATCAATTTGTTTCACCAGAAGGTAAAGCAGAACGGAAGTACAGACGTCTTTAAATTATAGCTGATTTTTTTAAATAGTATCATGAACATAAATGCATAACATTTGTGATAAAAGTAGTAAACATGGCTTGCAAAAATCAAAGGGTAATTAATAGGCAGTCTCTTGGTGAGCTACTGCACTGCCTTTTTGTATCCTGTTATTGAGTACCTGATTATACAATAGACAAGAGATGTTTGACATTTGCATATGACATCATCAAAGTTTTTAATCTAAGTGACGTCTTCTGTTACTTGGTAACATCAGTATGTGCTCCTTGTATATTTTTTCGGTTCTTTTTGCATTTTGTCCCGATTTTTTATTATAAATAATAATGTAGTAATAGTGGTGACTACTCTGATTTTTAAGAATAACTGCACTTCTGTAACAAGTACTTGCGGTGAGTTCCTGAAATAAGCTTGCCCCAGTAACTTGAAGACGTAAACTTGAGTAAGTTTTTGTTCTAATGTAAACACCTAGCAAGTACTTACAACAGTTATTTGTTGCTTTTGCTATACTTCACATTTAGGGACAGCTTGACATTGGCAGCACTAAAAGAGAAATGAATATCTTTCAAGTAGCGCCGATTTTCTCCATTTCTGGCAGCACTAGCAAAATTGTCAAGTTGTTATGGCCAGACAGGACTGTGTGTGTGATACAGAACACATGTAATTTAAGAAAATACATGATTTTAATTTATTTATAGTAGGTCTTGTAATGATTCAATAAACAGTATTAATCTTGTAATAATTCGAGGATTTCTGTATGTCCACTTTATTGTATTTCCATGTGATTCATTGGTATCTATCTTTAACCAGTTTTTAGTTCTGATGATCAATCAAAAACCTCAATGAGAAGTGATGTAACAGAAAGATAAAACACTTGTCTTTGTATCCTCTGGAAAATAACTATCAATTTTGAACATTATGTAGTTAGAACAATGATATTTTATTAAGTACTAATAATGGAAAATCCAGCTTGCAATAACAATAATATTATGAAAATGATAGATTGCTGCTCATCACCCAGTTGCTGAACATGCTGCCCAACACAACATGCTTCACTTCAGTGACTGTTTCACAGCCTGTGCCATCTGTATCTTTCCTACCAACACCAGCATTTTCTGAAATGCACAGGTGGGAGCTCTCCCTCAATATATCCTATGTTCCCATAACCCCCCTGGCCTCAATCTTCGCTAGTCTCAATGCTCAACTTACCTATCCCCTTCCCTGGTTCCACTCCAGCACAACACAGCCTGCTATTTCACCAATGTACTGACATTCATGTTCCCCTTCTCTAATTTAGCCCCCCCCCCCCCCCGCCCCCCACAAAGCCATCTAGCAGCCCTACCTTGTCCCCACCACACTTCCGCATGCTCCCACCAGCAGCACCACACCATCCCACACCCCACCCTGCTCCCCACTCCATGGCAGAGACAGAGGTTGTGTTTTTGTGTATGTGTGTGTATGTGTGTTGTACTTGTGTGAAAGTATGTATGTTTTACACTTCAGAAGAAGACCATTTAGCTGAAAGCTAAAATGTATTGCAGTCTTTTCATTGTCTGCATCTGAATGGCTCCTCTGTATGATGAGTACCAATCTATCCTTTTTATAATACTTAAATTATTAATAAGTATTTTCATTAGCTGTCTTCCAGTGTGAAAGTAATCGTATTTCATTTTTATTTGGAAAGAATTTTCTGTTAAAATAGTACTATTTTTTTCAGTTCTTGAGGATATTGCAGATGGTCTTATTGTAGCACCATGGTTGTTGCTGTGGGAAGCTTTCGAGCATTGGCTGGGGTTGGAGGAGTAAGGACGACTGTCAGAAGAAATCTCTTAAGTCACTTGCTCATGTGCTAACTGAGTTCTGAACATTAGTTTCCTTAGTGAATTACCAATTGGACAGAATGTTACTGAAGACTAATTTTGAAGAGAGTGTGTATCTTGAATCATCATTCCCCAGAGTATTGTTGACAGTAGTTTTGTAACATCCATGAGATCTGCACCAGATATGTTTGATCATGAGATCAGCGCCAGATGTGTTTGATACAGCGTGTTTTTGAAACTGTGTAATAAATTACATTGTATAAATCTCTTGACTTCAACATATTTTCTGTGTTCCAAGCAAATATTTTGAGACATTATATCTAGTTGTGATGAGGAACAGTTCACATGAGACTCTTCATTATTGAGTTGATGGAAGAACAGAAACATTCAGGTATCTACACCACCTTAAATTTTGCCATCTAAATGTCATTGTAGAAAGACTTCACATTAGTGATGTTATGGAGTTTTAACTCTTGTGATCACAGCTTGCTCTCTGGATATATGTAGAGCTGAGTATTTCTGACCCAAGATACTTTAATCCCATGTATTGTTTATCCCTTATACCTTCTTCCATTTGGTTTTATGCTTTAGTTTTAGTGGTGTACAATTGGAAAGTAGAAGAAATATTTAGCAACAACTGGTCAGTGAAGACAGATTGTAAGTCATGCTTTGATAGCTTAGTTATAAGCAATTACCTGCAAAAAGCAAGAATATAACCTAGAGCCCTTGTTTAGCATACAGTTTCAGTTGTAAGGAATTTCAGTTCCAGGTGTCTTCAGGCATTCTCCTTTCCTTGTACCAGTAGTACAATAAAATGCACAACTAACATGTTACACATAGTGGGTTATCAAAACCTTGTCATACTGTGTAGACCAATGTGTTGTCCACAGTGGCATGAGAAACTGTGAAACGTGCCTTATGTTGTCTGTCATCCCTAGTTGTATAATGAAATCTCATTACAGTAGTTTGCTTCATCTCCATCCGTTATTATTATATAAGTGCATTTTTATGGGAGTGGAGGGATCTGTGAAAGTCTAGCAGCTTTTTGTCAAATCTGGCAACTCCTTTGCATAAAAGAAGGCTGTTATTCACAGTGGTGCTATAAAATGATGCTAAGTGTCATGGAGTGCTGTGACAGAGAAGAGAGACAGAAAACAGTGAAAAAGAGTGGCTACATATATGTGAAATAGTACCACAGCGTGAAAATGCTGATGAAATTTACAAGGACTCATCTTCGTAACCCCCCTCCACTCCTAGCAAGAAGTCAATTTCAAATACATTTCTGAAGTAGCTGTGTAAGTGTGTTAAGTCACAAAATAATTTTCTGAGCCAAGTAATTTAAAATTTTGGAAGAACATACTAAATCAAAGTATTGGGGTAAAATAATCTATTAATCAAATTAATAATTTGTATTCTTTCTTTCAGTATTTTCAGTTGCAGTGCTTTTAAGTTCACGTATATTTATATATGGGTGTTGTTGGGTATAACAACAAGAGGGACACACAGGAATGTGAATTTAACATCTTTTATGCTGCTAACACAGATTTATTACATTCAACAGTCTTTTGAAATACTTTAGGCATGTCTTAGACAGAGTGTTATTGGCATTTCAAGTGTTGACTTCTGGAAGCAAATGTGAAACATTCTGCTGTTCCCTCTGCTCTTAGCATTTTACTCAAAAGTGTCACATTACAGAGCCGCTGATGGGCAGGTTGTTTTGTGGGGTGGGGCGGGTAGAGGGAGAGGGAGATGGGAGGTAAGGAAAGGGACTGTGGTTGGGCATCTAGTAGCTTGGAGGAAGGCTGATTTCCAGCTAGGAATGCAGGAGGGAAGGGTAGCAGGTATAGTTGTAGAGGCTTGTGTTAAGTGGCATATGCTAAAGGTTATGTGGTGGCTTGAATTGGGAGTGGGTGTCACAACAGAGAAGGGGAAACTGTTGGGTGGAGAGTGTGGGGACGATGGGTTATCTGAGATTGAGGCCAGTACAATTACAGAAGCAGAGGATGTATTATAGAGACAATGCGTAATGTGTAGTTCAGAGAAGTGAGTGGTGGAGGGAATGATCAGAATAGCTGTGAAGCAGCCATTGAAACTGAACGTGTTGGGGGGGGGGGGGGGGGGGATGTCTGTCCGTGAAGGGAGTTCACATCACTCTAGATACATCATCCACAGGTGGCTAGGCTGTATGGGAAGTATTTTTTTGGTGTGGAAGGAATGGCAGCTGTCAAAATGCAGGTGCTGTTGGTGGGTTTAATGTAGACAGAGGTGTGGATGGGTACATCAGTGATGTATAAGTCAATGTCCGGGAAAGTGGCCCATTGGTGAGAGGAGGACAAGGTGAAGGAGAAGAGGTATTGAGATTGTGAAGGAATATGGACTGGGTGTCTTGGCCCTGAGTCCATACTGTAAAGATATAATCAATGAACCTGAACCAGACTAGAGGTTGGGAGTTTTGGAAGGCAAGAAAGATTTCTTCTAGATGGCTCATAAACAGGTTGGCGTATGAGGCTGCCATGTGGGTGCCCATGGCTTTGCCACAGATTTGTTTGTAAAATTTTCCTTCAAAGGAAAACTAGTTGTGGGTCAGTATATGGTTGGTAAGGTGTATAAGGAATGAGGTGTTGGGTTTGGAGTGTGAAGAGCAATGGAAGAAGTACTGCTGTATAGCAACAAGGCCATGACATGAGGGATGTTAGTCAGCAAGGAGGTGGCATCAACAATGACGAGTAGGAGTGGGGCCCTAACCGTCTTGATCCTTTCCTCCACCACCACCACCACCACCACCACCACCACCACCACCACCTCCATCTTCCCTGAACTATGCAGATGGGAGCTTTCCTTCCAGCATATCCTTCCCCTTCCTCCGACCTAGCGCCTCCTCCCAATTCACTTCCCCCACATTGCCTTCAGCATGTGCCACTTTCCACCGGCTGCAACAACTATACCTGCCACCACCCCTCCCTCCCTCCCACATTTCTAGCTAGCAAACCGGCCTCCCTCTGAGCCAATAGCCACCTACCCCCAAGTCTCTTCCCCCCCCCCCCCCCTCTCTCTCTCTCTCTCTCTCTCTCTCTCTCTCTCTCTCTCTCTCTCTCTGTCTGTCTGTGTGTGTGTGTGTGTGTGTGTGTGTGTGTGTGTGTGTGTGTGTGTGTGTGTGTGTATACACACTCAGGGCTCATCAAAGAATAACTCCAAAAGCTAGTAAGTTTTCCAATTTTTGTGTGTGCGCATTATTGACTCAATGCTCCTGCTTTTCGGTGAGTAGTCTCCTTTAACCCTAAATTATTTAGATTCCACAAGAACATTCCCATAACATTTACTCAAAAATATGTATTTTATTATCACTACAAAGCTAAAAACCAGCATCCTTCTCGTCATTCAATTATCATCCTGGATTGGAACAGGGTTTTGAGTATTGCTCATCCTGCCCTGAAATGAGAGTATCCTACCCAAGATGCCTCGCACCTATCCTACTGTGCTGTGTCATCCACCCAATCTACATATAATCCACGTCTATCCCTATGCCACTCCCATTTGCAACCATCCACAGGGTTCATATCATGTCGCATACCAAGGACCACGATGTGTCCAATCCACCCACCCAGCACCTCATATTCCAGTCCTGTCACAGGCTTATCCTCCACTGTCAGAGGCTGGGCCACCTGTGAAAGCAGCCATGATATATAGCAACCCTGCTGTAAACACAGCACTGTTGTATATTGTAAGGACTACAAATTTAATTTTACCTCAGCTCAAGGTATTCAATGTAGAATGCAGTCCAACTTTAAATAATTATTTTTCTGTTATTTGATGTAGGCAAAGCACTGGTGAGTTTCAAAATGAAGTTCATGATTTTTTAATAGCCAGGTAATCACGGACACCACTGAAGAATTTTATGCAGTTAAGAAAGTTGTACTTCTCTGTAAATGGCTGCTAGCTGTGAAGAACTCTATAGACTGGAGCTCAAGTACTACCTCATTGAGAAGTGTATTACAACTCTGTGGCTCAAATGGAAAATGCTCCAGAAAAAATGACTTTTGTTTGTTGAATGCAGGGCTATTAGTTCTGGTAGTATCATTCATTGATGCAAATGTGGAACATCAGGGAACCTGGCATGAAATTTTCCATCTAGATGAGACCTGGATCAATAGCAACCTAACCTGTAACAAACACTAAAAGATTGGTGGATTACATAATGGGAGAACTGCCACTGGATAGGATAGCTAATAAGAGAAAATATCATTAGAAAATTTTTTGAAGCAAGTGCATTTCCAGCATTGAGCTACATCTGCCGGAGTGTTTGTTATGCACTGTGGGAATTTCTAAATTATTTTGGCTAAAAGGTGCTTCCTAACTGCCCACCATGATAATTAATTGCACTGAATAATGTATCATACGGCTGTAGACATGTCGGAAACCATCAAGTGAGTACAATCTTTATGTAACAATGACAAATTGGTGCCAGAAAAGATGAATCCAGTGTGATGGTAACATGCAGGACAATGACCTCTACAATTCCATTTGTTCAACCAAATCCACCAAAAAATTGTTTGTAGTAGACCAATTGATTAAAAGCAAAGACTGTAAAAACTATCATTTGCCATTATGTGTGTTTTGCCCCAATGCCATTGAATGTTTAGGGGTCATTTCGAAAGAATTTCAAAGACCATAACACTTGAGGTGATGTGCCTGCCAAAAACCAGTTGAACTTTGCATATAGTTCATTCCAGTCTATTACCCATGAGAACTGGAAATTCCATTGCAAAAAGGTACAAGAGCTTGAGGAGGAATATTGGTGGCATGATAGGGTTGTGCAGTTGCTGTGGACAGCATTATCATTGGTTTGAGACCCTGGCAGCATCACCAATTCAAAGGCCTCCTTCATCAACTCTTCTATTGACAATAGCAATGGAAAAGATTTGTAGTTTTGTGACTTTTACCTATTATATTCTTATAGTTCTTCTACGTATTAACTGAAGACATTTCAGAGACGTAGACAAGGATACTGGGTAGTTATAAATGGTGGAAAAATAGTGCAGGTTTCTAGTGTCTGTAAATGATTATCTTTGCTAGTATTTACTTTCGTTTGTAGCAGTTTGTTCACGTGTTGAAGAATGTTTGTTGCTCCAACGCTACATATACTTGTGGAAGTACATATCCTTTAGTCTACAGTGTCGCTGAGAAAGTAATGGGTAAACTGTTTACGTGTAACAAAATATGTTGGAGAACTGTTTTACAGCCTGTTCCTTCTTCGGGTATGTGTGTTGGCAATGTTGGCTGAAGGAAGAAGGAAAGCGATGAAGCGGGTAACAGAGCCACACCCCATCGGTTGTCAGCCGTTGCAGCTGGCTCCGACCCTTACGTCAGTCAGCTGTTTGTGCGGCGCGCACCCATCTTGGCGGCGGTATTGCTGCGTGAACATGAAATGTATTGACACAGCTTTAATACACATCACCATTGTTGATTTAGATGAGAAGAGTCATAATTACTTTCCACTAATTCCGCAGATATTCTTGCGTATCTGGGTAATGTTTTTGTATGTAGCAGTTATCATGTGGACAGTATATAATGTCAGTCGGACTCGACCTTAGACAAATGAAAACTATTGCTTCCCGAGGGGTGAGGAGCGGAACGGGGGAATAGGCTACGCCTCCATCCTGAAGGGCTACCACCCTACATCCGCATTCTGCGCTTCCACGAAAGCAAAACTGACATAAGGATCACAGGAATTGTTGATTCCCTTTGTTGTGGCGAGAGTCCCATTCAAATCCCTTCATGCACCAGCATTAGTCTCTTCATTCACTTCAAAATAAGAAAGAAAAAAAAAAACTAGGAATCCACAACTCAAAGCAGACTGTAGTGCACAAAGCATTTGGTGGTGACTACAGAGCAATTGTTTGCAGCCAGTCGCAGTGGTAGTTCAGGCCGGACCTCTTTATCTGTATCTTATGAAACTACAGTTCAAAACACACTCCACCTAAAACGGCCACCATATAGTGTCTGCATAATACTCCAGTATTTCGTACATTTCTGAGCTGTAGGCATTAAGTGTTTTAATTGACCTAGAGAGTGCAGTAGTTTCTTATCTGTAAGTGCACTTCACTAGCTCGCACTGTCTTATACACAATGGTGAGCATTCATTACAGGATTGTAGTGCTTTCCGAATTCGCAATTGGCACACGTGGCATCTCAATGATCAGGTGCCACGATTCCGACCGTCTTTGGCTGTTTGGCGAGTAGACAAAATCCGTTTCAACTAGCATAGGGTACTTAACAGTTTTCATTTACACATTTATCGATGGGACATTTAAAGTAAATAAACTCATGAATTACGAACTGACTATCACTGAGTGACGCACCAGTCACTAACTTGCTGTGATTATGCAGTTTGTGATTCTTAACATTACTCAGGCTAATCACTCGCACAGAGCGTTCTTATCGTCGTAGCACAGTTTGATGCTCTCATTTTTTTTCCATACTTAGAGTGAGTGCTTCTTACATCATAAAGTTTGGACATCGTACGTGATGAAAAGAACCACTACAAGTATTTTGTTCTTTAGAGATCGTGTGCATGCCCAGAATGTAACTTATATCTGAGTTTCACGATTTTTTCATTATAGTATATTGTTTACCGTTAATTTTGAGCAATTCAGAAAGTAACTAAGCATCTCTCCATGTCGAAAAGCTGACCATTAGGTCATCTGGACTAAATAATTCTAGTGGTTTTACTGTCATTAGAGACACCCTGGTTACATGGGGCTCCCAAAACCGTATATTGTACGACGATTTCTCAATACCGCTCTTGGGTGGTCGTGTAAACACTTCAAAATCGATTCTGGAAGTACGCTTCTAGTTGCCGATTTTCCAATAACCCAATCTATTTTCGCTCCCATGTAAAAGCGACCAGTTTTGAAATTTGCTTGGGTTGTCAAGTTACGTGTTGTTTTCAGAACATTCGGTTAATACGAACGTAATGTGCAGTGAAGTTGAAGCAGAAATATTAGTGTGAGCATGAATCTGTCGACCCGTAATATTTAAGAGAAGAGAAATAACCACAATGTTCACTGAATCAAACTGGAGCAGCTGTTTTTCAGATGTCATATTTAGCTGGGCTAGCAAATTCACTTCAGGCCGTAACATGTAAATGCGACAGTGAAAAACGGTTTCCGAAATTCGGTTTTCGTCTTTCGGAAGACATGTCGCATTTAATGGTGGTAACCGAGTCATTCCATAACCTAAAGTCATAGGGCGATATTTTAACACAGGACACCGTCGCATCCTGCCCAGCTTCACTATGACATGAAGCAAACTTCATATATCACGAATGTAATAGTTATGAAACAAGCGTGACTGTGTTCAAATGTCCAAAATTACGACAAATCTCACCCCAGATGAGATGCAGTTACTAGCAAAACAAGAAATCAGACCAATCTGACAAGAAGTCAAAAACTGGAAATAAGTGTCCTCATGGTACATGCAATATTTGCTTACTGAGGACTCAGTCAAGTGGACTCGAAATTTGCTAATATAGCTCCTACATAATGAGTCAAATCATCTGTGACTTTTAACAATGACACCTTGCAGTTAGGTGTATCATTACACAATACAAGAAAAATCTTAATACCACGAACATACATAAATACAAATCAACCAAATACACACCATACCAATAGTAAGTATTTACAAAAATATGAACATTGTTTTTGTCGCTATCAGATCTTTAGCATCAATTTATTCAGGGCCAATAAAAAGTTTTAAACCCCAAGTGCTTGAATTAGCTAGAAGGTAACAACCTTCATGAGGTATTTCATAATTGGATGTGGCGCTGTATACAACAGTTGGCACTTTTTGTTAATTTTCTTTATGCTAGAGGATTTAATATGAGTTCTCAGTCAGACATGATTGCCTTCTTCATACTCATGCATCGACCTCCGCTGCGTATTGTGTCTTTGACTCGTAAGTTGACTCTGTCTACTATTATTTGTTAATTACCTTTATTGTTGGCCTTCATTGGACCACTTTAGCCAACTTTATACAAAGAATTTTTCAGTTTACTGTCAGCCCAGTACTCCTCCACTCTCCCGGATCTCATCCTTCTTCCTTAATCGGAAATCACTCTTTCTATTGTCTGTCTACTTATATATGGTAAAGCTTGCTTGATCTTATCTTCCCTCTCCATCTGTCTAGGTATTTGAGGTCATGGTTTCAACCATTCTCTACATTCAGCCTCTGAACACATGAGGTTAAGAGGTGTGAACCCTGTTGACTCATGGAGTAAGTTGTTTTAAATATTCTCAAATACAGAGTCATAACTGCACCCACTTGTAAAGACGAAATTACGAAATTAAACTAACGTGTGCCCCACTTACAATTTATAATCACTGCTCTGAAAGTGGATATCTCGAATTTTCAGCTTGGAAAAAGTGAGCCGAATACTTGACACATTCTGCAAAGCGTCGAGCCTGGTTGCGAAAAGTGATTTAAAGTCACTTACAAAAAACAGCACGCAACAAGTACAAAATCGAGTAAACGGTAAAAGTACTTGTGACACATCTTTGTACACGAGAACCATATTGAAGTGCTTTCACCTGTAGACTGTGATATCTCAATGAGCTGCGTCGAACCACTTGGAAAGAAAAAGGGCACCACAAACTAAGAACGACAGAGTCGCTTTCAACAACAGGAAAAAAATTTCAACCATGAGTATAATCACCGACAATGAATGAAAATCAAGTGTTCCCCAAGCTGGGTTATCGACTAATATGGACAAAAAAGACAAAACAAACAGTGACACCAAGCAAGATCCAAGTACTGGCAGGCCTAAAATGAGTTATTATCAACCAGCAAAAAAGTGTAAAATAAACGTTTTTGCAGATAGTCAAGGACGGAACGTAGTAGCTGAAATTCAGTTTAGAAGCAGTCACAAAATAATTAGCACAGTGAAACCAGATGCTAAATTTCAGGCAGTGACTTCCATGAACCTTGACGTGAAAACAGCAAGAAGAAATAACGGTTTTTTTCGTGTTCTTAGCGGGAACAAATGACGTAGCAAAAAACGAAACGAAATACCTAGTGATCTCACTTAGAAGACTGCTACATTAGCTGATAAGGTCAAATGTGATCGTCTTCTCTGTTCCACATCGACATGACTTGCCAATCTGGTCGTGTGTTAATAAAGAAACGCGAAAAGCAAATAAACAGATCCTAAATATGTGCACGAGATTCAAAAATGTTACATTTGTGGACACAAGCCGTGTAGGTAGAAGATTACACACATCCCATGGCTTACATCTCAACAGGCTAGGAAAGGACTTGTTATAAAACGTATCCAAGAAATAGTGACCAACAAAGTGAATGTGCAGTGTTGTGCTACAGAGGCCATCTCTCTCAAGGACAAAAATAACTAATACTTAGGAGAATCAACCGTATGAAATGACAGGTAAGTAAAACAATACTTTGGCAGGACAAGAGCAATGTTTTTTAAGACAATAAAACCTTCCACCAGTGCAACACCAGATGCAAGTTTGTGTGTTTCATATGTGCCTCAAGCAGAAGTCAGTCCACACGAGAATAATTTATCACTTTTGCATTATTATGTACAAGGTTTAGGAAATAAAATGGATGCTTTTGAATTACTTATCACAGTAGTATCTCCACATGTAGTAATAGTTACAGAAAACAGTGAACAGCATTTAATATTGCAAATTAGAAGGCTCCAACCTGCTTCAGTGGTGTGATACAATTAAGAGAATTGATCTAGAAAGGAGACTGTGTGCAATACACATGAAAAATTAAAACTTTCTGGCAGATTAAAACTCTGTGCCACACCATGACTCAAAGCTGGAATCTTTGCCTTTTGCAGGCGAATGCTCTACCAAGTGAACTATCAAGACACAGCTTACAAGCCACCCTTGTACGTACAGAAACAAAGCATGTTATCCATATTGCTGAGGCCAGCACAAAGACACTCCATGTACTGTCTAATAGGGCAGCAAACAGTAACAGCTGGTTGCTAGCATCGACCAACCAAAGCGGACAGGTGCTGGCTGGCTAACCGGAATGAACAGAATATTGTTTGCCTGCTCCAGTGCACCAAGTTGCCAATGTGTGTTTGTCAAATAATTTTACAGAAACTTTTGGGTAGAAAAGTTTTATTATTTCATTACAGCCTTATATATCAGGTTTATGATGCACCCCTATCACTTTGTTAATGGCCTGTACAAGTGGAAATCAAAAAGTTTCCATTTGAAGACCACACTAAACCATTACCTACATATCTGTGGTTATATTGGAGGCATGCTGTTTTGCATATACAGGGCTGCCACAAGTATCCCCAAGTGAAATTACCTGATATTTCCTTGATTTACAGAATAGTTTGAGCATTTTTCCCTGACAAATTTTGAGATCTCAAGGGTAAGTAAATGTAAGTTGACAATCCGTCTTTGCAGCTATGGTACAAGAAACAATAGTGCCAAATGAGGAAATATCTAAATAAAACTTGCAAGCAGATGGCGTATCCTAATGTGAGCAAAAATCTTAAATACTAACTATGGTACCAAGAGCCGCGGGTTTCGAATCCGTGCCAGATGGCATGAAACTCGATGACCAGTAGAGGTCACTGCAGCAGTCACACTGTAAGCTGTGGCTGCACACGCTCCTCACCCCCAGTCTAAAGTGAGAGCACCACTGTGGAGAACATGGTCCCCGCACCCAATAACAACATACCCTGTCATGTTGTTACGTCACTGCATCTCCCTCAGCAAGGCAGTCTGGTATTCGTGTTGATTCAGTTGACATCTCGCTTACATACAATGTGCTTACGGTGTGTGTTTTAACTTCCAGTTTATGAGTGGGTGTCGTTTGGTTGTCTCTTGTGACCCTGTTGCATAATACTTTGTTGTTGATCTTGGTGTCTTGCTCGATTGTCTGTTGTTATTCTGTCCTCCTATACCCATTCGTCCATCTTGTTTGTTCACAGGCCGCTCCCATCAGTCCTGCCGTGTGTTTGTTAGCGGCAACCCCTTGACAGTTCCTGTCACGGTTACAACATTTTGGAGATGAGGAACACTGTTGCACTTGTTAGCATGGAGGCTAAGTTGGTCTGGAACAACAGCAGCAGCTCCAGCAGTTAGACATCTTGCAGCAGCTGATGCGATTACTAATGGACAAAGTCGTGACCAGGACGCATTACTACAACAGCTTCCAAGTTCTCAGGTGTCCAATACTTTCCCACGTCCACCGTCGTTCCCACCATTCAATGACGCTAAAGAATACTGGGAAACGTACTTACATCGGCTGAAACAACATTTCGCGGCTTTTCAAGTCATGGATGACTCCATTCAGCAGTCGTTTTTGTCTTGGGTCTCCCCTGACACATTCTTTCTTCTCCGCAAGTTGGCACCCTTGTCCAGTCCTGTGGCTCTCTTCTTTCCAGGAGATATGCTATTTGCTGACAAACTATTATTCACAGCGCTACCATGTGGTCTTCTCTCAGCTGGTGTTCCACCAGTGCCATAAACAGCTTGGTCAATCATATCATTCCTGGGTCACGGACTTGCAGGGTCTCAGCCATCAATGCGATTATGCACCAATCAGCAGTGTAAGAGTTTGTATGCAGACTCCCTGATCCAGGATGTGGTGATTCAGCTGATTCCTGATCGTGACGCCCACACGGTGGCGTTGAAACTCGATATTCCTTCATTGGAAGAGATTCTTCGCCTTGCCCACTCATTTGAAATTGCTCTGGCAGCTAACGAGCATCTCATGGTGCGGCCGCAAGTGGCGGTGATCGATGCATCACTGTGGGTTCCGCCTTCACAATGCAGACAAGGCCCAGCCAACAGAAGCCAGCGCCATCAGGACTGCTCTTTGTGCAATGTCTCTATGGCAACAGAGCCTCCAGTCGTTTCTCGTTGCCAGTTGTGCAGCCCACTTCCATCTTGCCCACAGTGCTTTACCACACACACTCACACTGATTGCCCCCACCACTGGAAAATATGCATGCCATGTGAGAAGGAGGGCCATATCTGATTTGTTTGTTGTAGTCACTTGACTCACTCCCGTCTAGCCCCTATTGGACCTTAGGACACAGCACATGCTCTGCAATTGGTTGTCCCACTGGAGGACCCATCAGCACGAAAGCTATTCCTCATGCTCCACCTTTTTACTGAGGCTGTCAGTTTTCAGGTAGACGCTGGGGCCACCATCTCTCTGATTAATATTGCAATGTATACCTGCATGGGCTCCCCTGTGTTGTCACCTCCCTCTCGGCGTTCGGTCGCCTACGATGACGGTTCCATTCCCCTTCATTGGCAGTTTGTCTTCCAGGCAACATACAAACATGTTCCCTGGCTCCTTACCCTATTTGTCGCAGACCGTCCGTCGGCTTCGAATATTTTTGGCCTGGATGCGTTTCAACTGTTTGGCTTTTATATTTCCGATGAAGTTAAGGTCATTTCCACAGCTGTTCCTTTTCAGGACTTGGAAGATCTGTGCTCGGATTTTGTATCATTGTTTGAAACAGATCTTGGTCTCCAGGCTGCTGGCGTCCTAGAGTCTGTGACATACAGTGCTTGGGTAACACCATTGGTGGTCGTACGGAAACCCAATGGGTTCCTTCGGCTGTGTGGGGACTTTGACACTGCTGTCAATGCTCAGGCCTTACTAGGCACTTACTCCAGTCCCCAACAGGAAGACCTTCTCGCCAAGCTTGTGGGGGGGGGGGGGGGGGGGGTGAGTACTTTTCTAAGATCGACCTGGCTGAGGCATACCACCAGTTAACCTTGGATTCCGATTCCCACAACATCATGGTTCTCAATACACCTTTTGGATTATATACATGCGCCTTCTTTTTGGTGTGTCTTCAGCGCTGGCAATTTTCCAGCAGTTCCTGTGGCAGCTTACTCAGCCTACCCCAGCCTGCATGAATTGTCTGGTTAACATCTTGGTAACACGGCGTTCTTACCAGGAACATTTGCACAACCTCGGCACCTTATTTCACACTTTGCAATCTGCAGGTTTATGCTGTCAGCTGGATCGGTATTGTTGTCTCAAGCAGAAGTGGAATATTTAGGCCACTGGCTTAGCAAAGATGGCATTCACCCTTTGAATCACAATGCCGTGGCCATGTAGGCCCTTCCTGATTATAAGGACTTATCTGAATTCCAGGTGTTTTTGGGCAAAGTTACTTATTACTTAAAGTTCTTACCCCAAGCTGCCTCCATTGCTCAACCCCTCGGCACCACAAAAGGGGTGAATTTTGATTGGACTCCTGCCAGTGACCAGGCTTTTCTCCATTTAAAGACGATGCTGAAGTCTGCCTCGTGCCTTACTCTTTTCTCTCTGGACCACCCCCTTGGTTGTGGCAGCTGATGCGTTGGAATGTGGCATTGGGGCAGTCCTCGCACATTGGAATACCGATGGCTCAGAACAGCCCATTGCCTATGCATCTAAGGCGCTAACCCCGGAACATCGGAACTACTCCCAGATTGAAAAGGAGGCCCCGGCGATAGTGTTTGCCAACCAAAAATTTCACATCTATCTTCTTTGGGGCTAAGTTCACCCTCCTGACAGACCATAAACCCTTAGTTCCGCTTTTAAGACCCCACTCTCATCTTCCAGAGTGGACAGTTCAGTGTCTCCAGTGCTGGGCATTATTTTTGCGGATTTACACTTACACTATACCGTATAAGCCCACCATGCTAATGCGGATGCTTTGTCACGTCTCCCAGCAGGCCCCAATCCTGTGTTTGACCAACGAGAGGTCCCCTGCTTTTACATTGATTCTGCCCACCAGGATGCACTGGACGGTCTGCCTCTTATGGTTGCTCACATTGCCACAGCTACACGCCGGGACTCTATCTTGCAGCAGGTTCTCCGCTATGTGGGCCACAGTTGGCCTTCCTATATTACTCGTCGGATGCAGACCAACTTCAGCCCCTGGCGCCACCTGTCCAACAGGCTCTCTGTGGTTGATGATGTCCTTCTGTTGGTCATGAAGTCAAATGCCCATTGGGTGGTCATCCCTCCTGATTTTTGACGTAATGTGCTCAGTTTGTTATACCGCAGGCACTGGGGTATGTCCTGCATGAAAGTTTTGTCTCGCCAGCACATGTATTGGTCCACCACCCTGACCTCATCGGCCCTGGGATTGCAACAATCTCGATTTTGGGGACCCATGTAGTTACTTATCGTTGATGCCTATTCAAAATACCCGTAAGTCGTCTTCATGGCATCCAACACGACAGAGGCCACACTCATGGCCCTGGCCAAGGTTCTCGCCATTGATGGCCTGCCTCACACAATGGTCCCCAATAATGGCCCCCAATTCATGGCATTATCCTTCCACGACTTCTGTCAGGCTAACGGTATCAAATATATCCGTAGCCCGCCTTTCCACCCTTCCTACAATGGCTCAGTGGAGAGGCTTGTCACCACATTTAATCAACAGTTGACAAAGGCGGTCAAAAGATATCCAACCATGTTGGCCATCACCCTGTTCTTGAGCACATATCGCACCACGCCAATTGACAGGCATAGTCTGGCGGAGCTCCTCCGTGGGCGAAAGCCGTGGACCCTGCTCCATTTCCTGATGCCATCACCCTCCCACCCCCACTCCCGGCCCTCTCAGCATTGCCCCCCCCCCCCCCCCCCCAGTTCGGCCATGTGGGCCTGTGTGGCCGGCCAGTGTGGCTGTGCAGTTCTAGGTGCTTCAGTCTGTCACAGGTTCGAATCCTGCCTCGGGCATGGATGTGTGTGATGTCCTTAGGTTAGTTAGGTTTAAGTAGTTCTAAGTTCTAGGGGACTGATGACCACATATGTCAAGTCCCATAGTGCTCAGCGCCATTTGAAGCCATTTTGGGCCTGTGTGTATGGGAGCAAGGTGGGTTGGATACCCGCCACGGTCGTTGCGGCCCATGGGCAGCGTGTGATGTCAGAGCAGGCGCCTAAAAGGTTGGAGCGCCACAATCTTAACCAGCTCCGCCCGCCTATCCCTGCGGGTACAGACGTGGTCCTTCGTCGCCGCCACTGCCCCTGGTTGCTGCCTCCTGCCGCTGGCCCTCCCCGCCCCAAGGTGGATTGGAGGCTCTCTCCAATGCTCTGGGCTTTGGGTTGGCCGTCATGGACACCTAGAACATCCCTTCCTCCCCACCAACAGTGGTTGACAAGCCTGGGTCTTCTCCCTTCTGCCACTCACTACGGCACTGTCTGGGGCATTTTCGCCTCTATGCGCAAGTTTCAGGGGGGGAGGATCTGGCACCGAGCACTGGGGGTTTCGAATCTGATCCAGATGGCATGGAACTCGGTGACCACTAGAAGTCGATGCAGCAGTTATGCCATAAGCCATGGCTGCACATGCTCCTGGCCCTGAGTCTAACCTGAGGGCACCACTGTGGAGCACGCCAATACCGACATACGCTGTCAAGTATTTACGCAGCTGCATCTCACTCGGTGAGGCAGTCTGGTATTCATCTTGATTCAGTTGACATCTTGTTTACAGACTTCCTTACGTTGCATGTGCTTACTTGCCATTTACAAGCAGGTGTTGCTTTGGTTTCATGAGGTTGTCTCTTGTGACCCTGTTGCTTAATACTTTGTTGCTGATCTTGGTGTCTTGCTCGGTTGTCTGTCGTGCTGTCCTTCCATTCTCATTCGTTCATCTTGTTTGTTCACAGTCCTGCCGCATTTTCGTTAGCGGCAACCCTGTGACAGTTTCTGTCATGGTTACAACACTAACATCAACGTCTTTTGTAATGAATTGTATTTAGATGGAGATGGTCAGTGGTCATTAAGACCACTGATGTTATTTTCATTTCAATAAAACGAAACACATTTGGTGACAAAAATATCCATTTCCAAAAGAACAGATACCATCTTCATATCATCTTCTGTTTGGTTGCACAAACAGTGCCTGAACTCTTACGGGAATCGGCAAGAAGCCGTGAGTAATGAGTATAATGGGCAGGGGCACTATAAACATAGTGCGGGACAATAAGTTGGGAATGTGGGTCTCACAGGAGGCATGCCATAGATAAGTCCCTGCAGTCGCACTATCCTCTGTGTCCTCGGTGGCTCAGATGGATAGAGCATCTGCCATGTAAGCAGGAGATTCCAGGTTTGAGTCACGGTCGGGGCACACATTTTCAACTGTCCTCGTTGATTTATATCAACACCTGTATGGGTATTCATTTCATTGTAATTTCGATATACATTTCCTTGGATGTGCAAGACATTTAAAATACCTTCACTGATTTCAGAAATAACCTCGGAAAAAAAAGGCCTCTTGAAAGAATTGTACAAGGCAGGGAAGAATTGTGTAAACCAGTAATATAGGTTACTGCCAATAAAATGTTGGTTCCACTACATTTGTTTTTGTCAGTTATTATCCACTGTGTTACATCTATTATTTTAAAGATAGTATGTGATTTTTCTTTCGAGAAATACTTGAGTACAAATCTTACAAACCACCATCAACTACTACAACTTTCTTCTTCTTATTGTCCATACTTTCTGATATATAAACTATTTTCAAAGTGCCCCAATGTACTAGAATAAATGAATGTCTCTAAATGCCACACCTTGCAACATACTTGCAGTGAGACAGTTGCACCTGTGGCTTATGACCTGCCGAGGAGCACTGCAGTCCTGGGTCCATGGATAAACCATGAAAATCCACTGCATTACACAATACACAAACAGACCTGGCCAGCAGGCATGTCAGTGAGATTACATCTAATTAGTGGGATCTGAACATTAGTGGGAAGTGAAAAGCTTCAGACCAGCAGGCATGATCCAATGGAGACACCCACAGAAATGGCCTGCGGTTTTGGCCTGTCACAAAAATCTGTAGGAGGAGGGGGGGGGGGGGGGGGGATAAAAAATTGTTTTTCTACAAGAAAGTCAATTTTTACTACAATGCACGGAATCCAGGGGAAGTTGCCATACAGACTGTGATGAAGATAGGCTTTCAATGAAGTAAGTACATCAACAAAGTTTTGGAAGTCACTTGTTACAGAGCAATTACATGTTGTTTGATTTCTTATTTCTTGAACTGGAATTATACTGAAAATATCTGCACATGTTGACAGTATGCACTGTGCATCTTTCTTGAAAACAAACTTGAGCCAGTCACTCGCAGTACTTGCATTTGACAACACTAATGCCTCCTTTACTCTTGGCCCTCAAGCCTGCATTCAGTACTGTTCTGCTCTGTCATGGGTTTGTTATTTTTTCAGCAGGGTTCATTTTACATTAATAGTGTTGCGCAGTAGCCTGGGAATAACTGATGAGCAAATGGCTGTGTATAACGAGTGCCTCATGCAGGCCTTGGAGGCCTAAGGGATGTTGACTGGCTACCATGTCATCCTCCACCATGTGGCATCATGTGAATGCAGTATGGAGGGGTATGTGGTCAGCCCACTATTATCCTAGCCATTTTGCCAACTTTCCAGTCCATGGATCTGGCTGCTACTTCTCAATCAAGTAGCTTCTCAGTTGACATCATGAGGCTGAGAGCAGTCCTCCTCTTGGCAGAAGCAGGAATCAAACCTGGTTTCCCCGCATGACAGCCATCTAAGCTGACCACTCAGCTACGGAGGGGATGCACCTCATGTCCGGGTTCCCTGAAGGCAAAGACATCAAAATACTCAGAAAATATCCCCGAAGAACTTGTATGTGGTTGTATTATTTATTTTATTTTATTTTATTTTATTTATTAAGCATCCATTCATCAATACTTTTATATAGGATAGAGCTTATTTTGTACATTAATACAAGTTTCAAATACATGGTGCATTACAATAAAATTATTCAATACTATAAGTAATTTTAAGCCTGTAACACAGTACAGTAAAACATTACAATATAATACATTACATAATCTAAAATGTAGTACATGGATAACAAAAGCAGTTTTAGATGCGTTATAGAAGAGAATAATTTAAATTTATGTCAATAGTTATTCACTCTCAGTGTAATAGCAATTATCTTGCAAATACATTTTTAAAGTGACTTTGAATTTTTATTATCTTGATGTGATGTGGTTGTTTATTGTAAAGTTTTTTGCCAGTTTGCATGCTCGGTGTGAAGGTTCAAGTTTTACATGGTGTCATATGTGTGCACTGCTTGATTTGTACATACTGAGTCGTTTTTAGCCTCTGAAATTTTCTTTATGTAAGTTACTACCTCAAGAACATACAGGCATGTTAATTGTAGTACCTGGATTGCTTTAAAAGCAATTTGTAAGATTTTCTGGTTACAGTATTTTCAGTTGCCCTTATGTTCCTCTTTTGCACTATAAAACAGCTATTGCTTATTGGCAAGTTGGCCCAAAAAATTATCCCATATTGCAGCAGTGATTCTGCTGGGTGTAATACACACATTTGAATGTTTCTTTTATTGTACACCTTTCAAGTATTTTTATGCCATGTCATATTGTGCTTAGCCTCTTGCTGACGTAATTGATATTTGTGTTTTAGTTCATTATTTCCTGAACCCATATAACTAGAAAATTTGTTGAGTTTAGAATTTCTAATTGTTTATTAAATATATTTATAATCAGGGTTAATGGGCATTCATTTTGTGTGTTATGAAGGTGCATTGCAACAGTTTTCTGTGTGCTAACAACGGCTGGTAGGTACACACAACATTTTTTTCCTTATGATTTCTACTGTATACTCTATGCTTTTCAGGTAAGATGTCACCCATTCATGTTCCAACCCCCTAATACCCACATATTCCTATTTTTGAAGCAGTAAGTCATGGTTTATTATGTCAAAGACTATTGTGAGGTCCACAAATATTGCTGATACATGCTCCTTACTGTCTACTGCTGTCAAAGCTTCGTTAACAAAATCAAAAATGGCAGCTTCAGTTGACTTATTTTTTTTCTGAATCCATGTTGGGCATTTGATACAAAATTATTTTTCTCTATGGATGAAATATGTCTTCTATGAAATACTTTTCCAATATTTTAGAAAAATTAGACAGCAGAGATATTGGTCTGTCGTTCTTTTCTTGTCTTCTCTTCCTTCTTGAACAGAGGCTTTATCTTTGCCATTTTTAGTTTTTCTGGAAAAACACTACAACACATTGAGGAGTTTCAAAGATGAACTAATGAAATTAGGAACATTGTCTGTGCCTGATTAAATTTTTGATTTTAATTCTTTTCCATATTCAGTATTACTTTTTCACTTGTTGTTTGCAAAAATATTGTTTTTTCATTTAAACAGATTTTTGGCCAGTCTCTGTTTTCAGAAGCTGCTTTTTTTATCAGATTCTTTGCTATTCCTATGAAATGTACATTAAATACATCAGCTACTCTGTGTGGGTCAGTAATTTCATATCAGTTTTCAAGCAGATTAATGCTACGGTGCTCCCTGTGTTTTGCCAGTTTCTCTCCTGACAATGGCCCACATTGCTTTAATTTTATTTGTGGTTTTTCCATTTAGCTGTCATTTGTTAGTTTTTTTGACCTTCTGATTACTTGATTTAAGATCTCTTTGTATCTTTTAAAGGAAGCATTGTTTGCTTGGCTATATAAGAGAAATCATTGTTCTTCCAGTGAAACTTGATTGCCTGGACCTGGAGTGATCTAAGTACTTTTAATGTTATTTTTTCATTGTTTTTCTTTTTAAAAGTGGCTGGCACAGCTCAAAATAATACAGAAAAATGCTTAAGAATGTATTATAGTTTTCATCCATCTTCCTCACACGTCTCTTTAGTTAAGTAGTGAGTAGATGTATTTACATCTTGTAAACTGAAGTTCGTAGTAGTAGATGCTAATGACTTATTAGTGCATTGAGGATGATCTATTTTCACTGATATTATTTGTACAATGTTATTTCCAAAACCTGTGACAAAATATTTTGTATTATATTTTATAGGTACACTAGTAAGGTCTAGCGTGCACGGGTGATTTTTGTGACCATGACAAACAAGTTTCTGTCACTGTCACATCACGCCATAAAAGTAGAGTACACTCATGAAAGAGATTGTTGTTGTTTGTGAACTCAGGAGATGCAAAAGAAGATGTCATGAAAACAGTATTGGGTACACCCCTTTTGGAGTGGCAGGTTGATAGTGGAAAATTTTACATAATGTTTAACAACTTTGACAATGTTAAAAGAAATTTTCTTAATATTTTTTACTGAGTACTGAATGTGTTGATAAATTACTTTGCATTTTACATGCATTAACGTACAAAAATACGAACATGAGTGCTTGTCTTTCCGAGCTGAACACATGTTGTCCCAAGCACTTAAAAAATATTATTTTGCTTATTTCTACACATCCTTTAATTTTCAAATTGATGTCTGAATAATTTTTCAATGCCTGTCTAGGGACTGATGATCTCGCTCTTTGGTTCCCTCCCCCAAATCAACCAACCAACCATTTCTGTTGAAAAGTACTATTTCTTTCCACTTCTTCTATAAGAATGTCATTATCAACATCCTCTTTGTGCACAGCCACAGTGTGCAAAAACGTTCATGCCATAATTACATGTCACTTTGTTGTCCGACCAACAATTCATCGTAATGTTATACTGAGTTTATTCTCCGCTCAGGCATTATTCAGGGTTCCTAAAACGTGTTTCCTGTGCTATCCCAGGAATAGAGCTCAAATGGCTGCTGATTGGAGGTTGTGCAACCAGCCCTTAAAACAAACAGAACCAGAGACTTCAAAAGTTCTGTGACAAGGTAGGCGGTGACTTCGTTGACGTGTGCCTTAGATTTGAGAACTGTAGGGTCCCCCTAAATAGGTCATGTTGTGGCAGTCCCTCCTGCTTTTATTTCTTCATTTGTTGTCCTCGGTGTTGATGTACTGCGTTGGTACACTGGCTGAAAAATGAGGTTTGTGGATGCTGACACTGACTACTTTAAATGGTGTAGCCACAGATGCACAGTTACATTTTTCACTACTTTACTTTTGCTGTTCACAACCTCCTAATAATACACAGTAATATGACCTGTGCACTACTGATAAGCCTCATTATTAGTTTGCAGTCGAAACTTCCCATGCTGCTACAGTAGTTTACTGTTGAACATATACAAGCAGTAAAACCTAACCACAAAGTTCACAGTTCTTGAAGAATAATCAGGTACGTGAGAAGCATACATGTCACTGTTTTTACACACTGCCTAATTGATTAACACTTATTCCATAGTTAATTATTGTTGTTCTAACCAGCACAGGTTACTCATCTGAAACTCGGCCATGGACTGACTGTCTCATGATCAAAAATCGGCCCCTTATATATCATCACAATAATTGGTACTGAAACTATACATTGTTCGAAGTTAAATTTACAGAAATTACAATTAAAACTTAACTCATTAAATTAACTAAATACATTGAGAAATTGCATCTTTTTAACAGTTCTTCTACTACAAGGGAATTATTTGTTTAAATCATGAAATTAAGAAATATTGTTACAAAACTATACTTTTGACAAAAGTGTTGATTACTTTGGAATTAACGAAGGCCTGGCTTTGCTAACATGTTTTCAAAGAGAGTCAAATAAATACTTTAAGAGTACTAGCATTTCATCTCCCAAATGTTTGTAATTAGTACAGAATTTATATTGGTTTATATGACAACGGTAGAATTTAAGCTATGAAACAATTACTGATTGCACCCTATAATGATAGATAATAAACAGTAATAGTCAAAATCAATTAGAACATCAATTACGTACATAAAACTAAGCACAAAATTAGATCTGGTGTTATATTCTTTTAAACAGAGGACCAGTCTTTCTCTACTATGGAAATGCAGATTATATTCACATATGTTAATGGTAAATAGTTAAAAGTAATAAAACGAATTTAAGGAGGGAGATGCCAAAACAAGAGGGGAATTAAAATGATCCCAGCTTGCTTCGTCACAAGATGTGCACTGCATATCAGAGTCTGCTACTCAGGTAAGTACAGAAAGCTAGTTGAAACCTGAAATTGATAGAAGTGCGTTTTTTTGGGGAAAATTTAAATGTATTTCAAATGGATTGGCAAATGGTAAATGGAGGTGGCGTATTTGTCGCACGAACTCAAATCCACTGAGATACAAACTGAAGCTTTATGTGACATTTTATGGGCAAGACTCAGTATCAGTGGTGGGCTTAAATGATAACTGGACCCTTCTTTCACCTAAAAGACTCATCTCCTGATGTAACTCAAAACTTTAGAGAAAATCTCAGTTCACTTGTACGTACGTTTCCCAATCCAACTGTAATTATCAGTGGAGAATTCATTCATCCAACAGTTAATTGGGAAATTACAGTTCTGTTAGTGGCGGGCCTGATAAGGCATCCTGTGAAACTTTACTAAATGCCTTCTCTGAAAACTAAATAGAACAGATAGTTAAGAGCCCCACACATGATGAACTATACTGGATCTAATGGCAACAAATAGACCTGACATCTCTGAGGGCGTCAACACTGAACCTGGTCAGTGACCATAATGTGGTTGTGGCAACAATAATCACCAAAGTACAAAGGGCAGCTAAAACAAGCAGAAAGATCTATATGCTCATCAAAAAATATAAAAAATCAGTAGTGTCATATGTCAATGAGGAACTTGAAACATTCAGCACAGGTCAGGAGCTTGCAGAGGAACTCTGGCCCAAGTTTAAAAGAACAGTCAGCCTCGCACTGTATTGATATGTACTTATTAGAACAGTTCACAATGGGAGATTCTGCACAATAGCTGTAAAACAAAGCAAAGGGCTATAGATAGAGATATGCTGAACGAAATGTGTTTGGCTGTAAAGAGAGCGATGCATGGTGCCTTCAAGACTACCATAGCAGAATATTGTCCAGTATCCTTGAAATTAACTTGTTGTAGAATCTTAGAATATATTCTGAGATGAAACATTTTGTCACTCGTGCATGTGACAATAAAAACCCAGTAACGAGGTAAGAGTTTTGTCATGTGTTTGTTCACAGGTCAGTGTACAAATATGTCACCCAGTTGTAACATCATAACATATCCACATCTAAATACACTGGCTTACCAATGAGGAACTAAAATTAAGTATACCATTTGGATATGAACTGGCAACCAGCTACTGTAGGATAAATATTAAACATGGTGGTGTATCTGTATATGTTAAAGATAGTGTGAACATAATCTATGAAGTTATAGATGTAAGTAGGCTGTGTGCAGAAGCAAAATTTGAAGCTGCAGCCATAATGTTGCCAAACCAAGAAATTATAATAGCTTCAGTATACTGCCCCCCAAAACACAATGAAGACCTGCTTGTGGAGCTTCTGGAGAAACTGATACTTTTGCTACTCAAATACAAAAACAACAGAGTACTAATATTTGGTGATATCAATATAGACATTAGGTTTAAGAATAGAAAGGTTAATCACTTGCTAAATCAATTAAGATCACTTACTTCAGTTGTGTAAATGACAAACCCACAAGATAGGAAGCATGTCTAGATAACATTTGTAGTTTTCATCTAAACAAAACAGAATTCAACACAATCAAGCTAGGCATTTCAGATCATGAGGGACTACAGTTCAGACAAACTCTTAACAGTAAAGCAACTGAAACTTCCACAGACTGTAGAAAAATTATAAGACGAATTAACTAATCAAAGGTAAACAAGTTGAAAATAAATTTAATTTAATAAGATGGGATAAAATAACCACTGCAGGTGCAAATGAATCTACCAACAAATTTCTAGAACTGTTAACTGAAAATTTTGGAGCATGTTGTACTAAACACTGCGTAAAAGATCAGAGCGAAATTGTTACACCAAACGACAAAATCTAAAAAGCTGGTACACCCCATATCTAAGTAGAATAAGAATTATAATGCTACTGTATCATGATAGGTCTAATCACAATAACACTGACAAGGAAATGCACATGAAAGTGAAAAATATTTACAGGTCTGAAATCAAGGAAGCTAAGTGCAAAGCAAATGATACATATATACAGAACTCAGTAAATAAATGCAAAGCTGCATGGGAAATTACTAAACCAGAAACTAACTGTGATGATAAAGTATACCAGACACCAATTCCACCTGATATTTTTTTGTCAGTCCTCAGTCAGATAACAGCATAATGGAGAATATGAGTAAGGCAGAGGCAGTGCTGCTAGAAATGAACAGTAGGCAGACAGACAGCCTTCACTGGAATTGTGTAACTGAGAAGATGGTCAAAGAATCAATAGCTAGGCTCAGTAATTCTAGAGCAGAGGATTACTATGGCCTCTCAAATTATGTTATTAAATACATCAGAAATCAAATTTAACGCCACTGACTAAAATAGGCAACAAATTTTTAAATGAAGGTAATTATCCAGAATGTTTAAAAATATCTGTAGTTAAACCAGTACATAAGAGAGGATATATTGCATCACCAGATAACTATCAACCAATATCACTTATACCCATAATATCAAAAATAATAGAATACTACATGCATAAACAATCAATATTTTGAGCATAATAATATACTCAGATCCTCACAGTATGGTTTCAGATCTAGCCTTACTGCGTCAAAGCAGTTGAGAGTATGGTAGCAAAAATATACAATTGTTTTGAAAATAAAGATATTATCTGTGCAACATTATTGGACCTAAGGAAAACTTTTGATATGGCCCCCCACAATAATCTCATAAAAAAACTCTACCACTATGGGGTGAGAGAGAACCCTCTATGCCTAATGCAGTCATACTTGGATAATAGAAAACAGTTAGTTAAGGTAAATAATCAAATGTCAGAATGTCTCCCAGTTGTAAAGGGTGTACCTCAAGGATCTGTTCTTGGACCTTTTCTTTTCATTATTTATATAAATAATTTACCTGCAGTTGTATCATGTGATACAGTGCTATGTGCTGATGACACAACACTCATCACATGTGATACCAATCTTGAAAAAGTGCATCACAGATGGCAGTGGCAATCGAGAGGTACGTGCACTACTTGGTTTGAGGCAAATGTGCTGCAGAAGAATGCTAGTAAAACTGAAGCTATTGTATTCAATCTGAATGCTCCCAGTCATGGTAACAAAACAGTAAAATTGTTAGGATTTCATATAGATCAAAAGCTCAGCTGGGATACTCACACAGGGAAGATATGAGGCAAATTGGCACGTGTCATATACCTGCTGTGCAAGCCGAGGAGCAGTGTCAGTAAAGAACTTCTGTTATATGCGTATTTTGAATTCTTCCATTCGCACACGAGTTATGGAATAATTCCATAGGCTCAAAATTAGTGTTTAAATGGCAAAAGAAAGCCATAAGGTGCATAGCAGAACTTGGCCCATATGAATAAAGTCGAGTTTATTTTAAGAAACTAAAAATGACAGTGCCTGGCCTGTATAATTACAACTGCCTTGTCTTCGTTAAAGAAAATCTGAGTAAATTTGACTTAAGGAGAACCGTTAATGACCATAACATAAAAGTGGACATACAATTAATATGCCATATGCTAGGCTTGCAAAGACACATAACAGCTACAAATATCTTGATCCTGTCTACTTCAACAAATCACCTGAAAATGCCTACTCAACGCCAGTAAATAAATTTAAAACTAGTATTTCGAGGTGGATCAAAAGTAAAGTAATTTACTCTGCTGAAGAGTTCTTTGAGTATGTGACAAATGACCCACTTTCCTTATGAGAATGAACTATAAATTAACTGAAAACTATATATACAGAAGCGAGTCAAGATGGCGTCGTAGGTAAAAGTTCGAAATGTGTCTCTTCAGAGAAACGTAAATTTTGTGACAAAAAAGAAATCGTGTGAAAACTACAAGGGCGAAATTACGAAGCTAAATGAACGAATTAGTAGCCTACAGTTCGTAATCAATGCCCTGAAAATGGATATTGCTAAAATTCAAAAAAGAAAAACTGAAGTGAACACGCCACGTTTCCTGAAAGATAGTTCGACAGTTTCCGAGAAGTGGACAAAGGTGAAGTGCAGCGGCCGCAAACAAAAAGTCCAAGATCAAGAGAATAGTGAAATAAATGTAAGCTTCGTGCACAACTTATTTCAAGTACTTTCCACAACAGATTGTGGAAGTGCAGTGTTTAGTGATAGTGCTCATAAACCATGTGAAAAGCAAAAGGATCTTGTAAATAAGCCAGAACAAAAAAATTCGACGTAAATTTAGTAAAGAAACGTCTGCCGACCTTATGTAGTTCCGTTGGATTATCGGCTTGTGTGAAAAAGAAAGAGGAAATAAACAGCGCAGTTAGGCCTACATTTTGTAGCTCCAAAACATTACAAAAATCGAAATATATTCAGACAGCCAAGGGCGAAACATAGCTACTGACTTCCGTAATAAAAGCAGTGTGAACTTAACTTCCATGGTGAAACCAGGTGCAAAATTTTGCACAGCAAGTGCAATAAGCCACGAAGAAATTCCCACATTAAGCAACAAAGACTTTGCCGTTTCCCTGGCATGTACAAACGACGTCGCAAGAAACGAAAAACTAGATCTGTTGCTTTCACTAAAAAGGCGACTGTATGAACTAAGATGTACTAACATCATTGTATTTTCACTACCATATCGTCATGACCTAGCGGAATGGTCATGCGTTAACAAAGAAGTGGAAAGTGCAAATAGTGAGATGAAACAGACATGCAGGCGATTTGACTTTCATTGATGTAAGCAAACTAGGAAGGAGAATCCATACTATACATGGTTTCCACCTAAATACAGTAGATTAGGAAAAATTTCGTAATTGCAAAAATAATAGAAATAGTAAATGCAAAAACGAAAGTAAGTTGTGACACTTCAAACTTAATTCCCCTCAAGGACAAGACCCACAAACTACTTGGTGAATCTGAAAATGAAGTAGCACCACTACAAGACAAATGTGACGTTCTGACATAGCAAGAAAACACCCCAAGTGCTAGCAGTTCACAAGGAAGCATATCAATAACAACAGAACCAACACCTGAAGTATCAAAAACAGCTACACCATCATCATCATCATCATCATCAACAACAACAACAACAGAAAAGACAGTATCAATGACATCGGGAGCTACACCAGCAGCAGCAGCAAGCAACTCACCATATCCCAGTGAACGACCTACAAGGTGCAGAAAACTTGTCCTTCTGGAGGATTTTTAGTACCTCGCCAGGACAAGGAGCGGAGTATGACACCACAAAATGTAATTACAAATGTAACCAGTTATCATCCTCATCACCTGCAGATTCTAGGCTTAAACATTCAGTGTCTTAGAAATAAATCATTAGAACCTGAGGTAGCTATGAACAGTGCAAATATTGACTGCATGTGCATTGTGGAGCATTGGTGCAGAAGTTTTGAACTAAGTAGGATTAATATTCATCCGCTTAAGTTGGCAAGCCAATATTGTAGAAAAAAATACCAAAAATGGAGGTGTATGTATATTTACCAAGCCAAGTATCAGCTATAAAAGAAGGTGTGAAGCTGAATCATTGAGAATGGAAAATCATTTTGAAGCAGCAGCTGTGCAGTTGAATGAAATATAGGGAAAAGTCATAGTCATAGCAATATACAGACCATCTACTGGTGATGCAGACATATTCTTTAACCAATTAGAAATATTGCTTAACACTCTGTTCACTGATAGAGCCACTGTAGTGGTGTGTGGTGACTTCAATATTATTCTGATGAGTGAAAGTAGGCTAAAAGACCAGTTCCTAATCTGTGTAGTTTCAACATGCTTCCACACATACACCCACCCACAAGAATAACAAATAATACAGTCAGTCTTATTGATAACATATTTTCAAATGTAGGACGCACAGAAGTTGAGTAACAAATACTGATTTGGGTTTATCAGATCACAATGCTCTTGTCCTCAATATTCCTTCAAGACCACTGAAAGAGAGTAAAACACACTTCATGTATAAAAGAAATTTTTCTACAGAAAACTGTGTAGAATTCTTAAATTTGCTAACTAATGAGGCTTGCGCAGAAGTACCATCCCTAACAAATACAAATGATGCATGTAAGACATTTTCTTCCATTTTCATGGGATATTTTGAAATGTGTTTTCCAAAAAAGCTGTCAAAAATCAGGTCACATGGCAATACAGAGCCAAGTTCTTGGATCACAGCTGGCATCAAAATTTCCTGTGGAACTCTAAAGAGACTAATTTCTAAAATGAAAACATCCACAGACCCACAATTGATAGAATATGTCAGGAATTACGAAAGGGTATATAGAAAAGTAGTCGCTAAAGCAAAATTCATGAGTAATGATAGTTTTATAAGACAGTCTGAAAACAAATCAATAGCCATATGGGGTATTGTGAAGACTGAAATGAGGAAGAGTAGTGAAAACCAGGATATTAGCCTAAAAATTTTGAAAAAGTCAATATTAATAAACAAAATCTGCCAAATTATATTAACAATTATTTCATAAATGAAACGACTTCATGAAGTTTAAAATTTACAAACTAAGAAAAACCTGAATACCCAAAACAGCTTATACAATGTCTATGTAAACGATTTTCACACCTTAGATGATGCAGCCAAAGCAATAATATTTGCAGATGATACTAGTGTGATAATAAGTGCACCAAAGCAATTGCTACCAAGAACTGCCGATAAAGTACTAAATTACATCCACTCTTGGTTCAATGCAAACAGGTTGACATTAAATGTAAATTAAACAAATTATATGCAGTTTGGGAAAAGATGTCAAAATGTAAATCTCGATCTGGTGTGGGATGACAAAGCCTTAGACAGAGTGACATCCACAAAATTGCTGGGGATTCATGTGGATGAAAACTTAAATTTTAATGACCATGTAATAAAACTTGCATAGAAACTTAATTCAGCCTGTTTTGTCCTCAGAATTGTTGCAAATGTTTCTACCTCACAGGGTGCCAGAATGGCATATTTCGTCTATTTTCAGTCTCTTGCCACATACGGAATAATATTTTGGGGTTCCACAACAGGGCGCCTAAAACAACTTTATTTTGTTGCAGAAGAGGGCCATCAGAATAATAACTCACAGTCATCCACAGACACACTGCAAACCCATATTCAAAATGCTTGGAATACTTACTATACCATCATTATACATATACAAATGTGTATTGTATGTCAGGACCCACATTGCAGATTTTCAGACAAATGCCAACTTTCATAACTACAATACCCGTAATAGAGCAGCACTTCATACTCGGTGAACAAAAAGAACGAATACACAAAGGCATGTGAGCCATATCGGTGCAAAACTGTACAATGCACTGCCAGTCAACATCAGGCAGTTAGAAGATGACAACAAATTTAAAACAGAATTTAAAAAAATTCTAGTAGAATAATGTTTTTATTCTGTAAATGACTATGTAGGTCAATAATTTTTTTCTGATGATATTTATAAAGGCAAAATAGAAAATACTTTATCTGCACCTAATCATTCATTACCTAATCATTCATTACATTTACATACTTAAAGGACAGCTGTTGTGTGATGTAAATATATACTTAAGCAGTGTTGTCTATATAAGGATTTGCCGTTTAGGGAGGACAAAACTAAAGCCTTATGAAAAACAGGCTGTGCATTTAAAATAACAAGCAGGGATGCATACAGGATGTCACCTAACGTTACCGCTGGATATATTTCGTAAACCACATCAAATACTAACGAATCGATTCCACAGACCGAAGGTGAGAAGAGGGGCTAGTGTAATTGGTTAATACAAACCATAAAAAAATGCACGGAAGTATGTTTTTTAACACAAACCTACTTTTTTTTAATGGAACCCCATTAGTTTTGTTATCACATCTGAACATATAAACAAATACTTAATCAGTGCCGTTTGCATTGTAAAATGTTAATTACATCCGAAGATATTGTAACCTAAAGTTGACGCTTGAGTACCACTCCTCCGCTGTTAGATCATGTGTATCGGAGAGCACCGAATTACGTAGGGATCCAAAAGGAAAGGTGATAGACCTTAGGTACAGAAGAGACTGGAACAGTACATTACGTCAACATGCTAACAACTTTTTATTGGCCTTTTTCACTGACGCACATGTACATTATGATGGCCTACATGTGTCATTGACAACATCCATGCAATATTTATTGTCAACAGAAGGATAAATAAAATAAAATAAATAAATAAATATGCCATACTGTGCAACTATTTTATTACTGTTTCATGTACTTATTGTTAATTGTCTGTTTGATTATTTTTTTGTCATTCACTGAACTATGTAGTTCATTTAACTTGTAACTGCCCTATAAGGAAACTTCTTGTTGTTATTTATACTTGCACAAATATGTATTGCATCCATCCTGGATTGTGGTTTGTGGTATTATTATTGTTGTTATTATTATGTAAACACTGATGACACCAATTGCATCTAAATATGCTCAACGGTGGAATAAAACATTTGTATTTTTTAAATCTTCGTCCACAGACTGGAAAAAAGTGACGAAACAGTCCCGGTGAAAAAAGTAACCTAAGCACATTAGCCTTAGAATGTAATGTATTGTTCAGGTTGAAGTATTCATTGCATGTGCTACTGTTTCTATTGAATGTTTCAGTAAGCTATGTCAGTTTTTTGTTTAGCTTCCACAGAAAAATCAATATTAAAGTGGCCATAGATAATCAGACATCTGTTCTTTTTTGGTAATTTGTAAAGTAGGTATTTTAAATGTTCTAGTGAAGTTTTCATGTCAAATGTCAGGGAACCTGTTCAAACAAAATTTCGCGTTCTGACTAAAAATTGTATGCATACATATTCAGTAAATTTCCCAAATAACATGGAATCTTCAGAAATATTTCCTTCAATCATCGGAAGATAAGGATCATAATAGGAGCTGCACCTAGAGATCCATGTAGGGAATTTTTCAAGGAATATAAAATCATGACACTTCCATCCATTTACATCTATGAAAGTATATGCTTTCTGAAGACTCACCCCCAGTTTTCTTCTTTAAACAGTGAGTTCCATGGCTATACAACAATACAGAGTAATGACTTTCACATAGAAGTGCATAAGAAAGCCCAGTACAACAAGAGTACAATATACCACCCGAAAATTCTCTACAGTGCTCTTCCCTTAAAAATTAAAAGGATTGAGAAGCTGAGTAGTTTTAAAAGTGAACTCAAAAGAATGTTAATTAGTGATAGCTTTACAGTGTTAGTGAATACATGAATTGTTCAGAAAGATAGTGTGCCTTCATCAGTCTTATAATTCGCTCATATACATACTTGTGTCGTGGGGTAGACTCTTTCATGTACACACAAAAATTAATTAATTTGTAAATATAGAGTGTTATAATCATTGTTTCTTGTTGCTGTCCATTATACATAGAATATATGTAACTTATTTGTGTCCTATAGAATTACAAATTTATATAATGTAAGCTATAATTGTTTTTGCCTGTGTATTTAATTCAGATTTGTTCACTGATATTTTTTACATAATATTTTGTTATTCATATTTTTCTGTATGTAACACATGACAAATCCCATATCATTGTACATCATTAAACGGGTGCTCAATAAATCAAATGAAATAAAACCAAATCAGAACCATCCTCTTGTTTTAATTTTGACAGGAACATTCAAAGTAAATGTAAAGCCTCCGGAAAATAGAGTTCTCCTCTGGTAACATTTTCTTTTGTTTAGTAATATTAAATTTGTTATGCTGAAATAAAACGCACATAGAGCAATTTCTTGAGGCATCACGTTGTGATTTGCATATTACAATTGCCTCCATAGGTGTGGAAGCGCGACTTCGAGAGCGGCCGCGACACAGTGGAGCGCGACATACGCTAGATACTAGAACTACATTCATTCTACACCTAAGTTAATATCTGGCCTGATAATTTTTTTAATGTATGATATCTTTTCGTAAATACAGTTATTTTTCTAAGCTGTTTCGAAATTTAGTTTCATCTAAATTGAAAATTCGCGCCCAATAGAAAAAACAGATATGGGCTTCTTGCCATATATCTGTTCGCTTACCAGTACTCAAGCGGGATACACAGCACCGATGCTAATTGCAATTTTTTTTTCAGAGTAAAGTAGTTTAATGACAAGCCTGTTGAAACCAATTAACAATATAGAAAGAGAGGAGGGAGGCTTATGCAAAGGAAAGTGCAAACTGTTACTGGTACTGAAAAAAGTTTGAGATCTTACAAATCATATGACATTAGGCATTTTCGTTTTCAGTAGATTTGGCTCTTATGAAGAATGTAAGAGCTCTACATAGGGGTATAGTATCAAATCAGGCCAAATATCACAATGTGTGCTTCAGAATCCGTGTAATTAATGAAAATTTCGTGTTTTCAGTTACAAGAACCTTTGGCATGGGATCACGGAATGCTCTCGTCACTTGAGTGGAAATCGTATTTTTAACGAACTTAAGTTGAACATGTCGGGAGACTTAGAATCTGCTGACGACCTCTAAAATGCTGCGAGGAGAAAATATGTTTGTTAGCAAATACCCACATATATAATTCGGGACTAGAGTACAGGCACTGTACATGAAAGCTGGCGTTTCCATAGTACCCTTCGCTGTTTGATGCGTCGCTAATGGAAACAGAAATATTGTCAATAATTCCCGGTATCTAAACAGTAAGAGGTGAAAACGATTGCTTTCTGTAGTTCGTAAAGGCAATGGCTTCAGTTAAAGTAGTACCCTCCCGTAAATCGACAAATAATGTTACTTCCAATAAATCTGTGCTAGTGCTCAGCAGTTCTGAGCTCAACAAAATAAAAGCACATATGCAATGGGCGCATAAAGGCATCGAAGAAGCGGAGAAAGAAAAAGCGAAAAAAGACAAAATGAAGGCGATATCTAAGGCTTTAGCAGAAGAATGGCCTAATCCCTTGAAGGTATGTATTTTTACAAATATGGCACAAGCGCGATGGATATAGACTGATGACTATCTCAACACAAATATGGCAGACATGGATTCTGAATTGTAGTTGTCGGAATTGGTTCAAGTACATTAGTTGCCCTGTATCTTCATCTGGATAAGCTCTAAATAAAGGAAGCGTCGTGAGACTCGCGTGATTGGAAGGCTTGAGGATTGTTGAAATAAATACCGTAGTTCTTCTGTAAGACATCCTTTGCAAACAATATTATTACATTCGTGGCACCGGTAAATTAGTTTCATTGTAGTTTGAGAGCATCTTAATTTAGGCCTATCTGCGATGTAATCCATCAACCTATAAATATTCTGTTTTGAAGCAACAATGCATTAAAGATCTCTTAAAAGTGCCTCGTTTTGGTACGATTTATGGTGAAAAAATACCAATAAGTGTGACGTAGCTGCAAGCATTATCGAAATCAGTGTAAATGCGACTTTAATACAAACAATACCACTGCAGTGCCGGTATGATAACTTAACATCGATATGCGATCACATTATGTTGATGGGACCACAATACCTATGTGTTTCCTGGAGAATTGATATTAGCCTATTTACTGAACTCGACAAATTTTTGGAGAGGACGAACCGTAATGTCATCATCCATGAAATTGGTGCAGTAACTGAAATAACAAAAGGAAAACTGGACATTACATTTACAATTAACTTTTTCTAATAAAGGCGCGTAAAAGTTCTGAAATTCACTGTCCTTAAATAGTTTTTGAGGACCCTTGGATTTGTGGGAATCCTACATTATTTACTTATTTTATGGCTTTTGCGCCACACAACAGTTATACTACACAAATGCTTACGGAATGCTTGGAACAGAGTTGTCCATGCAGTTAATAGCTTACCTGAATCCTTTGCTCCGTTCCGAAAATAATTTATCTGTATTCACAAATTGTTAATTCATTCTTCTTGTACTGTGTCTATTTCCATATTCAAACTTCAATGCAAATCATCATAAACATTATAAATAGCAGAAGAGAGCAAGCGATCGCGATTTATTTTCATTTGTAGGGTTTTTCTTTTGTTTATGTGTAGTTGTAAGAACAAAGTAATCAGTTAGAGGAATGCGGGGATTTATTTATTTACTTGTTTGTTTATTTGTCAGTATAAATCTCTCAGTGCATACACTGTGTGCATGATGCTGCATAGTTGACAGAAAACCTTTTTTCATCGTTTGTTTTACAACTTGCAAACACTTGTCACTGAACTTTTTATAACAAAATAGCAGAGTATCTGGAGTTTCCCAGATATTTATTTATTCCAATTTTAAGTTAAACCTCTCATCAACAAGCCTTCTTGCTCTACACCTCTTCCACCTGTTTTCTCACAACCTGCCCCTCTACCTCCTGCCTACTCATACCCTCCCTCTTCCAGCTCATAGCCTTGCCCTCTTCCACCTGCCTTCTCACACGTCATTGTTTTTCCTCCTTCCCACTATCCATCTCCATCTCCTACATGCCTCCTACACCTCTCCCTACAACTCGTTGTCTCTGTCCATTTACTACTTCTCCTATTCTTTGTCCATCTCCCCTACCTCCAACTCTCCCTCAATCTTCGTCTATCTACTTTCCTGCCACCTTCCTCTCTCTGACCACCTCCTCTGCCGCCCCCCACCCCCTCTCCCAGTCGAATTTCTTCCCCATATCACCCACTTCCTTCTCACATTTTCCCCTCTCCCTGTCCATCTCCTCCTCCCGACTATGTCCATTTCCATAACTCTCTAGTTTCTGCCCATCTCCTTCAGCCTCTAATTCTGTCCATCTCATCATCCTGCTTCCTCTGTCCACCTTCTAGTCTCCCTTTTCTTTGCCTTTCCCTCTTCTCCTCACTCTTTCTCTGTCCATGTCCTCTTCACCCCTCTCTCTCTGCCCATGTCCTCCATTCTCCTCTCTCTGACTATCCATCTCTTCCTCCTCTCCTCATCTCTCTGTCTGTGCAATTCCTCCACTTCCCTCTCACTGTCTGTCAATGTCTTCTGCCACCTCTCTCTGTGTGTCCATTTTCTCCTTCACCTTTCATTGTCACTCTATCTCATACACCCCTTTTCTGTCTGTCCATCTCAATCTCCTTCTCCATCCATCCATTACCTCCTACCCTCTCCCCCTGTACATGATCTGCTCCTCCCTCTCTGTCTGTCTGTTATAGTGAATACATTTAAAGTGGATTATATACTGTGCATATAAAACTTGTTACTCCTATAAAAAGTGTGAGTTACATGTTTTTGCACATGAGACAGTGAGACACTTTGATCTTCACAATGAATTAAATCAATTTCCTTTAACAGATTGCAGAAGAAAAAAAGCTTGAGCAGAGGAAAGAAGCAGAAGAAGCAAAGGAAAAACACTATCTGGAAATACTCAAAGATAAAGCAGAAGAAAGAAAGAAATATTTGAAAGAATGTAAGAAAAAACTATTTTTTAATAATGACACTATAAAGACACTTCATGGAGCCCTCCTTCTTTCAGAGGTATGGTATAGTATAGTGTGGCTAGCATGCTGTGATGTACTTATCAGTTTGCGACATGAGTTACAGCCTTTGTATATCAAAGCTTTCCCTGTAATTTCAAACATTACAGTCATAATGTAGCTAAACTTGAGAAATGGTAGATATAAAAACTTACACAAAAATTGGAGTAAGCCTTTACAGTTTTGGAAAATGCAGAAAGGATAAAGCTATAGAGTCTCTGAAACGGGACACAAAATGTGTGAATAATTGAGAACACAAAATGAAAAAAATCTGACATTTCAAATTATACTACACTACTGGCCATTAAAATTGCTACACCAAGAAGAAATACAGATGATAAACGGGTATTCCTTGGACAAATATATTATACTAGAACTGACACATGACTACATTTTCACGAAAATTTGGGTACATAGATCCTGAGAAATCAGTACCCAGAACAACCACCTCTGGCTGTAATAACGGCCTTGATACGCCTGGGCATTGAGTCAAACAGAGCTTGGATGGCGTGTACAGGTACAGCTGCCCATGCAGCTTCAACACGATACCACAGTTCATCAAGAGCGGTGACTGAGGTGTTGTGACGAGCCAGTTGCTCGGCCACCATTGACCAGACGTTTTCAATTGGTGAGAGATCTGGACAATGTGCTGGCCAGGGCAGCAGTCGAACATTTTCTGTATCCAGAAAGGCCCGTACAGGACCTGCAACATGGAGTCACGCATTATCCTGCTGAAATGTAGTGTTTCACAGGGATCGAATGAAGGATAGATCCACGGGTTGTAACACATCTGAAATGTAACGTCCATTGTTGAAAGTGCCGTCCATGCGAACAACAGGTGACCGAGATGTGTAACCAATTGCACCCCATACCATCACACTGGGTGATACGCCAGTATGGTGATGACAAATACATGCTTCCAATGTGCATTCACTGTGATGACGCCAAACATGGATGCAACCATCATGATGCTGTAAAAAGAACCTGGATTCATCCGAAAAAATTACGTTTTGCCATTCGTGCACCCAGGTTTGTCATTGAGTACACCATCGCAGGCTGTTATACAGCATCAAGGGTAACCTCAGCCATAGTCTCCGAGCTGATAGTCCATGCTGCTGCAAACCTCATCGAACTGTTCGTGCAGATCGCAGGCTGTTATACAGCATCAAGGGTAACCTCAGCCATAGTCTCCGAGCTGATAGTCCATGCTGCTGCAAACCTCATCGAACTGTTCGTGCAGATAGTTGTTGTCTTGCAAACGTCCCCATCTGTTGATTCCGGGATCAAGACGTGGCTGCATGATCCATTACAGCCATGCAGATAAGATTCCTGTCATCTTGACTGCTAGTGATACGAGGCCGTTGGGATCCTGCACGGTGTTTCGTATTACCCCACTGAACCCACCGATTCCATATTCTGCTAACAGTCACTGGATCTCAACCAATGCGAGCAGCAGTGTCACGATACGATAAACTGCAATCATGATAGGCTACAATCCGACCTTTATCAAAGTCAGAAATGTGATGGTACGCATTTCTCCTTCTTACATGAGGCATCACAACAACGTTTCACCAGGCAACGCCGGTCAACTGCTGTTTGTGTATGAGAAATCGGTTGGAAACTTTCCTCATGTCAGCATGTTTGTAGGTGTTGCCACTGGTGCCAACCTTGTGTGAATGCTCAGAAAAGCTAATCATTTGCATATCACCTCCTCTGCCGCCCCCCCCCACTTCCTCTCCCAGTCGAATTCCTTCCCCATATCACCCACTTCCTTCTCACATTTTCCCCTCTCCCTGTCAATCTCCTCCTCCTTTGCATATCACAGCATCTTCTTCCTGTCAGTTAAATTTCACGTTTGTAGCATATCATTTTCATGATGTAGCAATTTTAATGGCCAGTAGTGTATTAATAGGCTATTATGGTGCCAAGAGGAGCAGAAGATAAACAGAAAGATAAGGAAGGCATAAAATTATAGGACAGAATTTTAGTACTTCCAACAGACACACATAAAGCACCATGCCATCTTCAATCAAGATATAGTGAGAACAGAGTGAAGAATAAAGATTAATCAACAGAGAGACAAATGAAGTGAACAGTGTAGTTAAAAAGAAGGAGAAAAAGGAGATTTTTTGGGGGAGGGCGGCTGGGGGGGATAATGAGAGAGGGGTGAAGTAGTGCAAAAAGAAATAATCTTCTTCTCCTTCCTCTTCTTCTTTTCAGCACTCACAGGCCCTATAGACCAAACACTGCATCAACAATGTGCTTCCATTTTCTATCTCTCGCTGTCTCTCTCCATCCTGTGGGGATTCCTCATGCTACAGCTGCCTTCTCTATGTCATCTTTCCACCGTGTGCAAGGTCAGTCCAAGCCACATGCCCAGCCCCTTGCAGTCTCCTACTTCTTAATTTCTGGATGACACTGGGCTGCTTCATTAACTGATAAATTTCAGTGTTCTTTTAAACTCTCCATATGCCATTCTCCAAAGCAGGTCCCCAGATTTTCTCATCATTCTCTTTCAAAACATTCAGTTTTTTCTTCTTTCTTGGTAAGAATCCAGCTTTCCAGGACTACTGCGCTGATGGTGGTGTTATATACATCTGCATCTCAGTGATGACTGATAAAGCTTTACTTTTGAGTGGGCTGCTTAGAGCATACAGACGTCTTGATACTGAGACTTTTCTCTCATTTATGTCTGGAGTTATGATATTTTTACTGCTGAAGTGCGATCCAAGGTATTTATATTGATGAACTTTTCTGAATCTAGAATGGTGGTCAATTTCAAAGTGTGGATTTGGATTTATGACTCGAAGTATTTCCATATATTCTGTTTTTTTATTTTGCTGGCACTATGCCTGAGTGATCTGTAAATGTCCTTCAGCTCTTCTTGTTTTTCACTGAGTAAGACTATGTCATCTGCGTTTTCCAGGAATTTTATTTCACTGTGTTCAAATCGGAGACCATTGAATAGCTGTACATTACTCTTTCAAACCACTTTCTCTAATGCAAGGTTGAAGAGCTCACATGAAAGAGCATCTCCCTACCGTAAGCCAGTTGCGATTGGGAAGTTGGGGGATATGGATCCTCTGAACTTCACTACTGCCTGTGAGCCATGCACAGTTGTATCAGCCTAATGATTTTATTGGGCATCTTAAATTCTCTTAGAGCATTGTAGAGGCTACTTATGGGGATGCTGTCATGGGCTCACTGGACATAAATGAACAGACAGCAGATGTTTTTCTTAAATTTCCACTGTATTACTGCTATTACTCTCAATCATTGCATAGTTGAAGGTTATGTGAGGATCAGTGCAATTTAGGATTTCTGGGAAATACTCTTTCCATCTTGCTAAAATGTCTTCCAGCTGTGTTAGGATGTTTTTATTTTTATTTGTACGAACAGGTTTTCACTTTGATAACCTCTCTTACTGTTCTTTGCATACTGAAACAGCTTTGTTGAGTCTCTGTTCATGCTTTCCACATCTCTAGATTCCAAGACTCCAGTTAGATACTTCCTTTTCTCTGTTCATTGAATTCTTGCTGCCTTTCTTCTCACACGTTGAAGGTCTTTCTCCTGTCCTCATTCTTCATATTTTGCAGCCACAGAATCCTGGCTTTTTTCCTCTTGCTCTTTGACACTTTTCAGTGATCCATTCCTGTTTCTTCAGGTTCTTTTTCTTGCCTAAAGTTTTCTCTGTTGCATCTGTTACTACTATCTTTATTCTTTCCCAAGCATTTCCAACACTGTTTTCCTCCCCAACTTCTTGCAACGCTGTAAACCAGTTGGTAATTTCAGTCATGTAGGTTTCTTTAACAGACAATTCCTTCAGCCATTCTACATTGAAATTACCTTTTGATGTGGATTTTGGTTGTTGATTCCAGATCATGTTGATTTTAGTTCTTCCTACCACTAGGAAGTGATCTGAGCTACTATCTGCTACTCTGTACATTCTGACATATCTTGTGGATGAACTACATGTTTGGTATGCCATAACAAGGTCAATCTGATTTACAGTTTTGCCATCTGGACAGCACTATCTTACCTTTACGAATTTCTTTGTGAGGGAACATCAAGGAGCAAATTCTCATATTCTTTGACAATGCAAATTTTATCATTTTTAATCCATTTTTCATTTGTGGTGGAATGGTTGCTATGTTTTCTTGTTGTGGGGGTGAAAATGTCCTTTTAACCTGTTTTTGCATTAAAATATCCTAGGACAGTTCTCATATTTCTTGTTGGAATATTTCTGGCTACCCTATCTAATTTTTCATAATACTCATCTTTCTCATCCTCAGTTACATCTTCAGTTGGTGCATGAATATTTACGAATGTTATATTGTACTACAGGTGTTTAATTGTGGTAAGACATTCTTTTGATAGTGGGATGGAATTCTTTAACCATATTAACAATCTTGTTCTTGACAGAAAAGCTAGTACCAAATTCATGCTACTTTTCATCTCTGCCATAGAAAATGACACAATAATCCTCCATGTGTATCCCTCCTCCAAGCCACCTAATTTCCTGTAGGGCTACATTGTCTGTCTTGTATGTTTTTAATTCAGATATTAAAGATGCTGCCCCAGGTGGTTTTTTTAAGACTATGAACATTCCATGTCCAAAATGTGCAATTCCATTTCTTTTTCCACCTCATGAATTCCTGTTCCACAGCCTAGATCCGTTTCTTTTAAATCCATTATCTGAGGCATATTTTTGATGTGAGCCAGTATGTATAAAATGCTCTGGCCACATTAAGAGTGCTGTGTAGGTTAAGCTTGATGATGGGGCCGCCATCTCACAGCTTCCAAGCTTGCTGAGTAATAGTTTGGGTTACCATTTCCTAGGCAGACTGCTTTTCCCAGACTCCAAGCTCTGCTTGCTCTGTAGAGACATCTTCCGCCTCTTCTGCTGTTGGAATGTCATCTGTCATCTGAGACACTGACATCTTCTTCACTGGTTTTGGTCCACCCCAGGTATTTAATTTCTCCAATACCCACCAGACATGTGTCTGACTGAGCATTTCCTATCCTCCACCTGGGGGGTGCCCAATGGAGGACTAACCACCACTCACAGGAAAAGAAATATTGAGAAATTTAATAGAAATAGCAAAAAATAGAAATGTGGCTGTACGTTCATGGATGTCAAGTCAAGGAAGTTACCAAGTTGTAAAGATATGCTGAATGACAAATCCTCTTGCTCCTTTTCCTCCAAGGAAGGAAATAAAAAATCCAAAAGTATGGGTAATTTATTGTACCTTTATATGCATCTATTGGCATTACTAATTTTATAGTTTGTCTTGTGGAAGGATTCAAATAGACCATGTCATGTTGCAGACACTTAGCTCTCTTGTGTCATGCCATAGGCATGTTCAGCACATGGATGGTGCCGAAGTGGACAGTTTCAATATGCCCAGTTATTTTCTCTTTCTCTCTCTCTCACTCACACATTTTTATTTTTACTCTTGATTAATCTTTATTTCTCACACTATTTTTAACATCTCTGAACTGAAACTGACACAGTACTTGTCGAAGTTCTATCTTTGGCCTCCAACTGTCTCTGATATCACTTTCTCCTTTCGTCTTTGTCTCTCTGTGTCCTCACAACAGGTAGATCTCTCTCATCTAGATTTGACTGATCTGCCCTTCCGTTTTAAATGTCCACAACCTATCATCCTTTTCCTCCAAGGAAGGAAATAAAAAATCCAAAAGTATGGGTAATTTATTGTACCTTTATATGCATCTATTGGCATTACTAATTTTATAGTTTGTCAAGTGAATTTTTCTTTCAAATTATACTGACAGTATTGTTATCAAAAGAGATTTGATAGGGGCTTTGACTTACTTTCATTTGTGTTAAGTAAGCGCTGGTGATGTCAGTGGGTACCTTCATTATCTAACCCATCATTTCCAAGCCAAGGTGAAGAAAGTAGGGCAAGAGACCATGAGTGTCACTGTATCTGAAAAGCTGTTAACAGAAAATATTTCAAAGGCAGAAAAGTTCTAGGGATGAAATAAAAAGCTGTGTCATCATTGTCAGTCAATAAGACAAGGGCAGTGCCTGCAGTATTAAGAATGCATTGGACTATAGAAGGCAGAATGTAAGACTTACTCAGTTTCTTGCTTTTGCTGCTTTATTCCAGTTTTTGGAAAGTACAAACGATGAGCAATCAGTCATTTTAAATTTCTAAATTATTTTATTTTTGTCACTGGGTGCCATCCAGTTATTGTGGGAGGAGAAGTCATTCATGCTATCTGTCTGGCATTTTGTAAATTTGCTCTGAGTGTCCTTAGACTGCCACTATTTATGTGTTATTTTCTGTGTTTCTGAAGTAAAGGAAGGGAGATATGTAGCTTTACTTGTTTAACATTCCTTCATCTGTATGTTCCAGCAAAAAAGGAACACAGTGCAGCTCTTATAAATTGAATGAAAATCTGGAGTTTGCTTTATCTTAAACATCACTGAATGCTGGTATAAAGTTATTTAAATTTTATACATAATTTTACCATCTTACATACTAATATGTTAATATAGAAGGCATTTATGATAGGTGAAAGCTTAGGTATTTACATTAAGAAAGAACTACAGTTCAAAGTTAGAAGTGGTCTGATATCTTTGAGTGAAGAAAAGTAATTCTGAGTGCTAGAGATAAGTGAATAAAATATTATGTATCATTTTTGTTTGTTTGTGGGTACATGTTTTCTGTGCTGATACACAATGAAGTCCCTATGTCACAACACTGTAGTATGCCACTAGAGGGGCCAAAAGAAAATGTCACGGCCCTTTGATTAAGTGGAATATCATGAGGGGATTGATAAAACCTTGTTAACAGATCGCTTTGGTCAAATTTTTAAACTAAAAGTATCCGCAGAAGCAAACTAAACTACTTATTAGTTCCAGAAGAATTTATTCTATGATCAGAAATATGTGAATTCGTAACATAGTTGGCAAACCAGATACAGGAGGAACTGCTGTAAATTACACAGATGAATGAGATATTCAGCAACTTTAAGTCTTTACTGAAATTAAAATTTGTAGAAATTCCATTAGGGAATTGAATAAAAAAAACTGTGTGGGAGAAGTTAACAAAGATCCTCAACAGAGGGAGTTTAATCTCCAATGTATTAGAAAAATTTCTGGTTGATGCAGAAAAATACCAAACGATAAGACTGCAAAGAACGTGTGTGATAAAAGCAAAGCAATATGCAGTATAGCCTAACAAGAAACCAGTAGCACAAAGTCAAAACAGATTAACATTGAAGTCAGTAACCTAGCAATCTTCACGTGATAACTTCCCTGAATACATAATATGTGCAAACATTTCTTCCCATTGACAAAAAAAGGTGATAAAAATATAGAGAATCATTGAATAGTTTCTTTGCTGTGATTTTTTTCAAAACTAATAGAAAAACTAACTTCTTTAAAAAGGACAATTTCGTTTCATGTCTTAAAATGCAACAAAATATTGGAAAATTAGTTTTAAAAGCTCTGAATGAAGAAGAATTTTCCTAAACCTTGCTAAAGCATTTTGCACAGTTGATCTCAAAATAGTTCTTCATAAACTTGAATCTCTGAGTCTAAGGTGACAGTAAATAAATGGTTTTGCTCTGATCTAGCAAACAAAGTGCAGTTACTAGAAATTTTCTTAATGTCAATTGACTCGGCATGCATACTGAAATGTGCTTCAGAACACAGTTATGCTAATATTGAAGTTCCTATAGGGAGAGTATTGATCCATGGGTGTACTGCTGGTTCGTAGTGTCCAGTGGGCACAATATTTTGGCAATCAGACATGTTGTCATCATCAAGTGCACTGATGAACTGAGCTCCTGAGGGTGTGCGGCCAACTTAAATCCCCTCCACCCTCGAGCTGTTTGCTCAACGATCTGCACCCGGAGCTGCGCATCGGTAGTCTTGGAGATGTTGGCATCGATGTCTGTGGTAGTGTTGATGCAGGTGCTCTGTTCACCCTGGTTGGCAGATCATGTTGTTTGCTGAATATCTTCTTAACTAAACTCAGTGCTGGTTCCCAAGCCTTGCTAATATCATAGCTGTGCTCTCAATTGATGATATTGTCCATGGTACACGTTTCTAACGCTTCCCCAATGCCACTGTGCCCGTATTTTGAAGTCTGCCAAGATCATGGTATGTTTGTACTCCTTCACATGATTATTGGACAAACAGTGCTCAGTGACTGCTCACTTTTTGGGATACATCAGTCAATTGTACTTCTGGTGTTCTTGGCAATAACCTTTGATGGTGTGCACTGTGTGTCCAACATGTATTTCCACATTCACACACAATCTGGTATACACCAGGCTTCCACAAACTGAGATCATCTTTGACACTTCTCAATATGCTCTTGTTTTATTGGGGAGGCAAAAAACATTTTTACTCAGTACTTCTTCAATATGCATCCAGTTTTTTCCAATAGTTCACCACTGTGCAGTATAAAGGTAGGGGCTGCCTCTGCCTTCATGACTTCATCCATCTCCACAGGTTGAACTGTTGTGGTGGGGCAGAGAGCTCACCTTATCTGCCATTGCGGGTACCCATATTTTTATAATACAGTGCTGAGGTGTTCCAGCTCCTGGGACGCACTTTCTGTGTGTGAAATGATGTGCATCCTGTGTACTAGTGCTTTTAGTACCCCATTCTTTTGCTAAGGTTGGTGCCAGTTGTCTGCGTGCAAATACAGATCAGTGTACATTTTCTTCTGATACACGCCATGGCCCAGGATGCCACTAGCTCTTCTCTTGACCATGAGGTCCTGGACTGGTAATCTTCTTTCTGCTTCAGTTGCAATGGTGAATTTGATGTTGGGGTGCATGGAGTTCAAATGTGTAAGGAGGTCAAGGAGTTTATCCATTCCATGGGGACAAATGATGAAGGTGTCATCCACATAACAGAAGAAACAAGTGGGTTTCCATTTGGCTGACGAGCGAGTTTCTTCCTCAGAGTACTCCATATACAAATTTGTGACCACAGCAAACAAAACTATCTCGCAACCAGTGCAGACAGAGCACCCACATCAGCTCTACCACAGATGTTGACGCTTGCATCTGCTTGACTGTCGGTGCTCTGCCACATGTGCTGATGAAATGGCTTGTGGTGGGAGGGGATGTAAGTCAGCAGCACACCCTCAGAAGCTCAGTTCATCTGCACAACTGGCAGTGGCAACATGTCTGATAGCCAAAATATTTTGCCTGTTGGACATTGTGAACTGGCAGTACATCCATGGACTTTGCGATCAACAAATACACCCTGAAGAATCACATCATATACCTTTATGGGGAAGACATATATTGCAGCATAAAGAAATTCAACAAGTTGCTCCACCAGAGGTGTAATTTTATGAGTGCACTCCCTTTTCTGTAAAGATTGCTAAGGTCATCTACATCTACATCTACATTTATACTCCGCAAGCCACCCAACGGTGTGTGGCGGAGGGCACTCTATGTGCCATTGTCATTACCTCCCTTTTCTGTTCCAGTCGCATATGGTTTGTGGGAAGAACGACTGCCGGAAAGCATCCGTGCATGCTCGAAACTTTCTAATTTGACATTCGTTATCTCCTCGGGAGGTATAAGTAGGGAGAAGCAATATATTCGATACGTCATCCAGAAAAGCACCCTCTCGAAACCTGGACAGCAAGCTACATTGTGATACAGAGTGCTTCTCTTGCAGAGTCTGCCACTTGAGTTTGCTAATCATTTCCGTAATGCTATGACACTTACCAAATAACCCTGTGACAAAACGTGCCAATCTTCTTTGGATCTTCTCTATCTCCTCTGTCAAACTGACCTGGTACAGATCCCACACTGATGAGCAATACTCAAGTACAGGTTGAATGAGTGTTTTGTAAGCCACCTCCTTTGTTGATGGACTACATTTTCTAAGGACTCTCCCAATGAATCTCAACCTGGTACCCGCCTTACCAACAATTAATTTTATATGATCATTCTACTTCAAATCGTTCCGCATACATACTCCGCATACATATGCTACAGAAGTAACTGCTACCAGTGTTTGTTCCGCTATCATATAATCATACAATAAAGGATCCTTCTTTCTATGTATTTGCAATACATTAATATTTGCCTATGTTAAAGGTCAGTTGCCACTCCCTGCACCAGGTGCCTATCCGCTGCAGATCTTCCTGCATTTTGCTACAATTTTATAATGCTGCAACTTCTCTGTATACTACAGCATCATCTGCGAAAAACCGCATGGAACTTCCGACACTATCTACTAGGTCATTTATATATATTGTGAAAAGCAATGGTCCCAAACACTCCCCTGTGGCACACCAGAGGTTACTTTAACATCTGTAGACGTCTCTCCATTGAGAACGATCTGCTGTGTTCTGTTTGCTAAAAACTCTTCAATCTAGCCACACAGCTGGTCTGATATTCTGTAGGCTCTTACTTTGTTTATCAGGTGACAGTGCGGAACTGCATTGAACGCTTTCCAGAAATCAAGGAAAATAGCATCTACCTGGGAGCCTGTATCTAATATTTTCTGTGTCTCATGAACAAATAAAGCGAATTGGGTCTCACACAATCATTGTTTCTGGAATCCATGTTGATTCCTACAGAGTAGATTGAACGACATGATACGCGAGCAAAAAACATGTTCTAAACAGATCGACGTCAGAGATATAGGTCTATAGTTTCGCGCATCTGCTTGACGACTCTTCTTGAAGACTGGGACTATCTGTGCTCTTTTCCAATCATTTGGAACCTTCCATTCCTCTAGAGACTTGCGGTACACTGCTGTTAGAAGGGGGGCAAGTTCTTTCACATAGTCTGTGTAGAATCGAACTGGTATCCCATCAGGTCCAGTGGACTTTCCTCTGTTGAGTGATTCCAGTTGTTTTTCTATTCCTTGGACACTTATTTCGATGTCAGCCATTTTTCGTTTGTGCAAGGATTTAGAGAAGAAACTGCAGTGCAGTCTTCCTCTGTGAAACAGCTTTGGAAAAAGGTGTTTAGTATTTCAGCTTAACGTGTGTCATCCTCTATTTCAATGCCATCATCATCCAGGAGTGTCCGGATATGCTGTTTCGAGCCACTTACTGATTTAATGTAAGACCAGAAGTTCCTAGGATTTTCTGTCAAGTCGGTACATAGAATTTTACTTTCGAATTCATTGAACACTTCACGCATAGCCCTCCTTACACTAACTTTGATGTCGTTTAGCTTCTGTTTGTCTGAGAGGTTTTGACTGCATTTAAACTTGCAGTAAAGCTCTCTTTGCTTTTGCAGTAGTTTCCTAACTTTGTTGTTGAACCACGGTGGGTTTTTCCCGTCCCTCACAGTTTTACTCGGCACATACCTGTCTAAAACGCATTTTACGATTGCCTTGAACTTTTTCCATAAACACTCAACATTGTCAGTGTTGGAACAGAAATTTTCGTTTTGATCTGTTAGGTAGTCTGAAATCTGCCTTCTATTACTCTTGCTAAACAGATAAACCTTCCTCCCTTTTTTTATATTCCAATTTACTTTCATATTCAGGGATGCTGCAACCATCTTATGATCACTGATTCCCTGTTCTGCACTTACAGAGTCGAAAAGTTTTTGTCTGTTTGTTATGAGTAGGTCCAAGATGTTATCTCCACGAGTCGGTTTTCTGTTTAATTGCTCGAGATAATTTTTAAATAATGCACTCAGTATAATGTCACTCGATGCTCTGTCCCTACCACTCGTCCTAAACATCTGAGTGTCCCAGTCTATATCTGGTAAATTGAAATCTCCACCTACGACTATAACATGCTGAGAAAATTTGTGTGAAATGTATTCCAGATTTTCTCTCAGTTGTTCTGCCACTAATGCTGCTGAGTCAGGAGGTCGGTAAAAGGAGCCAATTATTAACCTAGCTCGGTTGTTAAGTGCAACCTCCACCCATAATAATTCACAGGAACTATCCACTTCTACTTCACTACAGGATAAACTGTCATGTCATACATTACATTAGTTCTGCAGCAGCCAGCAGAATTAAGAAGCAGGTCAGCCTTGCCTTCGTATATCAGAGGATGCACTTTAGCTGCTGGGACATTGAGTATGTCTCCCAAGAATGATTTAGACTACATTTACAACTGGCCAGTCATTTAGATTTCTGGACCTGGGACTGGATTGATGGTTTTACCTGGGCAGCAGCTGATTCTCACATCTTTGTGACGGACGATCACTGGAAGCCCCATGCAGGCTGACATGAAGCTGAGTAGGAATGTGGTTTTGGTTCTGGAGAAGGGTGTTAACTTTGCTGCCCTCCTAAGTTCACACTGGTCATTGACATCATCAGCACAGCTGAACAGGTTGCAGCATGACTACCACCTGAAGCAGCTGAAGGAGTATGTTGTGAAATCTGCCATGAACTGATGAGAATTAAGCTTGTGAAGTCGAACATTACCAGCAGAGAGAGGGTGGCTACATGGGACTTGAGACAGTGACCTGAGATTGTTGTCTAACCTGTGGCAAAGGCAATGCTACTGTTGTTCTTTCTCACGAGGACTACATTGAGAAGATACATAGTCTGCTAGATGATGACTCCTACAAGAAGATCAACAGTGACCCCCACAAAGAAGGTGGAGAACAAGATCAGAGCTCTTCTGAAGGATGCAGATTTACCAGAAGGGGTCACCAAGAAATTGTTACCCCTAGGACCTGTATTGCCAAGCCTTTATGCACTCCTTAAGTCCATGAAGATGGGTTACCATTGTGCCCCACTGTCAGTAACATTAGGGTTCTTACATATTTGCTGGCAAAATATCTGAAGGAAATACTAAGACCTTATGTGGGTAAATGCCCTCATCACACTGGCATCTTTATGCGTTTTGTAAAATGTCTCAACAATTTCAGGGTGAAAGTCTCACTATCCTGGTGAGTTTCGATATGATTTTGTTATTCAGCAGAGTGTCTCTATGAGAGTCACTAGAGCTTATTGGTCAAAAATTTGATGATAAGACTACCGACCTTTTCAGGCAGGTCCTGACCTCCAGGTATTTTCTCTATAATGGAAAATACTATGAGCAAATGGAATGAGTTGCAATGGGCACCTCACACTTCCCTGTGGTCATGAATTTTTATATGGAGTACTTCAATGAGAAAGTTCTGGCATCATCCAAATGGAAACCTACTTGTTTATGTCTTGAAAATCTCTACGGGTTTGCTGCCGGATCCTAAAATCAACTTGACTCGATATTTCGGTGATCCAACTGGTCGCCATCTTCAGGAGAATGCTGCTTGCTGATGAGTCCCGCTGAGAACTAACGCGTGGCTGCAAAACGACGTCCTATATAGCCCACCGTGCAGTACACGGCGCGTGCGCCGCCCGTCACAGTTGCTGCCCTCCAAGACAGGGATGGGGCGCCGCCCCTGGTAGAACTTTGCGGCAACGATATATCGCACTCATGGTCGCATCGAAGAACGTTCAATTTTGATGCGGGATAGTACCGGATTCCACGTCCTGCTAAGAGGGAACCCATTGTCTCTATTGATTAAATTATCTGCCAACCTAATTTAAATTGCCTCTTTATAAACACTATTCCAAAAACTGGAAATGTTGGCAACTACCACCGTTTCGTCATATTTCATGCCGTGTCCCTCATTTAAACAGTGTTCTGCTACTGCCGATTTTTCCGGCTGTTGTAGCCTCGTATGGCGTCGGTGTTCCACACACCTGTCATGAACTGTGCGAATCGAACGACCAATGTAAGTTTTCCCACACTGACACGGAATTTTGTATACACCGGGTTTCCTAAGCCCCAGATCATCTTTTACAGAGCCAAGTAGTGCCCTAATCTTAGAAGGCGGTTGGAACACACTTTTGATGTTAAAATTCTTTAAAATTCGTCCAATCTTAAACGATATACCTCTTGCATAGGGAAGAAAGGCCACCGATCCATGTTCCTCTTCATGCACCTCCAGAGATGGTCCAAACTCCATTGCCCGACGAATCTGCTTCTCGGAGTATCCATTATCCTTAAAAACAGCCATCAAATGCGCAAGTTCTTGAGTTAAGCTGTCCGCGTCGGAAATGGCATATGCTCTCTGTACCAAAGTCCTGAGGACGCCACTGCGTTGGGAGGGTGGATGACAACTTGTAGAATGCAGATACCGATCTGTGTGCGTCGGCTTTCGGTGAACACTGTGTCCCAAAGTACCATCTGGTTTTTTTATAAACCATAACGTCTAAAAATGGAAGCATCCCATCACTTTCGACCTCCATGGTAAATTTGATGCGGGGATGAAGACAGTTGAAATGGTCCAAAAATCTATTAAGAGAGTCACGTCCATGCAGCCAAACGAAAAACGTATCATCCACGTATCTCCAGAAGCATGTTGGTTGCAAAGCTGAAGTCTTTAGTGCCATATCCTCGAAGTCCTCCATAAATAAATTGGCGACTATAGGTGATAAAGGACTACCCATAGCCACTCCGTCATTCCGTTCAAAAAAGTTGCCGTTGAATAAAAAATATGTGGATGTCAGCACATGACGACAAAGCTTCACCAACTCTTCATCCAGTTTTTCACTAATCAAATTAAGCGACTCTTCTAGAGGAACTTGCGTAAACAGAGATACCACATCAAAACTCACTAATAGGTCTGAAGGACTCAACTTCAAAAATTTCAATCGACTAATAAAATCCACCGAATTGGAAATATGGTGTTCACACTTGCCAACATATGGACGGAGAACAGATGATAAATACTTCGCCAGGTTATAAGTGGGTGCACCCAAATTACTAACAATTGGGCGTAGAGGTACCCCTTCTTTATGAACCTTAGGCAGACCATACAACCTAGGCGGAACGGCAGCACCAGGATGAAGTTTCTTACATAAATCGTCGGACAACGAACTCTTTTTCAACAGTGAAAGTGTCTTGCGTTTAATCCTTTCTGTGGGGTCACTAGATAGTTTTCTGCATGCCGGGTCGTTGAGTAATAAATCCATTTTTAGGACGTAATCATCCCGCGTCATTACAACCGTGGCATTCCCCTTGTCAGCTGGTAAAACTACTACTTCATCATCATTCCTAAGGGACGAATGGCTGCTCTCTCTGCGGAAGAGATGTTATCCCGCGGTGGCCGAGCCCGACATAATGTGTGGGACACTTCTTGCCTTATTTCTTCTGCTTGGTCCTCGGGTAGGCTGTGTACTGCTTGTTCTACAGAGCATATGAACTCTGTGACAGGAAGACTCTTGGGAGTGGGCGAAAAATTTCAGCCTTTCTCCAACACCGCCAGTGTGGGCCCATCCAACGCCTTGTTAGAAAGATTAACCACAGCACGCCGACGTTTATCCCCTTCTGATGCTGTAGAACGAGAAAGAAGCCGTTCAAATTTCGAAGATTGTCTGGTAACGGCGCTCTTACGAGCCCAATCCGAAATCGCCCATGTGGAATCATCAACCCACTGCCAAACATCACCTGAAAACTGCGACGGCAAGTTCAAATGTAAGTAAAATAAGGTATCATTCCTAATTTTGCCAGATTTGTTCATTTTATTAGTAGTAAGAGAGCTAATAGGATTAAGGAACGTGCAAGCCTAGCACTTATAAGAGAACGCATTCGTTTTACCCGCAGAGAGCTGGATATTGTTTCCAAAGATTTATTTTACTTACATTTGAACTTGTCGTCGCAGTTTTCAGGTGATGTTTGGCAGTGGGTTGATGATTCCACATGGGCGATTTCGGATTGGGCTCATAAGAGCGCCGTTACCAGACAATCTTCGAAATTTGAACGGCTTCTTTCTCGTTCTACAGCATCAGAAGGGGATAAACGTCGGCGCGCTGTGGTTAATCTTTCTAACAAGGCGCTGGATGGGCCCACACTGGCGGTGTTGGAGAAAGGCTGAAATTTTTCGCCCACTCCCAAGAGTCTTCCTGTCACAGAGTTCATATGCTCTGTAGAACAAGCAGTACACAGCCTACCCGAGGACCAAGCAGAAGAAATAAGGCAAGAAGTGTCCCACACATTATGTCGGGCTCGGCCACCGCGGGATAACATCTCTTCCGCAGAGAGAGCAGCCATTCGTTCCCTTAGGAATGATGATGAAGTAGTAGTTTTACCAGCTGACAAGGGGAATGCCACGGTTGTAATGACGCGGGATGATTACGTCCTAAAAATGGATTTATTACTCAACGACCCGGCATGCAGAAAACTATCTAGTGACCCCACAGAAAGGATTAAACGCAAGACACTTTCACTGTTGAAAAAGAGTTCGTTGTCCGACGATTTATGTAAGAAACTTCATCCTGGTGCTGCCGTTCCGCCTAGGTTGTATGGTCTGCCTAAGGTTCATAAAGAAGGGGTACCTCTACGCCCAATTGTTAGTAATTTGGGTGCACCCACTTATAACCTGGCGAAGTATTTATCATCTGTTCTCCGTCCATATGTTGGCAAGTGTGAACACCATATTTCCAATTCGGTGGATTTTATTAGTCGATTGAAATTTTTGAAGTTGAGTCCTTCAGATCTATTAGTGAGTTTTGATGTGGTATCTCTGTTTACGCAAGTTCCTCTAGAAGAGTCGCTTAATTTGATTAGTGAAAAACTGGATGAAGAGTTGGTGAAGCTTTGTCGTCATGTGCTGACATCCACATATTTTTTATTCAACGGCAACTTTTTTGAACAGAATGACGGAGTGGCTATGGGTAGTCCTTTATCACCTATAGTCGCCAATTTATTTATGGAGGACTTCGAGGATATGGCACTAAAGACTTCAGCTTTGCAACCAACGTGCTTCTGGAGATACGTGGATGATACGTTTTTCGTTTGACCGCATGGACGTGACTCTCTTAATAGATTTTTGGACCATTTCAACTGTCTTCATCCCCGCATCAAATTTACCATGGAGGTCGAAAGTGATGGGATGCTTCCATTTTTAGACGTTATGGTTTATAAAAAACCAGATGGTACTTTGGGACACAGTGTTCACCGAAAGCCGACGCACACAGATCGGTATCTGCATTCTACAAGTTGTCATCCACCCTCCCAACGCAGTGGCGTCCTCAGGACTTTGGTACAGAGAGCATATGCCATTTCCGACGCGGACAGTTTAACCCAAGAACTTGCGCATTTGATGGCTGTTTTTAAGGATAATGGATACTCCGAGAAGCAGATTCGTCGGGCAATGGAGTTTGGACCATCTCTGGAGGTGCATGAAGAGGAACATGGATCGGTGGCCTTTCTTCCCTATGCAGGAAGTATATCGTTTAAGATTGGACGAATTTTAAAGAATTTTAACATCAAAAGTGTGTTCCGACCGCCTTCTAAGATTAGGGCACTACTTGGCTCTGTAAAAGATGATCTGGGGCTTAGGAAACCCGGTGTATACAAAATTCCGTGTCAGTGTGGGAAAACTTACATTGGTCGTTCGATTCGCACAGTTCATGACAGGTGTGTGGAACACCGACGCCATACGAGGCTACAACAGCCGGAAAAATCGGCAGTAGCAGAACACTGTTTAAATGAGGGACACGGCATGAAATATGACGAAACGGTGGTAGTTGCCAACATTTCCAGTTTTTGGAATAGTGTTTATAAAGAGGCAATTGAAATTAGGTTGGCGGATAATTTAATCAATAGAGACAATGTGTTCCCTCTTAGCAGGACGTGGAATCCGGTGTTATCCCGCATCAAAATTGAACGTTCTTCGGTGCGACCATGAGTGCGATATATCGTTGCCGCAAAGTTCTACCAGGGGCGGCGCCCCATCCCTGTCTTGGAGGGCAGCAACTGTGACGAGCGGCGCACGCGCCGTGTACTGCACGGTGGGCTATATAGGACGTCGTTTTGCAGCCACGCGTTAGTTCTCAGCGGGACTCATCAGCAAGCAGCATTCTCCTGAAGATGGCGACCAGTTGGATCGCCGAAATATCGAGTCAAGTTGATTTTAGGATCCGGCAGCAAACCCGAAGAGATTTTCAAGACTTATTACGCCGGGAAACCCTACGAAGTCACATACTTGTTTATGTGTTCGTCATCTGGCCCAATGGAAGGAATAAACTCCTTGACTTCCTTACACATTCAAATTTCATACACCCCAACATCAAATTCTCTATGGAGTCCAAAGCAGAAAGAAGATTACCATTCCTGGACATCATTGCTAAGAGAGGAGCTGATGGCACCCTGGGCCACTGCGTGTATTAGAGGAAAATTCACACTGACCTGTATTTGCTTGCAAACATCTGTCACCACCCTTTTCAGAGGAATGAGGTACTAAAAACACTAGTACACAGGGCAAGCACCATCTCAGACACAGAGAGTCTACCACAGGAGCTGAAACATGTCAGGGCTGTTTCCAAAAAAAGGGGTCACAGAATGGCAGATTGGGTGTGCTTTCCTCCTCACCACAATAGTTCAACCTGTGGAAACAAAAGAAGTCATGGACGAAGAGGTAGCCCCTGCCTTTATTCCATATACTGGTGCACTGCTGGGAAAAGCTGGATGCATATTGAAGAAGCCCTGAGTAAAAAGTGTCTTTTGTCTGCCCAATAAAACACGACCATATTGGGAAGTGTCAAAACTTATCTCAGTTTGCGGAAGTCCAGCATATACGAGATTCCATGTCAATGTGGAAAGACATATATTGGACAGACATTGCGCACCATCAAAGATTGTTGCTGAGAACACCAGAGGCACACTTGACTGATGTTTCCCAACAAGTCGTCGTCACAGAGCACTGTTTGTCCAAGAATCATGTGATGGAGTACGAATGTACCAGGATCTTGGCAGACTTCCAAATACTGGGACAAGTAACATTAGGCTTGGGAACCAGCACTTAGTTTAATTAAGAAGACACTCAGAAAAAAAATTATCTGGCAACTAGGACAAATGGGGCACCTTCATCAACACTACCGAAGGCCCTGATGCTAGCATTTCTGTGACTGCCAATGCATGGCTGCATTTGTGGACCACCGAGGGAACAGCTTGCAGGGGGAGGAGATATAAGCCAGCCATGTGCCCTCAGGAGGTCAGTTCCTCAGTGCACTTGATGGTGGTGACATGTCTCATTGCCAAAATATTGTGCCCATTGGAGACTATGAACCAGCAGTGCACCCGTGGACTTTTTGATAGTAATAATTATAGATGAGACACAAAAATATTGGGAGAGAAATCATACAAGTGCACTTGATGGGGGTGACATGTCTCATTGCCAAAATATTGTGCCCATTGGAGACTATGAACCAGCAGTGCACCCGTGGACTTTTTGATAGTAATAATTATAGATGAGACACAAAAATATTGGGAGAGAAATCATACAAGTGCACTTGATGGTGGTGACATGTCTCATTGCCAAAATATTGTGCCCATTGGAGACTATGAACCAGCAGTGCACCCGTGGACTTTTTGATAGTAATAATTATAGATGAGACACAAAAATATTGGGAGAGAAATCATACAAGTTATTCTGAATAGTCAATAACTGGTCAACAAACAACAAGGTAACTCTCAATATAAAGATGACCGATCAATGATATGAACTTCTGTGAAGAAAAGCAGAACATAATACGAACATAAAATAGTGCATCTAGTACAAAAACTACAGCTGTGTATATTTATCACCACCTAAAATTGGACCAGCATATTAGAGTACATAAAAGCAATTAGCACAGCATTTGGTGCCCTTCAATTATTATCTACACTTTGATATGGACATTAGAACAATGTAGTTCATAAACATAAATTTTGTCATGACAACAGAAAAATGCTTGGAATGTGGACACTATATTCAAAATTCAAAGAAGGGCAATTAGAATAATGACCAATAGTAACAAAACGGCTGAAGCATACAGATATTTTAATAATGGAATGTTTTGATAGTTCTGAGTGATTACGTTTTCAGATTACAATTTTTTGAAGCCAAATATCTAGCAGTTGGAAGCAAATAACTCCATATATAATCAACAAACTGTATTTAGGAATTGCTTATACCTAAGTAGAAAATATAAAGTTAAGACCCAAATCACATTTTCTCAAAGAGTAAATTTTTATAGCAAACTGACAAAGATATAGATGCTGCATACAAGTCTAGAAATGTATTAAAATATATTTATTAAATGACAGTTTTTCTCAGCTGAAATGTACTTACAATAAAACTTTCTAATATTACAAATAATATTAGGGAAAGGATAGATTGCTACTCACCCTAAAGGTGACACATTGAGTTGCAGACAGGTAAAGCGAAAAGACTTACATTACACCTTTTGACCAAAGCCTTCTTCACAGAAGGAAATACATACACAGATTCACACAAGCAAGCACATCTCTCACACAGACAGTGAGTAGCAATTTATCATTTTCCAAATATTGTTAATATTCCAACCTGGAGTTTCCACTGTTTAGTATTACAAATAGATATTCACATTTGAACATTAATGAAGTACCCAAAGATGATGATATATGTCTGTAAATGCAATCCGTTTCTAGATTGTAAATTATATGATGTGATGGAAGGAATAATGTGCATCAACTGAGCAGACTTTTGTGTCATTTGCTATGTTTATATAATACTTCTGTTTTAGTTGTATAAGGGAAAATATTTCACCTTACAGCTAACAAATATTTTCACTAAGCAGTCCAGTTTAAAAGCAGTACAGCTACAATTTCAATGTAAACAATTCATTTCTTTCATTTTGGGTTGTACAAGTAGTGTGTCAACACCATGACTTTTGTAAAAGGTGTTCTACATACAAAAACAATGGAGTTTATTCACAACAAGAGATATACATACAAGATATTACAAGAAACTGTGTGAACTATCTTTAAGTCCTTATTCCCAACCAAAGTCCGGTCTTAAGCATATTGGTGTTCTGTCTACTCAAATAGAGTCTACCAGAATAACATCAGGGCCAGTACGATAACATTTACAGCAGGAACCTCACTGCTTGCATCATAACTGCTTAGTCTGTGTTATACACACGAGTCTGTCTTGACCCAACCAGAGAGAACTCTGAGGGTCAGCACCATCTGAGTAGCAGTGTCCCTCGGGCAGCAACCATTGATGCAGGAGATGCAGGCAGTTTGTGCTCCAGAGGAGCCACCAGTGGGTAAGGCATCAGGTCAATGCACACGGGCATCGCTGCTTGCTGCAGAAGGTCAAGGCTTGATGAAGCTTGATAAGGATAGGCTCAAGCTGCTGCAGGACTGGAAAGTCTGATTTGGGCAGAGAAAAAAGTGGCTGCTGCCCAGCCCCGTGGAGATGAAGTTTGTTTCAATGGCACACAAAATTCTGTGGCAAGCAAAGATCATCCTGCAGACTAGGTTAGTGGCACTCAAAATGATGGGCCCACACCAGGGTGCCCACCCAAAAAGGATAGGTCTCAATGATGACATATGCCAGCAGTGGGCACAGCATGTTCAAGAGGGCAGCAATGAAGCTGTTCCGCTGGACTGCAGCTTTCCTTGGGAGTGGCTCTATAATTTGCATTAGATGCAGTGTTAGACGTCATTTTCTTGCAGGACTGAGTTTTGAAGGTGTGAGTAAAGTGTTCCTCATGACTGCTGGATGTCAGGTAAAAAAAGGTGTGGTGGAAGGTTCTGAATCAAGTTATATGTGCAAAACCGTTCAGTAAATACCATTCCTTTATCAGAACCTGAGGTACGCAAGTTGCCTTCGAGGGCAATGACTTTTTCCAGGGCCACAATGTAGTGGTAGTAGTGACCTGAGAGATACAGAACACAAAGAGGACATAATAAAAGCAATCAGTAACAGCCACCCACATGGAACAGGGGAATTCTAAGGTGATATGCTCCCACAGTTCTGCAGTGTCAGGTCAGGGAGTGAACAGCTGGGGTCGAAGGGGGGGGGGGGAGGGGGGAGGCAGCTTAATAGACTGGGCAGGCAGAACATTGGCAAACCATATTCACAATGTTGGAGTCAATATTTGGCCAAAATAAAAGTTGCCAAACCAAAGTGTCCATCCACGATATAGCCCAAGGGCAGTGTGCAGGAGGTGCAGTACTTGAAGCCAAAGAGGAGAAGGAATCAGGACGTGACAGTCTTTCTTGTGTGGGGCTCATGACAGAACCCATTGGTTTAGGTGCAATTGATGTTGTCATAGTCAGGAGGGTCAAAATTTGGACCTGGGAATTGCGTCTGGCCACCTGTGTTGTACAAAGTGAACATGGCAGTGTAATAACAGGTTTTTGTGAGTGGTGGCCATGACATCACACATTGTTAAGGAAAAGGTGGAAATGGCTGAATCCAGATATGAATTATAGTAGGAACATACCAGTTTGTGTTGGTCGAAGGCTGGGTCAGGTCCTGTTAGGAACTGTGACAGCACATCTATGTTTGAGTGTAACATCTCTGTTCAGTAGTGGGCAAAGGGTAGTCTGGTCTCGTAAGGAATGTTTTGGGCCAAAGATGGTGCTCACTGGGCAGTGATCTTTAGCAAGTTGAAATTTCTGTTCATAAAGGAATAATTTAAATTTCTGAACTGCACAAATAATATCAAGAGCTGCCCACACAATTTGAGAACAGCATCGCCGAGAAGCAGATAAGATCTTAAGAAGTGTGTGCAATAAGGCGCTCAGAGCTGTAAGTGTATTTGTGATGTAGAACTGCACTGATACTGTGGAGGAGTCGGGTTGGGTTGGGTTGTTTGGGGAAGGAGACCAGACAGCGAGGTCATCAGACTCATTGGATTAGGCAAAGAAGGGGAAAGAAGTCGGCCGTGCCCTTTCCAAGGAACCATCCCGGCATTTGCCTGGAGTGATTTAGGGAAATCACGGAAAACCTAAATCAGGATGGCTGGATGTGGGATTGAACAGTCATCCTCCCGAATGTGAGTTCAGTGTCTAACCACTGCGCCACCTCGCTCGGTGTGGGGGAGTGAGTCGATTGCTACTACCAGAAATAAACCTGAAATGTATATTGTTAAACATGGTTCCTACTTACGGCAATCATTTGAAACCTGGAAGTTAGTTGACAGCAAGATGACTATTCGAAATGTGCATAGCTGATTCAAAGAGTAAGAGTGTTATGCTAGGTTTGCTATGAATCAGCTATAATAGTTTATCTTACCCAGAAACACTTGTACATCCTTGATCTTCATGAGCAGCTGCATTTTATCAATCACTGCATCATAATCCTTCGTTGGTCCCAGGCCATTTTCCAAGAGTGTAAACTGTAAATTTGCAAAGGAAGGTTGCGTAAAAAATGCCCCAGCACATTCCATTTAAGTCCTCTTGTTGCCAACCTCTTTAACAAAAGCTTGAGGTTGTGAAGATGACCCTGTGGAGTTACACTGTGACCAAAATATCACCAAGACATGAGGCAGAGATGGGAATGCTTTGTAATAGTTAATGCACAAAATATTGGAAATCACAGGGGCTGAAGAGGTTCCAAAAATTAACTGATCATGATGGTAAAGACTGTATGGTGTTGTTAGCACTAGTTAAGCTTGTGATACTACATCCAAGGGGATTTGCTAATATGCCTCAGTGAGGACAGTATTACTAAATGCAATGTCATGGCTTAATTTTGCAAAGAGTTCATCCAAGGTCAATAGAAGATAAGTTTCCTCTTCAATTGGTGCATTAATTGTTACTTAAAATCACAATATGATGTTGTTGGGTTTGCATACTATTACCAAGTGAGAAGCCTAATGACTACAGGCAATAGTCGTTAACATGTTTTCATGAGTGTGCCTATCCATCTCTGTTCTGGGGGCATCTTTAAGAGCCAAGAACATCAGGCCAGCTCCAAAAAACACAGGGCTGCTGTTGCATTAAGAGTTACATGACCTTTGAAATCACTTGCTTCTCTAGCACAGGTCAAAAAATTTGGGAAACTGTATCACAGTCAGGTCTGCATATTGAATGATGTGCACTGTTCCATTAACTGTAAATCCAAAAAGTTGGAAAGAGTCTGTCTAGAAGAAGATTATGCCAAAAATGTTGTCCATTTTGTGCTCAGCTACTACCAGAAAATTTACTGGGCTAGTGACTTGGTTGCAAGTAAGTAAAGCTGGAAACTTTCCTAATAGAGATACATGATGCTGTCCATAGGCCCAAAGATTTCTCTCGGTAGTCTGTAATGGCAGCAATCCTAAATTTAAGTAAAAATATCAGCTCAGCAATAACACAGAAGCACCAGTGCCAAGGGTTAACATCACAGCATGTTTGCCAGAGAACGCATACAAATATATTTTCTGGCCCACACCCTGAGAATTCCATATATTTGTAACTTGTTCATTCACTTCTTTCATTTCCAAAGGCTGAGGACATGTTTGCAGGGAGACTTCTGAAACATACTTTTTGACACACCCATAGCAAGTTGCCCACTGATGAGGGTACAGGCAGTGTGCATGGGGAAGGAAAAAATATTTATGGTCAGTGTGCATGGGGAAGGAAAAAATATTTACGGTGGGCACTCCTGCCATTGCTATGTGGCTCTTTGCAGCTGGTATAGTTCTTTATGAGGCTGCCCTTGCCATGGAGCAGGTGAAGACCTTTCCAGAGGCTGCATGATGTCCTGCATGACTAGTGCTAAGAGTTGACTCTTAAGATGCCTTCTTCTGTCATAAACACACTTAGGGCTGTGCAGGCAGTCTCATGGGATTGAGCTATTCATATTACTTCCATAAAAGAAGGCCCAATTTCCTAAATATGTGGTTCCTCACTTTCAAATTGGATGTAAGCTACACAGTAATACCCCTGATTACAGGGCCCACACATATACACTCGCAAAAACATTTGTTGGAATTTATGCTTAAGGTTGGTGGCCCTGGCCTTGGCCTTGTTTGGGTCACATTTTTCAGTGCCACAATGCTAACTTGAGTGCAGCAATGTGTTTCTTAATTTAAAAAATGTTCTCACAGTAAAGAAAAATTTCCTTGTTGAAGATAATGTCCTGTATAGTTGATACAGAAACCTTGATAAAATGACCTGTGGAGTTACTGTCCTACGCATATTGGACTGTATACTAAATGGGGAGAAGCAGCAGATGTGCATATTCACAGAATTTTAAATCTTTGAGAGAAATCCATCAGATGCACAGCAAAATTATTCAATATCACAGGAACATTGCAAGAACAAATTTAGGCTGTACCACGTCTGTACATACAGGAGACAACACATCTTTTCCTGGTAAGTTATGCAGCACCCCTAAACAGAGATCTTCATGAACACAGCACAAGAACTAGAGAAAATTATTGTATCTGCAGTAAAAGGCTGAAAATGATAGAGAGAAACCCTAGAAATACAAGAAGCTTATTTTATAATAGACTACTTCTTAGCATAAAGAAACTGAGCACCTTCAAAAGAAAACTGAAGAAACATCTTACCTCTGCATGTTGATGTTAGGTGAAGCAATACTTGCAGCAAATTCAAAGAATAAAGGCAAATTTAAAACTGAAAATGGTGTAAAACATTTTCATGATGGCGGAACAAACTTCCTGAGCAAGGTAAAAAGGAAGACCAAGAGTAGTCTTCAAAATACCGAAGAAGAGAACTACATTGTGGAAGGATATATTGCTTATCACCGCATAAAAGAGGTGTTGAGTCACATTTACACTGAAAAAGGACACTACAAATATTTTCAGCTTTCAAAGTCCTTCTTCAAAATTAGATTTCAGACACATTTACACAGCAACAACTCACACACATATGGATACTGTCGGAAATATTTTTAGAGTAATGTTATATGAACACACTATCAGAATTTCAACCCCACCAACTTGTATTCCTCTTCCACTTGAAGGGACACACCAAGACACTGAATGAAGTAGGAATCAGTACACTCATTCTTAACCATAGAATAAATTAAAGCATGGTCTAACAATTCAGCATGCAATTGTCACATAAATATTAGTCTGCCCAAGGGGCCAGCGCATCTGCTTATACAAGGCTATTTTGCTCATGGTACAGCACTTGCTGCGCTGTCTGTGTCAATGTGAGGTTACCTATTTAGGAAGGCCATGGAGGCATGCACAGTTTGACTGCATGCACTCATTCTATAGAGTTACAACAGACCGTCCACCTTGGGGAAAAGTGTTCACTGTGGAGATGTCCATGTCTTCATCAGAAGAAGCAGTTGCTGGAACAGGTGTCATGCCATCACAGGAGAACAAAGTCTGAAATGGTGTGGGCATGCACAGACAGAGGCAACTGCCTCATGAGTGACTGTAAGGAAGCACCAATGATGGAGGCACAGTATCCATGTCCACATCCAAGCACATACTCAGTGATGCAGGCAGCAGAGATGATGGCAACGACAAGGGCTGTGGAGATGCAGGCAGCCCAGTGCTGACTGTTCCGCTGGTGGTGGTGGCACCCAGAACGAAGATGGCGCAGGGCTAGAGGGGGCTTGGACTGTGCTGCAGGCCTGATGTAGATGGCGGTCGTGGCAGAGGGCTCTCCAGTGCATGTTCAGTCGTTTGGGAGGAGCTGATTATCATGTCATGACATTAAGCCTTTGGAGATACATGCAATACAGAGGCAGCAGCCTCAGCAGTGATGGATGACCACTGGTACCCATTTAGGGCACTGGGCAAACCTTCGGGCCAACATGGTGGAGTCCAGATAGAGTGATATATTTTTTCATCTATGTTTCGAATGTGCGGAGCAGCCACTTCACTTCACCATTGGACTGGAGATGAAAGGGAGGGGTTGTAATAACCCAAATGGCACTCTTTTTTACACAAATCTTCAAAATCTTGAGAGACAAACTGTGGGCCATTGGCTGTCACAAGCATATACAGCAATCCTTCAAAGGAAAAATTCTTTGAGTGGGCCATGACCATAGTTGTCATGAATGTGGACAGGCAACGAACCACAGAAAGAAATTATGAGAAAGCATCAACTACTGGAAGCCAAAAGGAGTTATGGATTGGATATGCCAAATCAGAATGAATATGCTCCCAGGGGAGCTGGAAGGCTGGCCAAGGGGAAAGAGAGGCACTTGATGGGTGGCACACTGCAAACAGGCTGACATAACAGGTGTGATCTTGTTGTCATTACCATGGCATAGCATGTAATGACAGGCCATTAATTTTATATGACAAACACCTCAAAGGTCCAGGTGGAGAAGTCACATGGTATCCCACTGTAGTGCGGATGGGATCACAACCCCGTCCGCCTATTCTTCAGTAACCAATATTAACACACCATCAAGAACTGAGAGGCAGTGGCAGAGACCATTATAATTACACAAGGGCTCTGATGCTCAGTCCATTGGTTTATGAGGCCAGCCCTGGCAGACAAATCGAACAACCTGATGTAAGACAGGATAGTCTGTGACAGCTACCAAAATCCGAGAACTGGTTGTAGGAAAACCATCCATCTTGTTTTGGGCTTCGATGCCCAAAATGCAAACACAACAGTTCATCCTGCTCAAATGCTGGATCAGTGCCAATCAGTAATCAAGAAAAAGCATCCACAGTTGAGTGTTGCGCAGTGGGTCGGAAATGAATCTTGTAGTTATAGTATGACAAAAACTGAACCCACCATTGCAGGTGATTGGCCGCTCTGTCCAGTAAAGATGCCAAAGGAGGTGAAAAATAAACCAGAGTTATATGACCAGTAATGAAGTGAAATTTAGAACCATATAGGAAAACATGAAATTTTTTGAGTGCACACACAGTATCAAAGGTTTCTTTTCCTGTCTGTGAGTAGCACTATTTTGTCTGATTCAGAGTTTTGGAAGTATATGCTTTAGGGCGTTCAGAACCAGCTGCATATTTGTGCACAAGAACAGCCCTAAGGCCATACTAGGAGGTGTCAGTGGCTAAACAAAATGTTGGCCCAGCTGGAAAGTAACCAGACATGGTGCTCAGTGTAATTTTAAATTTAACTAACAAAATTAGTAGGATAAAAGCATGCTTACAGGTAGGTGACCAGTGAAAAGGAATACCCTTACAGAAGAGAGCATGAAGTGGCTTAGCCACAGTGGTGGCATTAGAAAGAAATTAATGGTAGTACACAATCTTTCCCAGAGAGACCTGCAGCTCTTTGACTTTGATAGGAGGCAGCAAAGCCATAATGGAATTGACATGCTGGTGTACAGGCTTTATGCCAGCAGGCAAGACTTCAAAACTGAGACAGACAGCAGAAAAATTGTGATTTGTCCAAGTTACATTTCAACCCAGTGGCCTGCAGTACTGCGAACTAGCCATGAAGGTTCTGCAAGTGTTCATCTGTTGGGGAACCTGATATCACAATATTGTCCAGGTAGTTAATAATGAGTTGTTCCAGAAATTGCTGGAAAATAGCAGAGGCATTAGCTATACTGAATGGCTTCTGACAATAATATTTTGTAAAAATATTGCCCACCCATAAGTCATGTTAAGAGTTCATCCTGACAGGGTAATGGACAGTTATCAATAATAGATTGGGAATTTATAGATTTTTTAAAATTACCAGAGAGCGAAAGTATGAATGGGGTAGACCACCCACTAGAGGAGACAGGCGTGATAAGCCCTGAATTTGTAAGTCAATTTAGTTCTAATTTGAATAGCTTCCATGAAAAAAAAGGGCACAACATCTGTTTTATTGTGATTTGAGCCTTGAATCAGTAGCATACCCTAAACCTTCCGGAAACAGGAAGGAATATTCCTAGCAGAACTTATCCATTTGTTGGTAAAGAACTTGTTCCAATACCAGATGCACTTCGTTGGAAGTAGAGTATTCAAAAATTCTGAAGGGGTCTAACCCAAATAAGTTTTCGGTATTGCCATCATTGATAGAAAGGTCAAAGGCTGAACAACTGCTTTATTCTCCACTGCAGTAAAAAGCTGTTCCATTATGAGTATTTGTTCTTTGTTGTAACTCACCAGCTGCAGAGAGACGAGGTGTTGAACATAACAATAATGACCCCATATCAATATTCCTACCACCAACTTTTATTCTACTTCTAGGTGAAGAAATACTCCAAGACACTGAATGAAACAATAATCAATACAATCACATGTAACCACATGATATGTTCTAGCACAGTCTAACAGTTGAGCATACAGTCATCACATAAAAATTAGTCTGCCTGAGCACCCGGTTTGCTGGCTTACATAATGCTGTTTTATCACATGGAGCATCACTTGCTGCAACATCTCTGCCAATGCGATGTGATATTTCTATGCTGGCTGTGGAGGCCCACACTGTTTGATTATGAGCACTCACTCTATAGTGTTACAATTATATTTTGTGTTCTTTTTCATTATGCTATCTGCAAATCAACACCTCCTCTGTGTGGTAGAGTAACATATTATTGTTATTCCTCTTGGACTTTCCATTGTAAGAAGAAGAGAACTTACAGACTATGTGGAAAATTGTCTTAGAATTTTTCTGCAGAATGCCATACATGTGTAACTTTGTCTGCTTCCCTTATGTCTGCAAGACTGTTGGGTAAATTAATGCAGGCTATTAGTGATTACCAGAACTATGTGTTGCTAAAAAATTTATGTTTCTCAGTGTTTTTGCTGTTTCTACTCTATCTGGTTGCTGTTATCTCTTGTTATTGTTGTTATTATTATTAATTAATTTTTTTGTTTTTCTATGTCAATAATAAATTTTAAACAGTTTTGTTTATTCTGTATAAAACTGCAACATGATGTGCCCGCTATCACTGTAAAAATATGATCTGTGGACAAAAAACAAACAAACTAAACAAATAGTGTTCACCTGAATACTACCATAGTCAGTATGATAACACTGGCTGTGCACACTCCACTGCTCTTGCGTAAACGCTCGAAGAGGCCCTGGGCCAGCATATAAGCTGGATTCTGGTTCAATCCCATCAGAGGGCATGCCTGAGGATCAGAGTTGGCTGAGTGGTGGCACGACAACGATGGACAGTAATATGGTGCCAGCTACTCAATTTCCATGGTAATGTTGGGTGGTGTCACTACAATGTTAGAGCATTGTCCCATCAGAAATCATCAAAAAGTAAGAAAGACACATAATGATCCAAGCATATATGAGAAAAATGAAAAGAAGGGTAATTGGTGGCCAATTTTTTTTTTTAAAGAAGAAGGTAACATCACATATGGATGACAGATAAATTTCAAATATCATGTTGACCACCACAGTGAGGAAAATTCTAAAGATTTTTTAAAAAATTTATGATCTTATTTACTTTTGTTGTAAATGATGTGTGTACATATGTATAATGGCAACATACATAGAAAGAAATATGTCTACAGATGAAAAAATAAAAAAGCGTAAATAAAATTAAAAAAGAGATGACTCCACTTCCCAATTAGCATTTTAGCATTCCACCATAAATAGTGTAAATATGTATGTATAGTGACACACAGAAAAGTTTGTCTATAGAGGAATCAATAAAAAAATAAAATAAAAATAGTGACACACTTCCCTGCTTTGCAAGTTAATGCAATATTTGTTAGCCAGAGGAGTAATTCCTGAAGTTCTGGTTATATTGGCAATCTGTGAGATAACAAAGATATACACAGAGACTTACTCTCAAATATCAGTGATCATAACAATTCATTCACTAAGGTACCTCATGATAAAATTCTAATCCTTTGTCATTCAGTGTATAACACAAAGTCATAACATCATGATTGTACCCACTTTGTCATGTTCGTTAATATACCCATTTTCCTGTGTATGAGACTGTGATATATGGTACCAGCTGTCTGTCAACTTGTGTTGCACTGTCTAAATAATACCTACTAATTTTGTGAAGAAAGATAAATCATAGTAATGGAATTTCATATGTGGTGGAATTCCCTATATGGAAACAATCAGTAGATATCTCTTTACAGTGCTGTTAGAAAAGTTTTGAGTCAATCCCATACCACTGTACCTGCAGTGGTGTTGGTGATGGAATGTACGAGGGTCACTCCAAAAAGAAATGCACACTATTTTTGTAAAAATACAGTTTTCATTCTGCATGTGTGAAAGTTTTACAGTGTGTAGATACATCCTTCCCACTTGTTTTCAAACTTAATTCAACCTGTGCCCATGAGTGACACCATCACAGCATGTCTTCAAGATGGCTGTTACAACATGCTGTCATAGAACTCCTGTGCTGTGAAAACAAAACAGTGGGAAACATCCACAAGAGGTTGAAAAAGGTGTATGGAGATGCTGCTGTCGATCACAGTACAGTTAGTCAGTGGGCAAGCAGCTTACGTGATGAAAGCGGGCACGGCAATATTAAGGATTGTCCTCACAGAGGCAGGCCTCATACTGCACACACTCCAGATAATGTGCAGAGAGTTAATGAATTGGTGACTGCTGACAGAAGTATCACAGTGAACGAATTGTCACGCTATGTTGGGATAGGGCAAGGAAGTGTTTGCAGAATACTGAAAGTGTTGGCGTTAAAAAAAGGCTTGTGCCAGGTGGGTTCCCAGGACGTTGGCAATGGCTCACAAAGAAACAAGAAAAATGGTATGCAGCAAACTTTTGGAACAGTACGAGACTGATGGAGATGAATTTCTTGGAAGAATTGTAACAGGTGATGAAACATGGCTCAATCATTTTTCAACAGAGATGAAGAGGCAATCAATGGAGTGGCATAATGCAAATCCACCCAAGAAAAAAAAATTCAAAACCACACCTTCTGCTGGAAAAGTTATGGCTACAGTGTTTTTCGATTCCGAAGGACTCTTGCTTGTGGACATCATGCCAAGTGGAACCAGCATAAATTCTGATGCATGTGTGATGACACTGAAGAAAGTTCAAGCTCGACTGAGTCACCACATCAGCAAAAGCAGGATGTTTTGCTGTTGCACAACAATGCACGGCCACATGTCAGTCAAAAAACCATGGAAGCGATTACGAAACTTGGATGGACAACACTAAAACACCCGCCTTACAGTCCTGACCTGGCTCCATGTGACTATCATCTCTTTGGGAAACTGAAAGACTTTCTTCGTGGAACAAGGTTTGAAGATGATGACTTCCTTGTGCATGGCGCCAACCAGTGGTTCCAACAAGTTGGTCCAGAATTTTACCATGCGGGTATACATGTGCTGGTTCAAAGATGGCGTAAGGCAATTGAGAGGGATGGAAATTGTGTGGAGAAATGAAAGTATTGTTCCTAAAAGATGTATATACACACTGTAAAACTTTAAAACATAGAGAATAAAAGATGGATTAAAAAAAAATAGTGTGCATTTCTTTTGGAGTGACCCTCGTAAATGTTCATTTGGTTGCATGGAAATGACTTTTATTGATTCCACAAAGATGGTGGAGCTGTTAAGACACTTTTTATACAGCAAGAGTGGGCTTCAAATACAACAAACACTACCATACAACTCTCTCTCTCTCTCTCTCTCTCTCTTTTTAATGTATTGTAATCTAACCTTACTTTTTACGGAGTCCATGAGTTACATGGAAGTATCCTCTGCCAAGGTTACTAAGGCATAGCCATAGATAAAGTTATGATAATATAGAACATATGTGTCAGTGATGAAGAAGTGTGTTAGCAGCACAGAGAGTTAGCAATTTAAAGGCGAAAATTGTCCATTGGTTGCGTGTTATGACAATCTGTCACAATAACAACAATAAAACCAGAGATAAGCTAGGTACACTGTGTATGCTGCAACTTTATGAGGCTATGTGCAAAATTGTATTAGCTTACATTGATGAGATTGGGACACATATCACATATCTAATCAAGTACAACAAAGTCTTGTAGCATAACAAATTAATAATGTCAGTGCACAGATGAGTGTTTCAGTCTTACACAGTTCTGGATAGCGTGTAGAATTTTCATATGGTCACTTACAATCAAGGGGTAGACAAGAGAGGGAAATGAAATATTCAGACACCCTGTAAACAAGAAATACAATAATGGGTAAAAGCTAACAAAATCCTGTGTCAGAAAAATGTGACATGGTGGTCAGCAGTGATTGTGTGGTTGCTCCATCAAGCAGGACATTGATCATTGCAGCTGTGGGTATGTGATTCTGTGACATATAGTATCAACCGTCACTGGTGATTGCAGATGATATGATGTGTCACAGCTGTCATTTCAACCTGCTATGTCAGCATTGACAGACTTCTTCCCCTGCTTCTGTCCATTTACTATATTTTGCTTGGTGAAATCAGTTATTGTAACAAGCAGAAAAATTTATTTTAAGGTTTGAAGAATGAGCATTTGTTGATGGTTGGCAAACATTATAACATAGTGCAGGTTCTTTCTTTGGTAGTCAGTAGGCTATGGAAAAGTCATTGTTAGTGCAGATTTCCTTGTTACATCAGTGAATAAAACTGCTTGTAAGGTCAGCATTTGACCTTTAAAATGCATACTTGGCAGAATGTCACATCTCATCAAAGTTACTGCTTGAAAAATATTGGGACTGACATTGACCAATATTTACACAAATTACTGTTCATAGATGCCATCATGTCAATGACCTGTGCACTCAGAGGCTAATACTATTTGTCCTAGTAACCTAGTACCACATAAGAGGGTATTTACACACGCACTGAACTTGCAATATGCACATGAAAAAAAAGTAGCATATGGAGTCTGTCTGTCTATTATCACTGAGGGGAATCAGTACAGACATGAAGGTATGCCTGTTTGTTGACATGACAACTCTCTTGCATGATGCCTAGAACCTTATACCTTAAATGAACTGAGATGATGAACTTGGATTTGCACTTGACTCATACAAGAACAAAGAGAGAACTCAGCGTAGAATATGACAGTGCTGATTAATACATAACATATCTTGTTACCATGGAGTGCAGTGTGTGAAGCACTTTTCTACAGTAAATAAACTACAGAAATTGCCAAGCTCCTGTAACAATACCAAATAAACACACCCTATTATTAACATAATAGCTAATTTTTGACTCAGTGAGACCTCATATTAGTGTGTGATTGAAACTTTATTATCTTTCCGTATTGGCCTTTCAAAAATTAGCTTTAAAAATATCAATTTCTCCATAAAGCATTATAAGACACAATGATATTCCCTGATATATTTAATCAGTACATCACCTGTTATAATGTTTGTCCAGCAAACCTTGACACCAGAATATTTTTGGTGCATATTTTGCTCACCATTTATTGCTTATCTTATGATGGCTGTCATATACACAAGCAACTTACAACACACTTTTGTATAGTACAGCAGTAATAGCTGATTTACGGGTATACTCTTTAATTAGATGCAGAACTGGCAACTCATTCCTTCAGAACAAAGTTTTAGTGGGAGAAAGAACAGTAGAAATGTTTTTGAAGGAGAGCAGTTACACTTTCTCTTCATATTATTGATATAATAAAGTCATATTTGACATTAAGCTGGCATAAAGAGACAACATTTCTTTCTTAGGTGTGCGAGCTGGTCTTGTTTAGGATAGGATGACATGTTTAGTAACACACAAAAACAACACCCAACCTTTAGGTGGTAGGTTGCCCAAAGTTGAGATAAGATGGGAGCTCAAGTATAGAATATGTATCTTGATTCTAATTTTAGTTTGAGATTGTGCTGATAGAAATATATTTCATGACAGTGATCGGTGGTAAGTAGTGCGTGAAATGTGCAGTCCTCTTCACAGCAGTTTTATTACAAATTCTGTTTTATGGTAAAACAGTCTGATATTGTTTAGTAAGTTACCAACCCACACTTTTGCACAGCTAAAGTGAAGCAATGAAAATCCTAAATGTTGACTTAAACACCACATTGCTTTAATAAACATGGTTCTGTGGGATGTGGTTTGCCTTTGCTTGCTTATGATCTGAAAATTAACTTAACTAGAAGGTTTTAACTTAACTAGAAGGTTGTAGGGAGACTTACAATTTGAAAGCATATTTGAAATATGGTGCAACTTGGCATTCCTCGCGTATATACATTGGCACAGGTGAATTTGATGTTAAGTGCCAGAAAGGTTCTTAAGAGCAACAAAGGCACCAAACTTCAAATTTTCATTTGCTCTAATGCTTACATCACAACAAAGGAATGTAGACTGGAGTAACTTTATTTGTTTAGCAGAAAAGGAGGACACAATATTAATGTTAAAGAGACCACTACAAATATGAATGTAAGAAATGGAGAACGACTTTGGATTGGATGAGGATGAGAAGGAAAACTGATAGCGTCCTAATTTTTTTTTATATACCAGTACATGCACGTTTACATACTTAAGTGCTTGGCAGAGTGTTCATAGAAACAATTTCATACTAATTTCTTGACTGTTCCACTCTTGAATAGCAAGTGATAAAATGAACACCTAAATCTTTCCATACAAGCTCTGAATTGAAACTTCCTGACAGATTAAAACTGTGTGCCAGACCGAGACTCGAACTCGGGACCTTTGCCTTTCACGGGCAAGTGCTCTACCAACTGAGCTACCCAAGCACGACTCACGACTGGTCCTCACAGCTTCAATACTGCCAGTACCTTGTCTCCTACCTTCCAAACTTTACAGAAGCTCTTCTGTGAAGCTCTGATTTGATTTCCCTTATTTTAAGACAATGGTCATTTTTCCCTGTGCGAGTCAATAAAGTATTTCCAAATTTGGAGGAGAAATTTGTGACAAAAATTTCATGAAAAGACCTCATCACAATGTATGCAGGTACACTGTATATGCTGCAACTTTATGAGGTTATGTGCAAAATTGTATTAGCTTATATTGATGAGATTGGGACACATATCACATATCTAATCAAGTACAACAGAAGTCTTGTAGCATAACACATTAATGATGTCAGTGCACAGATGAGTGTTTCAGTCTTACACAGTTCTGGATAGCGTGTAGAATTTTCATATGGTCACATACAATCGAGGGGTAGACAAGAGAGGGAAATGAAATATTCAGACACCCTGTAGACAAGAAATATAATAATGGGTAAAAGCTAACAAAATCCTGTGTCAGAAAAATGTGACATGGTGGTCAGCAGTGATTGTGTGGTTGCTCCATCAAGCAGGACATTGAACATTGCAGCTGTGGGTATGTGATTCTGTGACATATAGTATCAACCGTCACTGGTGATTGCAGATGATATGATGTGTCACAGCTGTCATTTCAACCTGCTATGTCAGCATTGACAGACTTCTTCCCCTGCTTCTGTCCATTTACTATATTTCGCTTGGTGAAATCAGTTATTGTAACAAGCAGAAAAATTTATTGTAAGGTTTGAAGAATGAGCATTTGTTGATGGTTGGCAAACATTATAACATAATGCAGGTTCTTTCTTTGGTAGTCAGTAGGCTATGGAAAAGTCATTGTTAGTGCAGATTTCCTTGTTACATCAGTGAATAAAACTGCTTGTAAGGTCAGCATTTGACCTTTAAAATGCATACTTGGCAGAATGTCACATCTCATCAAAGTTACTGCTTGAAAAATATTGGGACTGACATTGACCAATATTTACACAAATTACTATTCATAGACGCCATCGTGTCAATGACCTGTGCACTCAGAGGCTAATACTATTTGTCCTAGTAACCTAGTACCACATAAGAGGGAATTTACATACGCACTGAACTAGCAATATGCACATGAAAAAAAAGGTAGCGTATGGAGTCTGTCTGTCTACTATCACTGAGGGGAATCAGTACAGACATGAAGGTATGCTTGTTTGTTGACATGACAACTCTCTTGCATGATGCCTAGAACCTTATACCTTAAAGGTACTGAGATGATGAACTTGGATTTGCAATTGACTCATACAAGAACAAAGAGAGAACTCAGTGTAGAATATGACAGTGCTGATTAATACATAACATATCTTGTTACCATGGAGTGCAATGCACGAAGAACTTTTCTACAGGTGATGCATGGACTGCTACTGTTTAATTTTTCTTTTATAACAATTCCATTCCCTAGTGTATAAAGACATGGAAGCAGTAATATTTAAAATAGTGGCTTGTATGGTGATCTTTGGTCTACCCCTTCAGTTAGACTAATAATCTTTTTCTGTAATGTAAATGATCTCAAACATGCTCACAATTTTCCCAAAATACTGCCCTGTATTTCGATACTGAATGAACATGAGCAAACTGTATGGACCTGGGATTATTATATGATACACAGTTTCTTAGTACTCTTATTATGAAAGGTGTTATGCTCAGTTTTCTGTTTATGTTTTCTATGTATGTATCCCATCTCACATTCCATTGTTTCCACACACTGAAAAATTTCGTAGACTCTGTTTTTTCCATTGTTTGCCCATTTATTTCAGTATGTGGATCAGCTAGTGAAGTATTCTAGGTGCTCAATATCTCCATTGTAACAGTTTTTGCCAGATTTATACTCAACCTGTTTGCTTCAGAGTAGCCTACTATATTCTTTGTGATGACCTTAATGTTTTTTTCAAATGTTACTTTGCTACATACTGTAATTAAGATGCTGGTGTCATCTGGTTATTGATATAGTTTACTGTTGCTACTGTTTAGATTAGATTAGTTTTTCGTTCCATAGATCCGTGCTAAGGAGATCCTCGTTAATGGTATTTTTTTAAAGCTGAAATAACAATACTTATAGTATGAGTATATACAATACATCATTTTTAAGCTGAAATAATGATACTAATGGTATGGGTATATAAAATACATCATTTGTTTCTACTAAAAGAATTGTCAATGGAGTAGAAGGAGTTGACCACTAGTAAGTCTTTCAGACTCCTTTTAAACTGATATTTATTTGTAACTAAATTTTTTATGTGTGCTGGCAAATTATTGAAGATGAGCGTTCCTGAGTAATGGACCCCTTTTTTAACTAAAGTAAATGCTTTTAAGTCCCTGTGCAGATCATTTTTGTTCCTGGTATCGTATGGATGAACTGAGCTGTTTGTTGGGTAAAGAGATATATTATTTAAGACAAATTTCATTAAGGAGTAAATATACTGAGAGGCAGTAGTTAGTACACCCAGTTCTTTGAAGAGGTTTCTACAGGACGTTCGTGAATTTACTCCACAAATAATACATATTACACGCTTTTGGACTCTGAAAAGTTGTGGTTGACTTCTAGAGTTACCCCAAAATATTATACCATATGACATTATGGAATGAAAGTAGGCTAAGTATGCAAGCTTTTTCATTTTTATGTTGCCTATGTCTGCTAACATTCAAATTGCAAATACAGATTTGTTAAGGCATTTCTGCAGTTCTGTGCTGTGCTCCTCCCAACTGAATTTATTATCAAGTTGTAATGCCAGGAATTCAAGACTGTCAACCTCTTCCATCTGCTCTTCTTCATACTTTATGCATATGCTGGGTGGAAAGCTCTTACAGGTTCAGAATTGCATATAGTGAGTCTTTTCGAAGTTTAATGTCAGTGAGTTGGCTGTAAACCATTTATTAATATCCTTGAAAATATCAGTAGCAGATATTTCTAGAACTACACTCAACATACTATTTATTGAAATACTTGTGTCATCTGCAAACAAAACGAACTCTGCTTCTGGCAGTGTTACTGATGAGAGATCATTAGTGTACACAAGAAGAAGCAATGGCCCTAAGATGTATTCTTGTGGGACACCACATGTAATTTCTTCCCATTCTGATGATGACTGATGACTTAATTCACTAGTCCCTTGCACTGACATCCATTGTTTCCTGTTAGCGAGGTATGACTCGATCCATTTTGCAGCACTGCCCGTGACACCATAGAATTCTAATTTATTTAAAAGGATGTTGTGGTTCACACAATCAAATGCCTTTGACAAATCACAGAAAATACCTGCTGCTTGTAATTTGTTATTTAATGAATTAAGTATATTTTCACTGTAGTTGTAAATAGCCTTCTCGGTATCAGAACCCTTCAGAAATCCAAACTGCGTTCTTGATAATATGTTATTTGTGGTCAGATGGTTGAGAAGCTGCCTGTACATTACTTTTTCTAAAATTTTTGAGAATACTGGCAAAAGTGAAATCGGTCTGTAGTTTGATGGTATCTCTTTATCCCCTTTCTTGAATGGAGGCTTAACATCTGCATATTTTAGCCAGTCAGAAAATGTCCCAGTTATAATTGAGACGTTACACAAGTAACTTAGAATTGTACTAAACTCACAAGAACATGCCTTAATTAACTTTGTTGATAATAGATCATTCACATACAGTGAGAGCAGGATTTAACCCAAAATACAGGGTGTTACAAAAAGGTACAGCCAAACTTTCAGGAAACATTCCTCACACATAAAGAAAGAAAAGATGTTATGTGGACATGTGCTCAGAAATGCTTAATTTCCATGTTAGAGCTCATTTTAGTTTCGTCAGTATGTACTGTACTTCCTCGATTCACCACCAGTTGGCCCAATTGAAGGAAGGTAATGTTGACTTCAGTGCTTGTGTTGACATGTGACTCATTGCTCATTGTTCAACACGAACGTGGTTTTGCAGTCAGTGCAATGTTTACAAATGCGGAGTTGGCAGATGCCCATTTGATGTATGGATTAGCAAGGGGCAATAGCCGTGGCGAGGTACGTTTGTATCGAGACAGATTTCCAGAACGAAGGTGTCCCGACAGGCAGACATTCGAAGCAATTGTCGGCGTCTTAGGGAGCACGAAACATTCCAGCCTATGACTCGCGACTGGGGAAGACCTAGAACGACGAGGACACCTGCAATGGACGAGGCAATTCTTTGTGCAGTTGACGATAACCTAATGTCAGCGTCAGAGAAATTGCTGCTGTACAAGGTAACATTGACCACGTCACTCTATGGAGGGTGTTACTGGAGAACCAGTTGTTTCCGTACCATGTACAGCATGTGCAGGCACTATCAGCAGCTAATTGGCCTCCACGGGTACACTTCTGCGAATGGTTCATCCAACAATGTGTCAATCCTCATTTCAGTGCATATGTTCTCTTTACAGATGAGGCTCCAGTCGAACGTGATCAAATTATAATTTTCACAACCAACATGTGTGGGCTGATGAGAATCCGCACGCAATTGTGCAATCACATCATCAACATAGATTTTCTGTGAATGTTTGGGCAGGCACTCGGGATACTCTACCTGTGCTGCTAGAACATGTGCCTTTACAAGTACGACACAACATGTGGTTCATGCACTATGGAGCTCCTGCACAATTCAGTTGAAGTGTTCGTACGCTTCTCAACAACAGATTTGGTGACCGATGGATTGGTAGAGGTGGACCAATTCCATGGCCTCCATGCTCTCCTGACCTCAACCCTCCTGATTTTCATTTACGGGGGCATTTGAAAGCTCTTGTCTATGCAACCCCGGTACCAAATGTAGAGAGTCTTTGTGCTCGTATTGTGGACGGCTGTGATGCAATACGCCATTCTCCTGGGCTGCATCAGCACATCAGGGATACCATGCGACGGAGGGTGGGTCCATGTATCCTCACTAACGGAGGACATTTTGAACATTTTCTGTAACAAAGTGTTTGAAGTCACGCTGGTACGTTCTGTTGCTGTGTGTTTCCATTCCATGATTACTGTGATTTGAAGAGAAGTAATAAAATGAGCTCTAACATGGAAAGTAGCGTTTCTGGACACATGTCCACATAACATATTTTCTTTCTTTGTGTGTGAGGAATGTTTCCTGAAAGTTTGGCGTACCTTTTTGTAACACCCTGTAGAACCTTCAGAAACTCCATGATTCACTGCTAATAAATCTGACTGATGGGTACTGACTGCACCAGTCACTTAATGTGTCATTTATGTGAGCTGTTGTCTTTCACTGTGGTATGAATTAATCCAGTTATGTGCTGTTCCTCTAATACTCTAATTCTGAATCTTACAAAGTAATTTATCATGATTGATTTTATGAAATACTTTAGATTAGTTTAGGAATATGCTCAGGGCAGCATTTCAAACAGAAAAGAAAAATTACTTATTTTGATTGAGTGATTTTTCCTAAAACCGCATTGTGATGCTATTATTATATTACATTTTATTTATTAGGCAGTCTTTTTTTTTAAAAAAAAATGTTTCTCAGAATTTTTGAAAACACAAGTCAATGGAGAAAAAGCTGTAGTATGGAAACTCTTCTTGGTTTCCTTTTTTGTGTAGTGGTTTTACTGCAGCAATTTTTAAGCAGGCTGGAAAGTTTCCACATGTGAAGAACAGGTCTACAAGTTAGGTCAGTGGTACAGAGATTTAAGGCCACACCCTTTTTGTGACAAAATCTGGGATGTTATCTATTCCTGCTGAGTGTTTTGATTTTAGAAGCTTGATTTCTTGCTATACTTCTTGTATATTAGTTGGTATGAGAAATATTGTGATGTCTCTCTGATAAAGTTTCGATGTCATTTGTATGGAATGTATAAGAGTGACATTTTCTCAACGAGTTTTCCTGTCATATCCACAAAATAACTTTTAAACACGTTAACTACATCCTGGATATAAAATGTAGACTGGCAATGGCAAGGAAAGAGTTTCTGAAGAAGAGAAATTTGTTAACATTGAGTTTGGATTTAAATGTTATGAAGTCATTTCTGAAAGTATTTGTATGGAGTGTAGCCATGTATGGAAGTGAAACTTGGACGATAAATATTTTAAACAAGAAGAGAATATAAGCTTTTGAAATGTGGTGCTACAGAAGGATGCTGAAGATTAGATGGGTAGATCACATAACTAATGAGGAGGTATTGAACAGAATTGGAGAGAAGAGAAATTTGTGGCACAACTTGACTAGAAAAAGGGATCGGTTGGTAGGGCATATTCTGAGGCACCAAGGGATCACCAATTTAGTATTGGAAGGCAGTGTGGAGGGTAAAAATCATAGAGGGAGACCAAGAGATGAATACACTAAGCAGATTCAGAAGGATGTAGGTTGCAGTAGGTACCGGGAGATGAAGAAGCTTGCACAGGATAGAGTAGCATGGAGAGCTGCATCAAACCAGTCTCTGGACTGAAGACCACAACAACAACAACAACTACATCCTTCAGTTTGGTGATAGTTCGTGAACTCTTATTGAACTGTATATTATTAATTTTAATTTTGTTGCTTCCTGTTTCTTTTTTTTTTTTTACAACATTACAAACAGCATTTTTAATTTTATTGGATGCACTTCTTATGTCCCTGTCATTTTCCATCATTTTGGCACTCTTTTTACTTTCCTAAGTATTGTTTTATAGTTGTTAAAATATGTATCAAATTCAGATGTTGTGGGACACATGTTATGCATTCTGAAAAGACTTTATTCGTAGCTGTAGTACTGCAGCTGCAGAATATTTCAACAGTGAAAAAAGTCAGTTGTTATCTGCTTAAGAAAAGCTTTATTTGGTTCATTTTACCAGTTCTGGCAGTTTAACGTGCCATCTTCAGAAATTAAATTGACTCAAATCATTGGTAAGCCTACATCAAAATAAGAATTGTGCGGTAGTGTCCTACAAAGGATTGGCAAAAAGTACATAGATGAAGCAAGCATGTTAAAACAAATGTACAAGGTTTAAATGGTATAAATAAAACAGGTTTGTTAAAACAGATGTAAAATTGTCAAGCTTAAGAGCCACAAAATTTGTTTGCCATTGAATCAAAAAAATAGAGTAACATCTCTAAAAATATATGATATGTGCAATGAGTGGTGAACAATTAATTGTTAATTGTTTGCTACCGATTTTTATCTCTGACTTCATCTTTTGCACGCAAGACTGGCTGCCTTTACTACTTTAGATGAGCCACCACCTTCAGGTGATTGCACCCTATGCTCTTCATGGCATGTGGAAGGATCCATTTCAACCTTAGATGACTTTTTCACAGCACACACAGAGTGTACACTGGATTTCTTCTGCTGCTTGGCACCGATATCCCTAAGCGGCTGCATCACATGCCTACATGACGAACATTGCAGCTCCCAAAACTACCAAAAATCCTTTCCTCTGTGTATGCCTGAACCTTCAGGTCAGGTGGCTTCCTCTGAAAGAGGGTAAATTACAGCATCTGGCTCAGGATCTTTATCAGCCATAGATATCTCCTGAAATCTGTCAGCCAAACTGGGAAGGATGTATGATCAGATCTCAGAAAGCTTTTTGATGCCCTTGAACCTTGAAATGATCTCCCACTCGACCATAGATGAGACATCAATCTTAATGCGGGCAATAACTGAGCAAACCATAGCAGTGGACCAATTGAGGTACACATAGGACTTGCTGGACATCCCTTGGATCCCCATATATGGCCCCTACAGTGATGTCCATTGGTGACAGTTTCAAGCTGCATGACCAAAGATAGCAACTCCTTGAGATGCGAGTGAAGGTACTCCAAATCAGCTCAAATACAAAAACAACACTCACAGATGCTATCCACGTGATGGTAGTAACCAAAGTGTTTAGTGTTTCAAGAGGCACAGTATTGCAGCTTTATCAAACAAACAGGGAAAGCAGAGAAACATAATCTTCTAAATCACAGCATGGATAAAAGTGTGTGTTGAGTAATCATGACAAACAGTCATATCCATGATGAAAATCTGCACCAAACAAATACACAAAAAAGTCAGGATTAAACTACAAAGGAAACAGACAAATCTAAATAATAAACTTGCTCCTAAATAGAAATTCATGATATAATGCACAACAAATGATCTATCCTCATGATGCTGCTTGAAAGGAGCTTGGTACTTGACAGCTGGTATCAAAGGTCATTGACCTTATCAAAACAAGTGGCATTGGTGCTACAGACAGCGTAAATCTATTCTGTACAGTTATTAAAAGCCTTGTAAATATGCAAACAAGTAAGAAATTTAATTGTAAACTACAAAAGCACATAGAGAAAGGAGAAAGCTAAATAAATAACTTTATTCTACTTAGCTAATCATAATATAATGTACAAACAAGTAATCTATGCTCCTGGTGCTGCTTGGATGGAGGATGTTGTGGGTTTCACATTGATTATTGTCAGTGGTAGGAGCAACCTGATAGGCTTGTCTCACAACATACTGCACTAGATATTGTGGAATGGCATCTGTGTAATGGCAATAGTGCAGAAATTCAGTGTCCAGAGTTTCATCTGATAACATTTGTAGGTTTCTTTAACAATGACTTGATACTATCATTACAGCTGTCCATGAAAAATAAATTTTATGTAGGTATGTGTGTGTGTGTGTGTGTGTGTGTGTGTTGTGTGTGTGTGTGTGTGTGTGTGTGTGTGTGTGTGTGTGAGAGAGAGAGAGAGAGAGAGAGAGAGAGAGAGAGAGAGTGAAAAAAGTGAATGCAAGGTGGTGTAATTTTTGGAGCTATTTATGTGTCCACACACAACATACCAATCATCTGTGTTGAGGAGCAACATACCAATCATCTGTGTTGAGGAGATGAGGGTTTGTTTACTTCGGTGCCTTCTCTGCTATGTGCTATTTATACTTACATTACATGCATTCTGGATAATGAACTGCAACTGTAATTTAAATTTGTGGTTTTGGTCCAGTATACAGGGGTTGGACAAAAATATGGAACATCATGAGAAATGCATGCTTGAACATAAATGCTAGACAAGCCTGCAGTTGGTGAATGCTTTCATAACCAGGGTAGCCGATGTGTCAGATATTTCAAGAAACACTATATTGAAGATTTAGACAGAATACAGGAAAAGCTGAAAAACATCACCCATACACTTGAAATTCAGATGAAAGTGTCTATTGAGAGATTGTGACAAATGGACATTGAAGATTATCGTGCAGAAAAATAAGAGGACAACAGCTGCCAAAGTCACTGCAGAACTGAATGTTGCACTTGCGAGCCCTGTCAGCACCAAAACACAAAGGAGCTCCATAACTAGGGCATTGCAGGGCAATCTGGAATTCCAAAACCACTAATCAGTGATGCAAATGCCCGTAACAGGAAAAATGGCTCTGAAGCAATAAAATCTGGACAGTGGACTAATGGAAGAAAGTCATTTGGTTGACTGAGTCTTATCACACTGTTTCCAACTTCTGCCTAATTTTATGTCCCATGAATGAAACATGTCAGGGATTGGTGATTATCTGGGCAGCCATATCATAGTATTCCATAGAAGCTCACTTTATTGCCAAGGATTATGTGACCATTTTGACTGATTAGGTCCATCCATTGGTACAATGTTTATTCCCCAGTGGTGATGCTCTGTTCCATGATGACAGGGCCCGTGTTCACGCAGCTCGCATAGCCCAGGACTGGTTTGTAAGCATGCGGATGAATTTTCCCATCTCTCCTTGTCACCCAGTCACCAGATCACAATATTAATGCGCTTTTATAGTCTACTTTTGAGAGAAGGAACCACCAGTGAAATTACTTCATGTACTTGCATGAGAGAAAAATACTATATCCAGTATGTTTCAGACAATTTGTTTTTCTGTTTTTCAGTAAATATTAGAAAGTGGTGAAATCAGAATCATAGTTTTTAAGCTGAGTGTTCCATCTTTGGCCATAATCTGTGTCTGTTTTATGATTTCAATAATAAAGTAATTACAGGTACTGCGAGAACGGGATGCCCAAGTAAAATTCAACAAGCAGTTGAAGGAAGATGAAGCGCAAAGAGAAACTGTTTATGCTGTTAAAATTAAAGAAGATGCTGAATTATTACACCGAGAAAAGTTAGATGAAATTGCAAAGAAGATATGCAAGTGTAGAAAATATAAAATGGAAATAAAGCAACAGTAAGAACAATTTTGCATGGTTCTTGGCATAGAATACCTTTTAATCTTTTCACACATTGGTAAATGACTAAATTTTGTGAATCATTGCTCCTAATGAAATTTTGGATGTAGTCACTGTTACAGCTGACATTAATTCACTGTGCAGATTGATTGGATTTTCAACAGTTCATTAAGAGGTAAAAATAACAAATATAACGATAACAGAAATTCAAAAATTGGAGTACTGAATAAAACTGAGCACAGGAAAACGCATGCAGATGTATGATATTTGCTTCTATCTACCTTTTGCAGATGTGGACACACATCAAAAACAAGCACGCTGGACGCTCATGCAGATGCCCACGTGCATGCATCCCCACACATATGCACATGGGTGCATCCATGTGCACCCCTCTCCCCTTTCACACACACACAATTTGAGTTAGTGGTTATCCAGGCAGATAAATGGTGGAGAGAGAGGAAATCATCACACAGGGGAGGAGGACAACGGGCCAAGTAAGGAGGAGTGGGAAGCTATTGGAAGAAGGAAAGGAGGTGGCAGATTATACACTACTGGCCATTAAAATTGCTACACCATGAAGATGACGTGCTACAGATGCAAAATTTAACCAACAGGAAGAAGATACTGTGATATGCAAATGATTAGCTTTTCAGAGCATTGACACAAGGTTGGCGCCGGAGGCAACACCTACAATGTGCTGACATGAGGAAAGTTTCCAACTGATTTCTCATACATAAACAGCAGTTGACTGGCGTTGCCTGCTGAAACGTTGTTGTGATGCCTTGTGTAAGGAGGAGAAATGCATACCATCACGTTTCCGACTTTGATAAAGGTCGGATTGTAGCCTATCACAATTGCGGTTTATCGTATCGGGACATGGCTGCTCACGTTGGTCGAGATCCAATGACTGTTAGCAGAATATGGGTTTGGTGGGTTTTGGGGGGGGGGGGGGGAATACGGAATGCCGTGCAGTATTCCAATGGCCTCAGATCACTAGCAGTCCAGATGACAGGCATCTTATCTGCATGGCTGTAACGGATCGTGTAGCCATGTCTAAATCCCTGAGTCAACAGATGGGGACGTTTGCAAGGCAACAATCATCTGCACGAACAGTTCAACGATGTTTGCAGCAGCATGGACTATCAGCTCTGAGACCATGGCTGCCATTACCCTTGACACTGCATCACAGACAGGAGTGCCTGCGATGGTGTACTCAATGATGAACCTGGATGCATGAATGGCAAAATGTTATTTTTTTTTATGAACCCAGGTTCTGTTTACAGCATCATGATGGTCGCATCTGTGTTTGACGACATCGTGGTTAATGCATGTTGGAAGTGTGTTTTTGTCATTGCCATACTGGTGTATCACCCGGCGTGATGGTATGGGGAGCCATTGGTTACAAGTCTTTTTTTCGCATTGATGGCACTTTGAACAGTGGACATTACATTTCAGATGTGTTGCAACCTGGGGCTCTACCCTTCAAACAATCCCTGCGAAACCCTACATTTCTGCAGAATAATGCACGACCGCATGTTGCAGGTCCTGTATGGGCCTTTCTGGATACAGAAAATGTTCAACTGCTGCCCTGGCCAGCACATTCTCCAGATCTCTCACCAACTGAAAGCATCTGGTCAATGGTGGCCAAGCATCTGGCTTGTCACAATACACCAGTCGCTACTCTTGATAAACTGTGGTATTGGGTTGAAGCTGCATGGGTAGCTGAACCTGTACACACCGTCCAAGCTCTGTTTGACTCAATGCCCAGGCCGTTATTATGGCCAGAGGTGGTTGTTCTGGGTACTGATTTCTCAGGATCTATGCACCCAAACTGTGTGAAAATATAATCAGATGTCAGTTCTAGTATAATATATTTGTCCAACGAATGCCCATTTATCATCTGCATTTCTTCTTGGTGTAGCAATTTTAATGGCTAGTAGTGTATATATGTATGAGAATGAGATTGGGAAAAAGTGAGTCCAGTGTTGGAATGGAAAAAAACTGAAGTGCAAAATGACAAGCAAAAATAATAAGGTCAAGCAGTGGGAAGGGCATTAAGTACAGAGAAGGGAAGATGAGAACTAGTGGAGGTTAGGGCCAGGGAGCTTGCAGAAACTGAGAATGTACCAGAGTGATGATATCACCTTTCTGCATCGTTCAGAATAGGGGGGAGGGTGATGGCCATTATGGCAGAGATGTTGAAATAGCTGTTAAAGCCATACTGTTGACTATTCATCAAACATTTATAGTTATCCACAGTTGTATGGTGGCCACTCATTCAGTTAGGTAGCTGGTTAATTGCTGTATTCACATAGAATGGTGCACAGTAGTCAGGTTGTAAATGGTAGAGAAAGTGTCTGTTTTAATATGTAGCCCTACTTAAGGAAAGACAGAAAATACTTGTTATTGGATTGTAGTAAGAATTCCTAAGTGGATATATGGACAGGTTGTCCACAGAGAAAATACTTGCACAATGACATATTGAGAGTAGGAATGGTTTCGAGACAGGCTATGATATTGCAGAGTTGGGTAACAGAGGAGCATTTTTAGGGATGAGGTTAATATTTTCACCAGTATATTTCTCATCTTAGATAACGGAGAGAGGCAGTTGAAGTTGTGATGAATGGTGTGTTTGAGTATCTGAACAGTGACCAAGGCTCTTCCAGTTCAACTCAGGCAGGTGTCTGAAGCCAGGTCTCAGACAGCAAACAGTTTTAGCCTGTTGCTTGTGCTGTGTCTATTGATTCAAATCTGATACATATGTGGCGTCGACACATGGATCGATACGCCAAAACATGATACGTGTATAGTATCTTCGATTGATGTTCTTTGTAGGTTGACTTCCGGGAATCAGTTCCCATCTGTACCCCGTGCTGTACAGTTGATTATGAATAAAGTATTGTGATAGGAAGCGAGAGATGTGGTTATTACCTTCCCACCCTTGCGCTTTCCTCACATAGGTAATTTTGTATGCTCATTTAGGCATAAATATTGTGGTTTTAATTTTTAAATTTCTAAAATATGTAAAGAAACATTGTTTACAATTAGCCTGTACTACCATATATCATAAATCATTCAATTTTTTTTTTTCTTCTTCAACCTAGGAAGACAAGGAGTGTGACAGTTCTCAGCACTTTAGGTCACTGAATTTGTGTTTATCTGTATTCTTCTTTTCTGTATTTATTAATTTACTTAGAAGATTACCAAATTATTTTCTCATCTTTGAGTGATTCTTTTGTTTTCACTTTTGTACTCAGTTTGATGATAAAATTTTATTTCCTTGTTTACATATTTATTATAAATTATTTCATCTCATTTAGTTTTTTCTTGCAGAATATAGTAATATTGTGTGATTAAAGATGAAGAAATGTAGAAAAGACTGCAGGAATATTATTATATGTGTGCAGTATTGATGTTTTCAAAAATGTAAAAATGTACTGTACTAGTTCACAATATTACATTATGTCTGTATTTAATTCACAGAATTGAAGAAAATGAACAAAGAAGAGAAGAAGACCAGATAGGAGAGAAGGAAGAGTTAAAAGCTATAATCAGAGATGTTAAGATTGCAGAAGCTAAACATAAAGAACAGGTAACTCATGTTTTGTATGTGGCAGAATATTCATTTATTGATATTCTTTAAAGATTTATTTCCTAGTTGTTCTATAATGGTAGTAAAGTCACAATTTTTAGTGGAATGGTAATACATCATAATTACCTGAGCATGTCTTTGTGGATGGGCATTATTGTTCATTATGAGGGTGTCTATATCAACTATGCCTTGGAAAATTTGTAGATGAGGTTACAGTATGTCATCTCTTTACTTGCAGACATCAGTGTGATTTATCTAATGACTAAGAAAGAAGTGAACTCTTGAAACTTTCTGAAAAGCTAAGACTGTGTACCAGACTGGCGTTTGAACCTGGGAACTATACCTTTTGCACCCAAGTGCTCCACCAACTGAGTTATCCAAGCATGATTCATGACCCAGCCTCATCTTCTACCTTCTCAGCTTCACACTTTGAGACCAGTGTTCCAGGTTCAAGTCTCAGTCTGGCACACAGTTTTAATCCACGAGGAAGTTTCAAATCACAGCATGTTGCACCAGAGTGTAAAAATTCATTCTGATAACAATCCCATAGCCTGAGGCTAATCCATATTTGCACAGTATCCTTTTGTTTTCCAAAGGTTCTATTCTTGCAAGGTATGCAGGAAACTTCTGCGAAGTCTGGGAGGTGGGAGATGAGATTCTGGTAGAAGTAAGGGTTTGAGCACAGGTTGTGAGTTATGTTTGAGAAACTCAGTTAGTAGAGCATTTGCCCAGAAAAGTAGTAGTCCCGGGGTCAAGTCTGAGTCTGGCACATACTTTGAACCTGCCAGGAAATTTAAAATCCCTCTCCAGTTTCAGTTGGGAAGCAGAATATATTTATGTGCAAGTAGAATTTGATACCTCTACCTTCTATTTTGCCTCCAAGATATAAACATGCTGGGTGAGCGAATCCATTGGAACACTCACAGTTCCCCATTAAGCATTACTTTCAAAACATTTCAAATATTTTGAAGATATCATATTATTGCTTATCAGTTGTATAGACTTTAATTTGAAACAGTGTCCTTACACATTAGTCTGAAACTGAGATGGTATGTGATATTTTCAGTAGGGAAGGTAAGAGTTCAAACTAAATAAACTAATTAGTACTCAACTTTATCTGATGACAGCTGTAGAAATTGTAATCATCATCTATAGTCAGGATGGCATAAGATGATCCTTGGTGCTTCGTAGCACTATTGCCAGCTTTCAACTGAGAAGCACTAACCGCTGCAGGTGTAGACAGTGGCCATCCACAGAGTCATGACAACACTGAGGTGTTGCCATACAGACATATGTACAATCATGTTATGTTGTTGGTTGAGGTAGACCTGTGAAGCTTCCACATCCAGCCCACTGCAGTTGTCAGTGATCAACTTACACTGACTCAACTATAGTATATCTCGAGTTGTTACCCAGTATGAATGCAACAATAGTTGTTTGACTCTTGTAATTTATTGTTCTTTTCCATAATGTCATCATATAACTTCACAAAATTATACCCATTACAATGCAGACATTCAGGACATGACGAATGAACAAATGTCACAAAATTTCAAAATGGTTACATATACTTTGACAGAAAATAATTTCATGATTCAAAGGTCTCGCAAGAAGTAGCAGTGGAATGACTGACTTTCATGTTGCATTTTTGAAATATAATTAACAACTGCGAGAGCTGCGATACAAGTGGCACATTGTTTCCACTTACGTGGGTTTGTTTTTGATGGTAGAACATATCGGAAGAACAATGTTCTGGAATCTTTTACAAGTTGCAAAATGAAAGTGAATTAATTTTTGTCTATTTTCTGAGATTACAATTTAAATGTGATCATACAGTGGACTTCAAATTTGGTTTAATTTCAACCTTACTCTCAAACTTTTGGAGTCTATACCTGTGCATTCTTTGTTTATATTACAATTTTGAGTTATTTTTCTTTAAACAAATTTCTGACAGAACAGATTCATTAGATTCAGGAGGTATGTGATTAAGTAGTGAACATAAAACTGTGATCAGAATCATAAATTAAGTTTTCAGTACCACTCAATCTCCCTCTAAGTGTACAAAAGAGAAATCAAGTGTTAACTGCATCAGTATTTTCTATTTTTGCTTATTATTGTTCTTTACTGTTTTAAAAGAAATGATGGAATGACAAATTTTATTCATGAAATACTGTGTTTATGTATTGTGCTAGTCCATGCCTTGTAAAAATCCTCACATTAATTACTGTCAGGTTAAAGTAATATTGAACAGTACAGTGCTGAAGGTACTGTGTGATTCAACAATAAAAATGTATTCTGGATTGCAGCTCTGAAATTGTATGAAATAGCACAAAACAAAGATGGTACCAGTCTGTTCACATTGACAAAATGGTGACCCATAAATAGGTTGGTTTACAAGGGGGCCATCCTGATACCCATGGCTGTTCCCTTTAATTGTTGGTATGTCTGGCCTTTGAAAGTGAAGAAGTTGTGAGTCAGGATGAAGCTGGCTAAGGTAATGAGGAAAGAGGTTTTAGGTAGGGTCGCAGGTGATCGGCGTGAAAGGAAAGCCCGCTCGTACGCCAACCTATTTATGGGTCGCTTAGAGGAAGCCTTCTTGGTTACCCAGGCCTGCCAACCCAAAGTTCAGTACAGATTTATTGATGACATCTTCATGATCTGGACTCACAGTGAAGAAGAACTCCAGAATTTCCTCTCCAACCTCAACTCCTTTGGCTCCATCAGATTCACCTCATCCTACTCCAAATCCCATGCCACTTTCCTTGACGTTGACCTCCATCTGTCCAATGGTCAGCTTCACACATCCGTCCACATCAAACCCACCAACCAGCAACAGTACCTCCATTATGACAGCTGCCACCCATTCCATATCAAACGGTCCCTTCCCTACAGCCTAGGTCTTCGTGGCAAACGAATCTGCTCCAGTCCTGAATCCCTGAACCATTACACCAACAACCTGAAAACAGCTTTCACATCCCGCAACTACACTCCCGACCTGGTACAGAAGCAAATAACCAGAGCCACTTCCTCATCCCCTCAAACCCAGAACCTTCCACACAAGAACCCCAAAAGTGCCCCATTTGTGACAGGATACTTTCTGGGACTGGATCAGACTCTGAATGTGGCTCTCCAGCAGGGATACGACTTCCTCAAATCCTGCCCTGAAATTAGATCCATCCTTCATGAAATCCTCTCCACTCCACCAAGACTGTCTTTCCGCCGTCCACCTAACCTTCGTAACCTCTTGGTTCATCCCTATGAAATCCCCAAACGACCTTCCGTACCCTCTGGCTCCTACCCTTGTAACCGCCCCCGGTGTAAAACCTGTCCCATGCACCCTCCCACCACCACCTACTCCAGTCCTGTAACCCGGAAGGTGTACACGATCAAAGGCAGAGCCACGTGTGAAAGCACCCACATGATTTACTAACTAACCTGCCTACACTGTGAAGCTCTCTATGTGAGAATGACCAGCAACAAACTGTCCATTCACATGAATGGACACAGGCAGACAGTGTTTGTTGGTAATGAGGATCACCCTGTGGTTAAACATGCTTTGGTGCACTGCCAGCACATCTTGGCACAGTGTTACACCATCCGGGCTATCTGGATACTTCCCACCAACACCAACCTATCAGAACTCCGGAGATGGGAACTTGCCCTTCAATATATCCTCTCTTTCCGTTACCCACCAGGCCTCAACCTCCATTAATTTCAAGTTGCCGCCACTCATACCTCACCTGTCATTCAACAACATCTTTGCCTCTGTACTTCCGCCTCGACTGACATCTCTGCCCAAACTCTTTGCCTTTAAATATATCTGCTTGTGTCTGTATATGTGCAGATGGATGTGTGTGTGTGTGTGTGTGTGTGTGTGTGTGTGTGTGTGTGTGTGTGCAAGTGTATACCTGTCCTTTTCTCCCCCTAAGGTAAGTCTTTCCGCTCACGAGATTGGAATGACTCCTTACCCTCTCCCTTAAAACCCACATCCTTTCGTCTTTCACTCTCCTTCCCTCTTTCCTGATGAAGCAACCTTAGGTTGCAAAAGCTCGAGAATTGTGTGTTTGTTTGTGTGTCTATCAACATACCAATGCTTTTATTTGGTAAGTTACATCATCTTTGTTTTTAGATATATTTTTCCCACATGGAATGTTTCCCTATAACACACACACAGAATTTGAGCTTTCGCAACCAGCGGCTGCTTCATCAGGAAAAGGAAAGATGAAAGGATGTGGGTTTTAAGGGAGAGGGTAAGGAGTCATTCCAATACCGGGAGCGGAAAGACTTACCTTAGGGGGAAAAAAGGATAGGTATATACTCCCGCACACACACACACACACACACACACACACGCATATCCATCCATACACACACAGACACAAGCAGACATATTTAAAGGCAAAGAGTATGGGCAGAGATGTATGGATGGATATGCGCGTGTGTGTGTGTGTGTGTGTGTGCGAGTGTACACCTGTCCTTTTTTCCCCCTAAGGGAAGTCTTTCCGCTCCCGGGATTGGAATGACTCCTTACCCTCTCCCTTAAAACCTACATCCTTTCATCTTTCCTGTTCCTTCCCTCTTTCCCGACGAAGCAGCCGCTGGTTGCAAAAGCTCAAATTCTGTGCGTGTGTTTGTGTGTTTATTCATTGTGCCTATCTACCGGCACTTTCCCGCTTGGTAAGTCTTGGAATCTTTGTTTTTAATATATTTTTCCCATGTGGAAGTTTCTTTCTATTTTATATATATATATATATATATATATATATATATATATATATATATATATATATATATATTAAAAACAAAGATTCCAAGACTTACTTATATATATATATATATATATATATATATATATATATATATATATATATATTAAAAACAAAGATTCCAAGACTTACCAAGCGGGAAAGCGCCGGTAGATAGGCACAATAAATAAAACACACACACAGAATTTCTAGCTTTCGCAACCGATGGTTGCTTCTTCAGGAAAGAGGGAAGGAGAGGGAAAGACGAAAGGATGTGGGTTTTGAGGGAGAGGGTAAGGAGTCATTCCAATCTCGGGAGCGGAAAGACTTCCCTTAGGGGGAAAAAAGGACAGGTGTACACTCGCACACACACACACACACACATATCCATCCGCACATACACAGACACATGCAGACATTTGTAAAAGCAAAATGTGCTAGAGTGCTGCTCCCCATACAGTAGAGATGTTGTGTCATAGATAGGCACAACAAAAATACTGTCAAACATGCAAGCTTTCAGCCAGAAAGGCCTTCTTCCAAAATAGACAACAAACACACATATAACCATTGTCTCTGGCTGCTGAGGCCTTGGCAGCCGGAAGTAGTGGTCATGTGTGCATGAGTTGCATTTGCATGTGTGTGTGTGTGTGTGTGTGTGTGTGTGTGCGCGCGCGCTCGCGCACTTGTGTGTGTTTGTCTGCTATTGGTGAGTAGCAGTCTGTCCTTTCCATAATATTGTCTTGATTATTTCTTTATTATAGGACATTTCATTCTTTAATTATTTAATTTTATATGAATATCTTGTATCCTGTGGTCTGTTTTCTACGGAGGTTTTCCTCTAAGACATGCATTAGTTCCAAATTTGAGGTTGTCATTCCACTAAACAGTATGTGTTTGTTAAATTGGCAGGAGCTTTTATAGTTGCTGAATCCTGTGTTTATCATAAGATGTTCATTGAGTTTCCTTGGCTAATACATACTTTGATATGTTTATGGGATTAGTTTTAATTTGTCATCCTTCAAAATAGGCTATGGACCAGTGACCTGTAGGTGACTTTGTGGCCACTTTCTTCTCACTCCATTCACATGATTGTTTGAATGCCTCTGTGTGTGCCATAATTATTCTAATCTTAGCTTCACAATCCCTACTGAGCGATACATATGGGGTTGAGGTATATCCTGGTGTCATCATTTAAAGTTAGTTTTTGCAACTTTATTAGTAAACTTTCTCAGGATAGTTTATGTCTTATCTTCGAGAGTCTGCCAGTTCAATTTCGTCAGTATCTCCATGACACTCTCCCACAAATGAAACAATCTTGTGACCATTCATGCTGTCCTTCTGTATACATACTCAATGTCACCTGTTAATCCTATTTGGTAAAGATCCCACACACTTGAGCAATATTCTAGAACCAGTTGTACGAGTAATTTGTAAGCAATCTCCTTTGTAGACCGATTGCACCTCCCCAGTATTCTACCAATAAATTGAAGTCTACCAACTGCTTACTCATGCCTAAGTGAAGATGATCATTCCATTTCATATCACTACAAAGCGTTACACCTAGGTACTTGCATGAGTTGGCCGATTCCCGCAGTGACTCACTGATGTCATAGTTATAGGAAGCTATGTTTTTTCATTTTGTGAAGGGCACAGTTTTACATTTTTGAATATTTAAAGTAAGTTGACAATCTTTATACCACTTTGAAATCTTGTCAAGATCTGACTGAATATTTATGTAGATTCTTTATGGATAACTTCATCATCTGCAAAAAGTCTGAGGTTACTAGTAATATTGTCTGCAAGGTCATTAATATATAACATCAACAGCAAGGGTCCCAATACACTTCCCTGTGGCACACCCGAAATTACTTCTACATCTGATAACGACTCTCCATCTAAGATAACATGCTGTGTCCTACCTACCAAAAAGTCCTCAATCCACTCACAAATTTCACTTTTGACAGTAAGCATAAGTGTGGCACTGAACCAAATTCTTTTTGGAAATCAAGAACTGCTGCATCCATCTGCTTGCCTTAACTGAAAGCTTTCAGTATGTCATGTGAGAAAAGTGCAGGTCAGGTTTCATATGATTGTTTTTGGAATCCATGCTGGTTGACATGGAGGAGGCCATTCTGTTCAAAATACCTCATTATGTCTGAACTCAGAATGTGTTACAAGATTTAACAGCTAATCAGTGTCAAGGATATTGGATGGTAATTTTGTGGATCACTTCTACTACCCTTCTTGTAGATGGGCATAACTCGTGCTTTTTCTGAGAACTGGGCATGGTTTTTTGTTTGAAGGGGCTAGTTCAGCCACAAATTCAGTATAGACGAGGGGCAACTCAGCTACATATTCAGCATAAAATCTGGTAGGGTTTCCATTGGGCCATAGAGCTTTGTTTAATATTAACATTTTTAGCTGTTTCTCAAAGCCACTGATTCTAATACTTATTTCACTCATCTTTTCATTGGTACTAGGATTAAATTGGGATGATACTCCTGGGTTTCCTTTATAAAGGAACATTTGAAAATGGAGTTGAGCATTTCTACTTTTTTCCACAAAAAAGCAATGCCCACTGAGTTTCAGCAATAGTGGATTTCAATTTTCTAACCTATCTGCATTATCATACAGGAGATGGAATTTGACACTACAGCTTAGAGTTTTGAGTGGTGTTAATCCTGTCAGCATCTGTGGAGTTAGATAACCTAAACATGCCTCCTGGGCCTTGTCAAATGCTGAGAACCTCAGGAAATTCTTCTGGTTATGACTGGGTATATGTTTGGAGAATATTGATTTTCTCTTCTGGGGCACACTGAGCGCCACCTGTTCCTCTGTAGCAGTTTGTTCTGTGCATGTGTCAGCAACCACCATGTAGTTGTCTGCTGAGACAAAACAGTCATTAAGAGAAAACTTCTGGGGCACATGTCACCTCTCACTTGTAAAAATGGAACAGGGTGGTGCAAACTTAACAAACTGTACTCATGTTTGGGAGCATTGCTATTTATATGCCATGAGACCATTCCAATTTACAATTTCAGTGGGGTGATAGCTCATTTGAAAAGGACATGCCCAAATTCTGTTCCCATCCATTCCTTTTACAAATCTATGCTCTATGTATAATGACCTCATCATCAAACTTAATTTTACTTCCTTCAATTGTATAAGGATTGCTTAGTTTTGCAAGGCTCTACATGAGTTGACCTATATTCCCCTCTCTGCACAAGGGAACTCAGGGGTTCTTATCTCACAAACTAACAACCCTCCTATGGGATGGATATACTGTGTGGTAGCAATAACCCCCAACCAACTGAAAGAGAGTAACCCTATTGGAACAACAACACTGGAGAGAAAATGAACTGCAACAGAATGTGTGCTGATTCTATCATACAGTATTCTCATTATACTGCAAGAAGTTTAAGGAACCTTTGAAAATGTATCACTTTTTTATATTCAAATGCTTTGCAGTGTTTAGCAGAAACCTATAAATCAAATTAAGTGGTATGTAAATGGGACACCTGTTCTAGAAATGTCTATATTTCGGTAAAACACCCAGTTACAAAAAATGAAATTGCTTGATGTATACCAAAGAGTTTCACATTATACTGGCCTTCAGCAAGTGTAGTTTGTCCAAATCCCTAATGGAGATGTATATGTAATAGTTAAAAGATGAATTGAAAGAGGGGGTATTATTGAAATAAAAAAGGGAAACCTGTATTCAACCTGATTTTAACATCACAGTGCTTTTCTAACAAGGCCCCTTTCCTTTTTCAGCTTTTGAACTGACATACTCAGCTGATTATAGTGAGATGTGAGGGTTATTGTGGGGTTCAAACCATGGTGCTACTTGGATTTTTCACTTGTAAAAACCATTTCCAGAACTAAAACACAATAGATGACTGAAAAATCCTAGAATTGGCCAGTGATTAAACACTGGACCCTAGGGTTGATAGCCTGGCACTTAGCCACTGAGCTACCAAGCCACGCTGTTATTGATATAAGGAATACTTGAGCAAATACTGCATGCACCACCAGCAAACATTATTTTTAAAAACAGAGCCCCTAGAAGCCCCTAAGAAGATTACAAAATCCATCAGGTCACTAAAAAGTAGCAATTCTAATGGCTTTGATGATGTTTCTAGCAGAATATTAAAATCGTGTGTTGACTTGATAGGATTACCCATAAGATCTCTCTGTAATCAATTAGTAACTTTGAGGATATTTCCTGACAGACTTAAATTTGCAGTCGTTACACCCACCTACAAAACTGTAGATTAGCAAACCATCTGTAATTACAGACCTATATTGTTCCTTTCAACCTTTTCAAAAATATTTGAGAAAGTGGGCTATGATAGGATACTGACTCATTTAACCCATCAGAACTTACCAATCACCTCTCACTTTGGCATTTGCAAAGGATTCTCTGCACAAAAAGCAGTCCAAAATGTATATAAGAAGTGCTAGCAGAGACAAACAAGAAAGATTATTCTGTTGATATATTCTGTGACCTTGCCAGAACCTTCCATTGTATGAAACAAAAAATTTACTTACTAACTAGAGTGTTATAGCATCAAAGGCATCTCTCTTGCATGGATGGAATCTTACCACCATAAGAGAAAGCAGAGGGTACCATTAACAGACAGTATCTTACAATCAGGCAAGAAAATAATCTTAGAATTGGGGAACATAATGTGTAGGGTGTTACAGGTATTGCTACTAGGCCAAGTGTAATGTTTCTGACAATGTAAACATACTAATCAAGGGTTCAAACTCAACCCAAGCAGACATACTTCAGATGATAACTGAACTGGCTTACAAGTTGTTCACAGCAAACAGTTTAAGTTTTAACCTCACAAAGTTCTATATTTAGCAGTTTCAAACAAGTAATAATGACTTCTTACCACCAGGAGTAGACATGAATTGTCATACACTGAATGAGGCATAGGTCATAAAATTTCATGGGGTCCAGCTGGGTAAAAAGATAAAATAAAGTCACACTTGGATAAATTGATCAAGAAACTCAATCCAGCTTGTTATGTCTTTAGAAACATGCCTAATTGTTTAACCCAAACACAAAAGTTTTGGCTATTTTGTATATTTTCACACCCTGTTGCCTTGTAGAATTATCTTCTGGGGTACTACATCTAAAATAGGGTGTTTGTTTTGCAGAAGTGAGCAGTAAGAATAACGCAGAGGTTGGTGGTGAATGAACTCTATGATAGTTGGTAGGACTGGGCTGCTTGAGGTCAAGAATACCCGCAGTTCACAACACTCAGCACGGTTGCAGCTGTTTGGTGGATAACTATCAGGAGGTTGTCCTTATGTCCAACCATACACACAGCAGTTTTATAGACTTGTTTATTCTGTGCCAAAATACATCAATTTTGAAGTCACAGTTGGTGATTTGGAGTTGAGCATTGGCGCTTATGAGTGCCAGATGTGCTGATTTCAGCAAGCAGCCCCAGTGGCACAGTCAGCCATAGTGTAAGCCAGCTGTAGTGGCAGTGTCCCCAACCCAGGATGAATAGCTGTGCTGCTGTATTGGTGTGCACCTTAGAGCATGGCACACTGAGGTGTGTAGAGTCAAACTGTGGACTCCAGTATGGATGGCAATGCCAGCCTCTTGTGATAATGTCATGACTTACACAGGTGATGGTGGGCTACAGCACTGTTTACCCACATAGGGTGATGAACAGCAGCAGAGTTTGCCAATATGGGTGATTACAGATGAGTGGTTAAATGGTACAGGCATGAAACATTGATTCCCAGATGAGGCAGTCATCTGTGGATAGTAGTTAGCCAGTTGGTGGCCTGCTTGCTGACTGGAAAGCTCCAAGTCAGCAGCACCCAAAGGTAATGCAGACAACAGGTCCACAGCTATTGGTGACAGCAGCAAATTGATGACCCATTTCTGCCTGATGTAATCTTCCCGTGTAGTTGCTTCCTGGTGGTGACTGAAGACTATCTATCTATTTATACTACTGCAGTCCACCGTTGTTTCTGAAAGAGCAGTGCTTGTCTCTACTAATCCATAACAGAACTTGGGAGACAGGCATGGTTGATGGGCAAACGTGGCATCAATACTCCAGTCTTTTCATTACATAAACAGTTTCACTGCCATGGCTGTGCTATAATGGTGTAGTAATTTCTTCTGTACCGGTAGCAATGTAGTAATTACCCTGGGCAGTACTTCTGCAATGTTAGCATAACCATAATATGGCTTCTTTCGCAAGAATACCTATTTGCCCCATTTTGCTGAGGTTTCTTATGTCACCATTGCCATGACATCTCCTGTTAGGTTGGTTACTAGAGTCTGCTAGTATGCCATATGAGACCCCAGAGCAACAGTACTGTGTAAAGTAGATAACCATACATTTTACAGAAGCCTTCTTAAGGATCTTGGAATTCTTTCACACACTTCCCATACATTTACTCCTTAACTTTCTTTACTGCTGATGATAAAAATCAGTTTTGACTGAAATGTGAGGTACACAGTCACAATGCAAGACACAAAAATAATTTTCATGCAGACGTGCCCTTCTTGTCCAGGGTTGACAGTGGAGTTACATATTAAATATTCTGGTGGTAAGATATTCAATAAGCTCCCATTTAACACAGAGCAAGTAACTGGGAATCCCTACCTGTCCAAAAGAAAATTAAAAACATATCTCATTAGCCACAGTTTCTACAAATTATGTGAATATTTTAGAGGTAAGGAGTGGTTGGCTTCTACTGTGGATGGTGGCGGTAGGTTGTCAGAAGTCGGGAAGCCTGTAGTTTGCCACATTGGGTGGGGTAATGGTGGAGGGTGAGTGGTTGCCTGGTGCTCGTCAAACATATTGTCACGAAAACATCATTTTTCAAACATCCATTTCTTGCTCAACGAACTACAAGTCTTGACAATGCCCAGAGAGCCCGAAACCCCCAGGAAGTAGGCTGTATTTGGCCAGTGAAGAGGTGTGGCCATCAGCAGGCAGCCTCACAGCTTGGAGCATCACATAACCCATGAAACAACATCTCTGCAAGAACACTGACCCCAAAGTCATTGGCAACCCACAAAGCAGACAAGAGGCAGCCTGGCTGTGCAGGATGGGGCATTTCAAGGTGTGCAGAATCATGCCTTGGGCCTAGCATGGATGGGATGACTCACACCAGCATTATCTGCCCACATGAGTAGAAGCAAGCAGCAAGAGTGTGCGGGCACAGGCAGTAGCAGCTGAGCCACTGTACAGGATGAAACTGTAGGCCTCCACGGTAGGAAGCCAGCAATGCCTGGAGCCCACAGGTGGCTGGAGGGTACTAAATTAACAACCTTAGACTCAGCACAAAAAGCAGGGTTGCAGCTAGCAGCAGTGGAGTCCAGAAGTGGTGACTTGTTGATCCGCATAGACTCTTTGACTGTCATAGATCCCCCCTCAGAGCTGGTGGCTGGTAGATTACAAAGACTGTCTCTGGAAATAAGTTCTTATCATGTAGGCCACAACACAGCCACATGTCAGGTGTAAAGAAATCAGGTCACCCACACTACAGTTGTCTGTCTTCCTGCTGCACCTATTTTATTCTGCCTCTGATCTCTCTGCTTGGTCATAGCATGTGGTAACTGCCTCGATGGTGTGATGACAGTACTTGTTCTATTAGTGGATAGTCCCTTACATAACGTTGACTGGCCAGCCCAAAGTGACCTGCTTCCATTGTGTCTTACATTAGCCGTGGGTGGTGTCTCACTTTTACTTAGCTGTGCCATGTGTGTTAACTGTAGCACAACAATATTTACATTCAAGCACTGAAAGGTTGCAGTAACTGCATGGAAAGTAACAATATGTGTTATAAAGCTATATGATAAGTAATAATTCGGTGTAAATAGTATTTATGAATAAAATATTTTATTTGAAAAATAGCATTATAATCAAGTAAATATATATATTACTAAATGCCTAACCCAGTTCATGGCTCATGGTTCTTTTCGCAGAGTCTCAGTTGCTTGTTGCCTTTGTAACACTTTCCAAGGACAACAAAATTTGATATTCAATATTTCATATGATTATTGACCATATTTAAAATGCTGTCATAATCTACTCATTAATAGATTTCATTTTATGTTAAGGATTTTACACAGTAAGGAAAGTTATAGTTAGAAATTGTGCATATTTTTTGAGGCAGCATAACTGACAATGCACAAATACCGTTTCTATGTTCATCAAGTATTTGAGGATGAGAGCACTTAGGAACTTGCAAGAAACTTTACACATAATGTCCTATCTTTTCAAAACTTTTCTTATTGATTCCCCCACAAAATTATTAAAAGAAAAAGTTTATGGTTGCTATATGTTCACTGTCCATGCAGGAAAATTATCACATCAGTCATGACATTTTAATTCATTCCTCCTGCATTACTAACTCCATTCACAGCACTTTTGAAGCCTTAGCCATTTATACCATTGAATGTAGTTGTCAAATTACTTCATTTTATTATACATAGTTCAGGAGGTATGATGTCATGAGTGCTGTGATTTGTGAAAAATTAGCTTCTGCTTAAAACAGAGTACCAATTGCATGGCCTACACTCATCCAGTGTTGACAATGAGGCCACATAGCAGCTTCCAACAAACTTTAAACATAATTTCAAACCTTTTTTAAACTTCCTATCTCTCAAATGTTTAATGTCAGATATTTAACAAATTAGTTAATTTGTAAATTAATCACAAGTCTGAAGCTTTTTTATCCATGGGAGTTCAATTCCCTAAAATATCTTAGGTTTATTGGTTAAACTAATAATAGCAAATAAACAACAGCTCTATAGTACAGCTCAGGGGCAATGGCTTTTTTCATAGTGGTACCTTTTTCACTGATTTACTTGATTAAATCTAGTTAGCATAATTGTGAATAGCATTGGGCACTATAAGATAGTATACAAATTACTAATGTCTTTGTTTCATGTTAATGTATACTTTGACTCATTCCACATTCCTGGGTGTTCTCCTTCTTTATGGGATATATGAGACACGACGACTGGATGACAACTTGCCACATTACAGTATGTTGTAAAATGTAATTCTGTTAAAAAAAATCATTTGTTGTGAACTGACAAATTCAGATAAATGATTTTTTCATCATGTGATATTGAATAAAGTTATTTTACCATTATTATTATTATTGTGAACATCATGGAAAATTAGGCGAAAGATTTTATAGGACAATTACTGTTTCTCAAAATTTGCATGTGATGGTTAACTTTAACCAGTTGAGGCACTTTAGTCTTTTCTGTGTTCCACTTATGTCATTTCTCAACATTCTGACTGCTTCCACTTGACTTTATCAGCTCACTGATGACATGAAAACACACATGCATTCAAATCCAAAACTTTGCATTGTCAATACTACAATGCCCAATGAATGAGTGTCTGCCGAAGAAACTGGTTCCTTCTGGCATGGCAAATTATGCTTTAGAAATTGAAGTACCTAAGCGGTAACAAAAGCTTCTCATTAAAAACCCAACCATCATAGGCTCACCAACAAAAGAGGCAGTACCGGTAATGTGTGTGCTCAGCTAGGCAGTCTGAACGCTGCATGGCCAGCTGGTTGTATTTGACATTGGACATTGGAGATTGCTCTCAAGAATGATGCAACCATGACGTAATCACCAGCACTGTGCAAAGGCTACCAGTTTTGACTGTGTTGTGTAGAAGCAGTAGCCATTCAGTTGTATAGTTTAAAGAAGAAATAATTATTGGAGCAATTTAAAGATCACCATCAGGAGATACTGAAGTCTTTCTTAAGAATTTGGAAGAAATGCTCAACATTTTCTCGAATGAGAACTCTACCATAATTATTTGTGGTGGCTTTAATATCAATCTATTGGTCCAGAGTTCAGTAAAAAACAAGTTTTTAGACTTACTAAAAGGCTTCAACATCTTCCGCCACATATCAGCTCCCACTAGAACAACAGATTCCAGTGAAAGCCTAATAGATAACAAACAAACACAAATGATGCTTACAATATATTTGCTTCCACTTTTATGACATACTTTGAAATGTGTTTCCCAAAAAAGCTTTTGAGTTATAGATCATCTGGATCCAAAGGGACCTGGATTACCCCCGGAATTAAAAAGCCAAGTGAAACCACGAAATTACTAAGTTTAAAGTTAAAAACATGTCATGATCAGAAGTTTGTTGAGTATGTGAGGACATACAAAAAGACTTACTGCAAAGTAATAGCAAAAGCAAAATTATTAAGTAATGATAGATTAATAAGGCAGGCTAGTAACAAGTCCAGAATAATGTGGAAAATGGTAAAAAAAGAAACTAGGGGTCAAACTAAAGAACAGGAAATCAATCTTAAAAATAATGAAAATATCCCAATAGAAAAAGATGTCATGGCAAACTATGTAAACAATTATTTTGTAAGTATTCCCATTCTGGGAATGCGAATTGACTAAGATTTAAACTGGAATGAACACAGTGTATATCTTACTCAGAAACTTAAATCAGCATGTTTTGCCTCAAGAATAATATCCAAGGAATGTAGCAAAGAATGTATTAGAGTGGTGTACTTTAGTTATTTCCAATCAGTTGCAAGCTATGGCATAAGTTTTTGGGGAAAAACCAGGTCAAGCCTAATGACATTTTTATTATGCGAAAAAGAGCTATTCGTATCATGACACACAGCGCACCACAAACTCACTGTGCCTGGAAAGGATCAGTAAAATAATTGCGATCTCCAAACCAACTCAAGCTACCATGATCACAATACAAGGCATTGTAAAGACTTCCACATTCCCTATGTAGCAAAAACTAGAAGTCAGAAGCATGTTAGCCACTTAGGAATAAAGCTTTTAAATGCACTCCCATCTCAAATTAAAGAATTGAAAGGTAAAAATAATTTCAAGTGTGAAGTAAAAAAATAGTTGATGGAAAAATGCTACTTCAGTGTAAATGAATACCTGTCTCAGACTGTGGATTGAAACCTGTACTTATTTTTAAAAAATTCAAACTAATTTAATTATGTTTTCAACTTCGTAATTGTGGTACTTATGAAAAATATGTTCAAGATCTGTAATACATTTTGTGTATAAGGCGTAGTTCATGATCTATAGTTGTTTATCATGAACACATACTTTAGTTTTTGTGTAGTAAGTTCTTGTACACTACTTATGTACTGTGTGTATGTAACTTTTTTTGCTGTTTGTATATGTTTGTCCATTCATTATGTGTATGCGTTGTTATGTGTTACGTGTAATCAAATGACAAATCCTGTATCACATGTGTGATCTATTGGATGCTAAATAAATAAATAGATCTCATCAAGAAACAACAGTATTCATTATGGTGTAATAGTACTGGCTCTTATCCCAGACAGTTTAGACTACATTGTTTACATAGACAGTTCAAGTAATATCATGCACATTCGAGCACATGCAATTGTAATTTCCTGCATATTAAACTTTTAACACGTGTTTACTGACACTAGATGTTCATTCATTTTCCATTTGCATGTAATAATGACAGACTGATAAAAGTGAACTTGTTACAGGTTCTCAAGAAGAAGAATGACACTAGAAAGTTTTATAAAGATGCTTTAGAACAAGATAGGCAAGTGAAAGAGAAACTGCGAAAAGATGAAGAGGATGAAGAAAGGCTAATGGAAATATGTGCAGCTGTAAGGCAAAAGATGGCAAGACTGGGAAGAGACAGTATAAAAGTGGTTAAGTATTTTTATATCTGGTATAGCACTAGTTGACGACAGAAAAACATGAAGTTTAGTGTTGCATATAGTTTGCATTTTATCCTCCTTGGTAAATAGGAAGCCTCTCTCTCTCTCTCTCTCTCTCTCTCTCTCTCTCTCTCACACACACACACACACACACACACACACACACAGTGTGGTACAACGATCAGCTACTTATGTATGTGGCTGTTGTTTACTGCTCAGCAGTTCATCTATATTAGATGATTAAATATTTTCTTTATTCATTGTCTCCATACCACCCAGACCTCAGGATTTTCTATGGTCATATTAAATTGACCATTAGACACTGATAGAATAGATTTACTACTACTACAACTTTTTTTTTAATCAGCAACTTAAGTATGAGAGGTATCCATGTTCAAATGATGCAGTGGTTGTGTCATGTTCATCATTTTCAAGTGGGAATCCCAATATTTCATGACCATTGGTACTTTGGTAGTATATTTTTATCTACCTGATATTAACATATTCAGATTTATAAAGGCATATCTTTTCTTGACTCTTCTTTGTATATTTTTGCTGTCCTGTTTTGTCTTCATTTCTTGACAAGGTTTGATATATTGCTATTTTATTAGATGTCCAATATTCTTATCTATTTATGTCATCCTTTTTTATCACTTAATAATACTACAATATATACTTTTTGTCAGTCAGTTTTCACACATTAATATTCACAGTATGTTATTTGATTATCAGCAAGAGAGAAAACTTTTCAGAAGTTGAGTAAATCAAAGAATATATATAGACAAAACCTCTAGCACAACATTTTTTATGCTACACTAATTATTGTTATTCATGCTACTCTGGTTGTAGAATTTTAAGAATTTTTGGCATCATTCTGTAACTTTAGTGACTGTAAGTCATACAAAATTTACAATTTATTTTCATTCTGGCTATAACAGTAACTCTCCTCTCTGGGAGTTCCTAGGAGGAATTAATGCTTGATATTATCCCTAGTTGCTTAAGAATGCTAGAGAGAAAGACATTTACAAGAAACAACAAGAATGTTGTGTCTGAATGTGACTGTTCTCCTTGACAGTGCATGTTCACTCAGTTTTTAATGCTGTAACAACGGTAGTCTTGTTATCCCACATTTGGACCTCTCTGGGAGGTCCTAAGAGGAATTAAATATGAGACATGCAAAATAGTACACTCAGAACTCTTCAGTGACTATGAAATTAAAGAAATCTATATTACATACAAAGTGAATCAAAATTTGAGAGCTCAGATACCACATTGTGGTTTCTTGCATATTAAAAATGCCTGTGCCAAAATTTTGTCCTGTGCATGTTTTGGGTAGAGAATGGATATCAAAGATAGGCAATTTGGAAATATTAAATAAAGACACTTGCCATACATGTAATTACAGTTAATGCTATGAATAGAGTTTTGTGTTAATATACTCAGGTTGAGAGTTTGACTTGGGTCTGGTTGTAATTTTTTTTATTGCCTTATGTTAGACTGTGTGATATGATATCTGGCTTCTTAGTCATTATACAGAAATTACAACAGATGATCTTATACAAACACATGTGATTATTTAATGTTGTTGTTGTTGTGGTCTTCAGTCCAGAGACTGGTTTGATGCAGCTCTCCATGCTACTCTATCCTGTGCAAGCGTCTTCATTTCCCAGTACTTACTGCAACCTACATCCTGAATTTACTTAGTGTATTCATCTCTTGGTCTCCCTCTACAATTTTTGCCCTTCACACTGCCCTCCAATAATAAATTTGTAATCCCTTCATGCCTCAGAACATGTCCTACCAACTGGTCCCTTCTTCTTGTCAAGTTGTGCCACAAACACCTCTTCTCCCCAAACTATTCAATGTGATCTACCCATCTAATCTTCAGCATTCTTCTGTAGCACCACATTTCGAAAGCTTCTATTCTCTTCTTGTCAAAACTATTTATTGTCCACGTTTCACTTCCATACATGGCTACACTCCATACAAATACTTTCTGAAACGACTTCCTGACACTTAAATCTATACTTGATGTTAACAAATTTCTCTTCTTCAGAAATGCTTTCCTTGCATTGCCAGTCTACATTTTATATCCTCTCTACTTCGACCATTAACAGTTATTTTGCTCCCCAAATAGCAAAACTCCTTTACTATTTTAAGTGTCTCATTTCCTAATCTAATTCCCTCAGCATCACCCAACTTAATTCAACTACATTCCATTATCCTCGTTTTGCTTTTGTTGATATTCATCTTATATCCTCCTTTCAAGACACTGTCCATTCCATTCAACTGCTCTTCCAAGTCCTTTGCTGTCTCTGATAGAATTACAATGTCATCGGCGAACCTAAAAGTTTTTATTTCTTCTCCATGGGTTTTAATTCCTCTGAATTTTTCTTTTGTTTCCTTTACTGCTTGCTCAATATACAGGTTGAATAACATCGGGGAGAGGCTACAGCTCTGTCTCACTCCCTTCCCAATCGCTGCTTCCCTTTCATGTCCCTCGACTCTTATAACTGCCATCTGGTTTCTGTACAAATTGTAAATAGCCTTTAGCTCCCTGTATTTTACCCCTGCCACCTTTACAATTTGAAAGAGAGTATTCCAGTCAATTGTCAAAAGCTTTCTGTCTGAGGGTATTTCGCCTCTCTCATACATCTCGCTTACCAGATGGTAGAGTTTTGTCAGGACTGGCTCTCCCAAGGCTGTTAGTAGTTCCAATGGAATGTTGTCTATCCCCGGGCCCTTTTTTCAACTCAGATCTTTCAGTGATCTGTCAAACTCTTCACGCAATATCGTGTCTCCCATTTCATCTTCATCTACATCCTTTTCCATTTCCATGATGTTGTCCTCAAGTACATTGCCCTTGTATAGACCCTCTGTATATTCCTTCCCCCTTTCTGCTTTCCCTTCTTTGCATAGAACTGGGTTTCCATCTCAGCTCTTGATAGTCACACAAGTGGCTCTCTTTTCTCCAAAGATCTCTTTAATTTTCCTGTAGGCAGTATCTATCTTACCCCTAGTGAGATAAGCCTCTACATCCTTACATTTGTCCTTTAGCCATCCCTGCTTAGCCATTTTGCACTTCCTGTCGATATAATTTTTGAGACGTTTGTATTCCTTTTTGCCTGCTTCATTTACTGCATTTTTATATTTTCTCCTTTCATCAATTAAATTCAATATTTCTTCGGTTACCCAAGGATTTCTACTAGCCCTTGTATTTTTACCTACTTGATCCTCTGCTGCCTTCACTACTTCATCCCTCAGAGCTATCCATTCTTCTTCTACTGTACTTCTTTCCCCCATTCCTGTCAATTGTTCCCTTATGCTCACCCTGAAGCACTGTACAACCTCTCGTTCTTTCAGTTTATCCAAGTCCCATCTCCTTAAATTCCCACATTTTTGCTGTTTCTTCAGTTTTAATCTACAGTTCATAACCAATAGATTGTGGTCAGAGTCCACATCTGCCCCTGGAAATGTCTCACAATTTAAAACCTGGTTCCTAAATCTTATAATCTATCTGACACCTTCTAGTACGAGGGCTAGTACATTACGTTTTGGAATTAAAAATAAATAAAGTATTGGAAATTTTTTTGTTATATACAGATGAAAGCCACAGTTAAATACTACTTTTCTACATAGTTGCCATTTAAATTAAGGCACTTATTGTAGTGATGGACGAGCTTGGAAATTATTTCGTCGTAAAATTAGGCCGCCTGCGCCTTCAACCATTTGGTTACCTCTTCTTAAAGCTGTGCATCATCACCAAAAGGTGCATAGCCAACCACTTCTTCATTGCTGGGAATAAATGGAAGTCACTCGGTGCCAGGTCGGGACTGTATGGCGGATGAGAACTTCACGAGTGGCATTTACTGTGTGGGCCCGGGCGTTGTCATGAATCAGCAAGATCTTTGAGCCCAACTTTCCCCTGCGCTTGTTTTGTATTGCTCTTCTGAGGTTGTGCCTTATCTTTCCAGTCTCCCGCCACCTCCCAAATCCCCACTGTCTGGTTACAGAGGAGCTTTTCCCTCATAACTCAGTACCACCCAGGACTGGAGCAACTGAATTACATTCTCTGCCAGGGTTTCAACAACCTCTCGTCAGGCCCTGAAATGAGAAATGCCCTGCCTACTGTTCTTCCCACTCCTCCCACAGTAGTAGTCTGCCGTCCACCAAACCTACATAATATACTCATTCATCTCTACACAGCCCCTGCTCCCAACCCCTTACCTCATGACTCATACCCCTGTAATGGACCTAAATGCAAAACCTGTCCTGTACATCCTTCCACCAGCACCTACTCCAGTCCAGTCACAAACGTCACTTGTCCCATCAAAGGCAGGGCTTCCTGTGAAACCAGTCATGTGATCTACAAGCTAAGCTGCAACCACTGTGCTGCATTCTATGTGGGCATGACAGTCAACAAGGCGTCTGTCCACATGAGTGGCCACTGACAAACTGTGGACAAGAAACAAGAAGACCACCATGTTGCTGAGCACACTGCCAAACATGACATCCTTCATTTCAATGACTGCTTCACAGCCTGTGCCATGAGGGTTCTTCCCACCAACACCAGCATTTCTGAATTGCGCCAGTGGAAACTTTCCCTGAAATATATCCTATGTTCCCACAACCTTCCCGGCCTCAACCTTCGGTACTCATTGTCCTCACCAATCCAGCCTCCCTATTCCCATTCCAGCAATATGCAGCCCTCATTCCACCATTGCACCCAGTGTTTTCACGACTCTCCTTTTCTGCTACCCTTCATACCCTCCCAACCTTTCCCCTCTGTCTAACCTCCTGACTGCATATAGCTGCCTTACCCTCTCATCTCCTCATCCCTGCGGGGTACTCAGCAGCACTGCACTGCCCGCCACCCCATCCTCCGCACCCCAACACAGTCACCACTCCCATCACGCATAGGTGCTGCTGCTCACAGTGTGGCTACAGTTGCCTGAGACTGCAGTCATGTGTGTGTGTGTGTGTGTGTGTGTGTGTGTGTGTGTGTGTGTGTGTGTGTGTGTCAGTCATCTGTTTTTGACGAAGACCCTACAGGCTGAAAGCTTTTTTTGTGACAGTCTTTTTGTTGTGCCTATCTGTGACTCAGCATCTTCGCTATATGGTGAGTGGCAACTTTCCCATAATATTGTATGCAGCATGTAGTGCTTATAAATTGAGATATTTTTATATGTGGCACCTTAATATATACACACATCAGTGTGTATGTTGTTTTTTCTCTGCAATGAACAGCTTTCCCACAAACAGGAGAAATAAGTATTAATGGTTTGCACTTGCCATATGTACTTGGAGGCACTAACCAATCTAAAAACATATGACTTGTAATAGCTATAATTATTAGTCTGCAAATAATGTAGATACTGATGGAATGTTTTTTGTGGGGTTTATAACTTCCTAGCTCCAATAGAAGTGGAGATACAGACAACACATTTTTTATTTTATTTTTTTATTGGCTGCCCTGCACAACAACCGTTTTGTGTGGAAATAGTGTCAGCCTATATTATAGGGCTGCTTTGCATGGGGCAGGAAATGGTTTACTGACCCATGAAGTGAAGGCTGCTTGTCAACAAGCGTGTCATGTTGGAGTAGTATCAGCCTGCATTGTTGACTTGCTTTGCATGGAAGCCCATACATCAAAGGCAAAGATGGAGAGGATGGTCAGAGAGAGGTGGCAAAAGGAAATGATCAGAGAGGGAGGGGAGGGAGGGATGGTCAGAGAGAGGGGGAGGAGGAGATGGTCAGAGTGATGAGAGAGCTGGAGATGGACAGGAAGAGGTGGAAGGATTAGTTCGGCAGAGAGAAGGAGAGGAGGAGAAGGACAGAGTGCAAGAGGGGGGCAGAGAGGGGAGTAGGTGTGTTGTGTAGGTAATATCAGCATGCCTTGCAGATGCTACATGCGCAGATGAGCATAGAGAAAGTGGGGAACAGAGGGTTAGTGGGAGAGGGGGAGAATGAGATGGGCAGAGAAAGGGGGAGGAGGAGGAGGAGGAGGAGACAGAGGAGAGGACAGGCAGAGAAAGAGTTAGGAGGAAATGGACAGAGAGAGTGTGGAGGAGGATGAAATGAAGTACATACGGTTGGAGGAGATGGTCAGAGAGAGTGGTGAGGAGCAGATGGATAGAGAGAGAAGAAGGAGGAGATGAGCAATATACTGGGTGATCAAAAAGTCAGTATAAATTTGAAAACTGAATAAATCATGGAATAATGTAGATATAGAGGTACAAATTGACACACATGCTTGGAATGACATGGGGTTTTATTACAACAGAAAAAAAAAAAATACAAAAGTTCAAAAAATGTCCGACAGATGGCGATTCATCTGATCAGAATAGCAATAATTAGCATAACAAAGCAAGACAAAGCAAAGATGATGTTCTTTACAGGAAATACTCAATATGTCCACCATCATTCCTCAACAATAGCTGTAGTCAAGGAATATTGTCGTGGACAGCACTGTAAAGCATGTCTGGAGTTATGGTGAGCCATTGGCATTGGATGTTGTCTTTCAGCATTCCTAGAGATGTTGGTTGATCACGATACACTTGCGACTTCAGGTAAACCCAAAGCCAAGCATGACGAAAGTGGCAGCTTAGCACACGATCATCACCATACGACGCACACAAGAGATCTTTCACGTGGCTAGCATTACCCTTTTTCTTTTCTTTTATTTTTTTTTTAAAATAAAACCCCATGTCATTCCAAGCATGTGTGTCAATTTTTACCTCCCTATCTACATTATTCCATGGTTTATTAAGTTTTCAAATTTATACTGACTTTTTGATCACCTGGTATATTCTATTGTCATATGAATGTGAATCTGCAGGTAAAAAGCTTTTGTGATATGTGTGTTTGTGTGTGTGTAAAATGTATCATTTATGTTTACAAGGTGTTACAGAAAGGTACGGCCAAACTTTCAGGAAACATTCCTCACACATAAAGAAAGAAAAGATGTTATGTGGACATGTGTCTGGAAACGATTAATTTCCATGTTAGGGCTCATGTTAGTTTCATCAGTATGTACTGTACTTCCTCGATTCACCACCAGTTGGCCCAATTGAAGGAAGGCAATGTTGACTTCGGTGCTTGTGTTGACATGCGACTCATTGCTCTACAGTACTAGCATCAAGCACATCAGTACATAGCATCAACAGGTTAGTGTTCATCATGAACGTGGTTTTGCAGTCAGTGCAATGTTTACAAATGTGGAATTGGCAAATGCCCATTTGATGTATGGATTAGCACAGGACAATAGCTGTGGTGCGATGCGTTTGTATCGAGACAGATTTCCAGAACGAAGGGGTCCCGACAGGAAGACGTTCGAAGCAATTGATCGGTGTCCACTACACGCAGCAAGCAGCTACACGGGTAGCAGGGGCTGTGTGGCATGGACTGGGCGGTTTTTTAGGTTAGATGGCCTCGGGCAGGTACAGAAAGGGCAACAGCTTCAAAGGGTGCGGGGAAAGTCAGGACATACGGGGAACAAGCAGCAATCTGTATTGTAATTGTAAACTGTCGAAGCTGCATTGGTAAAGTACCGGAACTTCAAGCGCTGATAGAAAGCACTGAAGCTGAAATCGTTATAGGTACAGAAAGCTGGCTGAAGCCAGAGATAAATTCAGCCAAAATTTTTACAAAGGCACAGACGGTGTTTAGAAAGGATAGATTGCATGCAACCGGTGGTGGCGTGTTTGTCGCTGTTAGTAGTAGATTATGCTGTAGTGAAGTAGAAGTGGATAGTTCCTGTGAAATATTATGGGTGGAGGTTACACTCAACAACCAAGCTAGGTTAATAATTGGCTCCTTTTACCGACCTCCCGACTCAGCAGCATTAGTGGCAGAACAGCTGCGAGAAAATTTGGAATACATTTCACATAAATTTTCTCAGCATATTGTAGTCCTAGGTGGAGATTTCAATTTACCAGATATAGACTGGGATACTCAGATGTTTAGGACGGGTGGTAGGGACAGAGCATCGAGTGATTTTATACTGAATGTACTATCCAAAAATTACCTTGAGCAATTAAACAGAGAACCGATTCGTGGAGATAACATCTTGGACCTACTCATAACAAACAGACCCGAACTTTTCGACTCTGTAAGTGCAGAACAGGGAATCAGTGATCATAAGGCCGTTGCAGTATCCCTGAACATGGAAGTTAATAGGAATATAAAAAAAGGGAGGAAGGTTTATCTGTTTAGCAAGAGTAATAGAAGGCAGATTTCAGACTACCTAACAGATCAAAACGAAAATTTCTGTTCCGACACTGACAATGTTGAATGTTTATGGAAAAAGTTTAAGGCAATTGTAAAATGCGTTTTAGACAGGTACGTGCCGAGTAAAACTGTGAGGGACGGGAAAAACCCACCGTGGTTCAACAACAAAGTTAGGAAATACTGTGGAAGCAAAGAGAGCTTCACTCCAAGTTCAAACATAGCCAAAACCTCTCAGACAAACAGAACCTAAACAATGTCAAAGTTTGCGTAAGGAAGGCTATGCGTGAAGCGTTCAGTGAATTCGAAAGTAAAATTCTATGCACCGACTTGACAGAAAATCCTACTAAGTTCTGGTCTTACGTTAAATCAGTAAGTGGCTCGAAACAGCATATCCAGACACTCCGGGATGATGATGGCTTTGAAACAGAGGATGACACGCATAAAGCTGAAATACTAAACACCTTTTTCCAAAGCTGTTTCACAGAGGAAGACCACACTGCAGTTCCTTCTCTAAATCCTAGCACAAATGAAAAAATGGCTGACATCGAAATAAGTGTCCAAGGAATAGAAAAGCCACTGAAATCACTCAACAGAGGAAAGTCCACTGGACCTGACAGAATACCAATTCGATTCTACACAGAGTACGCGAAAGAACTTGCCCCCCTTCTAACAGCCGTGTACCGCAAGTCTCTAGAGGAACGGAAGGTTCCAAATGATTGGAAAAGAGCACAGGTAGTCCCAGTCTTCAGAAAGGGTCGTCGAGCAGATGCGCAAAACTATAGGCCTATATCTCTGACGTCGATCTGTTGTAGAATCTTAGAACATGTTTTTTGCTCGAGTATCATGTCGTTTTTGGAAACCCAGAATCTACTCTGTAGGAATCAACAGGGATTCCGGAAACAGCGATCGTGTGAGACCCAACTCGCTTTATTTGTTCATGAGACCCAGAAATTATTAGATACAGGCTCCCAGGTAGATGCTATTTTCCTAGACTTCCAGAAGGCGTTCGATACAGTTCTGCACTGTCGCCTGATAAACAAAGTAAGAGCCTACGGAATATCAGACCAGCTGTGTGGCTGGATTGAAGAGTTTTTAGCAAACAGAACACAGCATGTTGTTATCAATGGAGAGACGTCTACAATGATGCTGTAGTATACGGAGAAGTTGCAGCATTAGAAAATTGGAGCAAAATGAAGGAAGATCTGCAGCGGATAGGCACTTGGTGTAGGGAGTGGCAACTGACCCTTAACATAGACAAATGTAATGTTTTGCGAATACATAGAAAGAAGTATCCTTTATTGTATGATTATATGATAGCGGAACAAACACTGGTAGCAGTTACTTCTGTAAAATATCTGGGAGTATGCGTGCGGAACGATTTGAAATGGAATGATCATATAAAATTAATTGTTGGTAAGGTGGGTACCTGGTTGAGTTTCATTAGGGAGAGTCCTTAGAAAATGTAGTCCATCAACAAAGGAGGTGGCTTACAAAACACTCGTTCGACCTATACTTGAGTATTGCTCATCAGTGTGGGATCCGTGTCAGGTCGGGTTGACGGAGGAGATAGAGAGGATCCAAAGAAGAGCGGCGCGTTTCGTCACAGGGTTATTTGGTAACCGTGATAGCGTTACTGAGATTGAGATGTTTAGCAAACTCAAGTGGCAGACTCTGCAAGAGAGGCGCTCTGCATCGCGGTGTAGCTTGCTCGCCAGTTTTCGAGAGGGTGTGTTTCTGGATGAGGTATCGAATATACTGCTTCCCCCTACTTATACCTCCCGTGGAGATCACGAATGTAAAATTAGAGAGATTTGAGCGCGCATGGAGGCTTTCAGACAGTCTTTCTTCCCGTGAACCATACGCGACTGGAACAGAAAAGGGAGGTAATGACAGTGGCACGTAAAGTGCCCTCCGCCACACACCGTTGGGTGGCTTGCGGAGTATGAATGTAGATGTAGATGTAGATGTCTTAGGGAGCACGGAACATTCCAGCCTATGACTCTCAACTGGGGAAGACCTAGAGCGACGAGGACACCTGCAATTGACGAGGCAATTGTTTGTGCAGTTGATGATAACCCTAATGTCAGCATCAGAGAAGTTGCTGCTGTACAAGGTAACATTGACCGCGTCACTGTATGGAGGGTGCTATGGGAGAACCAGTTGTTTCCGTACCATGTACAGCATGTGCAGGCACTATCAGCAGCTGATTGGCCTCCATGGGTTCACTTCTGTGAATGGTTCATCCAACAATGTGTCAATCCTCATTTCAGTTCATATGTTCTCTTTACAGATGAGGCTTCATTCCAACGTGATCAAATTGTAAATTTTCACAACCAACATGTGTGGGCTGACAGGAATTGGCATGCAATTGTGCAGTCATGTCATCAACACAGATTTTCTGTGAACATTTGGGCAGGCATTGTTGGTGATGTCTTGATTGGGCCCCATCTTCTTCCACCTACGCTCAATGGAGCACATTATCATGATTTCATACGGGATACTCTAACTGTGCTGCTAGAACATGTGCCTTTACAAGTACGACACAATGTGTGGTTCATGCACGATGGAGCTCCTGCACAATTCAGTTGAAGTGTTGGTACGCTTCTCAACAACAGATTTGGTGACCGATGGATTGGTAGAGGTTGACCAATTCCATGGCCTCCACGCTCTCCTGACCTCAACCCTCTTGACTTTAATTTATGGGGGCATTTGAAACTTCTTGCCTATGCAACCCCGGTACCAAATGCAGAGACTCTTCATGCTCGTATTGTGGACGGCTGTGATACAACACGCCATTCTCCAGGGCTGCATCAGCACATCAGGGATTCCATGCGACGGAGGGTGGATGCATGTATCCTCGCTAACGGAGGACATTTTGAACATTTCCTGTAGCAAAGTGTTTGAAGTCACGCTGGTTCGTTCTGTTGCTGTGTGTTTCCATTCCATGATTAATATGATTTGAAGAGAAGTAATAAAATGAGCTCTAACATGGAAAGTAAGCACTTCCGGACACATGTTCACATATCATATTTTCTTTTTTCGTTTGTTAGGAATGTTTCCTGAAAGTTTGGCCGTACCTTTTTGTAACACCCTGTATATATATATATATATATATCTGTCTGGAATTTCCTGCAAAATCCCTGGATCAATTTCAATGAAACACAAACAGAAAAGTCCATGAGTATGAGAACTATGAGGTTTATAATCTTCTAGGCCCAATGGGAGTGGAAATATGGGCAAACACTTTTTTGTGGTATTAGCTTGTGATTTTTACTTGCTTTGCAGTGCATCATGCATGTCAGGGAAAACAACTTTTGAAGTGCCTGAAATGTAGGCAGCCCTGCAAAAAATGCATGGTGCGGCAGTAGTGTTTTGAAGATGCTGCACATGCGAATCTGTGTGGCTGAGAGAAGTTTGAGATGATAGAGAAAGGGACAGATGGAGAGAAAGGGCCAGAGGTGATGGATAGGGAGAGAGGAAGACAGGAGAAGATGAACTGAGAGAGGAGGGTAAGGACAGAAGAATATGGATAGGGAGAAGGGAAAGAGGGGTGGAATGGAGGGGGTGCAGGAGATGAATATGGAGAGTAGCGAACAAGGAGGTGGATATGGTGAGGGAGTAGGAGCAAATTGATAGGGAGAGGATGGCAGGATGAGATGAACAGAGACTAAGGGGGGAGGAGGAAATGGATGGTGAAATTGGGTGGAGGAGGAGGTAGGTAGAGAGGAGGAAGAGAAGATGTACAAAGGCAGGAATATATGGTCAGAGAGAGTGGGAGGAGGATTTGGTCAGAGAGAGGGGGAGGAAGGGATGGCCATAGAGAGGGTGGAGGAGAAGGAGTTGCTGGAGGCATATGGAAGTTATAGAGCAGTACTGGGCAGATGGAAGGCAAAGAGTGGGGAGGGGGGATATCAACAGAGGGGATGAGAGTAAGATATGTATGGAAGGAAGGAGGAGGAATTTATGCTCAGTGAGAGAAGATGTAGAAAATGAAGGAAGAGAGGGGAAGGGGGAGGGAGGAGATTGTGAGATATAGGTGGGAGGATGAGGTAAACAGGTACAGAGGAGTAAGAGGTAAAACACACTTGTGGGGGGATGGGGGGGGGGGGGGGGAGACAAGACACATGCAAGATAAGTCTTGAACATGTCCTTGAGTGAAGCCATGGGCAAATGGCTAGTAATATATAAAAAGGGGCAGGTCACTCACATCCGAAGATGACAGTGACCAGATGCAGAGAGCACGGGGGTAGAGAATTATGAAGTGGGAGGTGTCAGAGACAGTAGGTCAGGACATAGTACATTGGTACACACTGAGCCAGCTTCAGTCCAGAGATGATAAGAACAAAGAGAAGGAAAGATACGTTAAGTGGAGGACAGTATTCAGACAGTGTGTGGTACAGATCAAGGAAACATTGTCTGAAACTATTCACCTCTCTCCCTGATAATGTATCTTTACTTCTCTCTGTTTTTATCATCTCTGGACTTAAGCTGGCTCAGTGTTGACCAGTGATGTCTATACTATCTGGATGTAGACTTCTGATGTTAGAGCATGGAACTTCAGCATGCCTGCAGGTACTTGTCATCTGCATTGTCCACTGTATTGTAGTTAGGCCAAAAGCTTCCACTGGCCTGTATGTGATAGGGAATTCTTTATGTTTTTGAGGCTTTGTACTTTATACCAGTATATCATGTGAAAGGTTAATATGGGAACAGATTTGACAAGTATTTTCACTTTACATTCAAGTAACATTTTGTGGCAGTCATGTTCCTATTGGACAAGACATGAAATACCAGCATCTTAGGATTCAAGATCGATATAGTATGTAGATCACTGATTCTGACCCGTGCACTATCTCTGACCTTCTTTCTCTGGCACCTCCCTTCATCTTTGTCTATTCCTATCTTTGCTACCTGTGGGTCACTGTTATCCTGGGGTATGAATGACTTGCTCTTCCTTTTTAAGCATCCCCAGTGTATTCCTTTCTGTGCCCTTGTGAGGGAACTATTATTTTCAAAAGCTAGGTAATGTCTCACTTTTCCTTTTATATGTGTCTACTGGGTGTACTACATATTTTGCCTCATGAAAGCAAGTACCAGCCATCAATTCTATCATAAATATATAGACAAAAACATACACACATATGCTCTGACAGCTACGTTGTACTGACCAAAAACATTGTACCATCATGGAGAGGGATCTTATCTTATCAAGAGAAAATTATGGGTGTGGGGGGTAATAGAATCATTTGGGAGGCATTAGGACAGGGATGGGAAATGGTTGTTGTTCAGGGTCAGTGGAGGATTGCAGAATCAAAATATGTGTTCTAACGACAATTCCCACATATGTGATTCAGAGAAGCTGCTACAGGCAGTGGGTTTGAGCATGTTCTGTCAGTAGCTAATTCAACTAAAGTGCACTTATGGTTCCCATAGCTCTTGTTTAGCATGCTGCTGTTGGCAGTTCATTGTTGTTGGTTGTAGCCAATCAGGTGGTAATATATTTTAGCCAATGAGAACTGCTCACTCTAGTTATGCGTTTCTCGAACATACCACAATTTGTGAGGTTGTGGTCAGTTTGGGATCTAATAGCAGAATTTAATCTGCTCATAATGAAATGAACAGCAATGTAATCTATAAGGTTGATAGTCATAAGTACTTAGCTGTTTTTTGTAATGTATTGTGATTTTCGAGGTAATGGTTAGAGTGCAGTTTAAACTGCTGTGAGTGAAACAAAATGCCATCTCACTTCTTTTGCAAAATATAGGAAATTACGAATCAGCAATGTGATTGGCTACCCAAATCGAATCAGATTAATGATTCATTGTCTTCTCTTTCTGTCATTCAGCAATGTGCAACAGAAAGGCCACAGTACACCATAAGTACACTTTTACCTCTAGTCGTGTCACTGTGTGCTCAACTTTTCTCTTTAGCAAAGATCATTATTCATGTTGACAACTAGTTGGTAG